>NC_061098.1:47984667-47989667 GCF_015104395.2 Macrobrachium nipponense | reverse complement strand
ATCGCCGGTGGGCATTCTCTGTAAACAAACCACTTTTTTCGCAATCATTGGCTGCATTATTGATCTTCAAGCGTTAATATTACCGCTACAGTGAGATTAGGCAACTAGATTCTTGCGATGTGGGATATGTGGCCGGACCGTCCCAGGATTTGTGTTGAAAATAAGCAAAAAATTGGATATATGTCTGTGTGTGTGTGTCATTGGCTTCTATGGTGAAGCCGAAGCTATTCTGGGTGATGTTTCTCGATCAGATGGTGATGGTGTTGACTATGATGAGCATTGTCCTGTGAGGAATCTCAGTGATAGTGTTGTTACTGAGCAAGACAGTGACATAGCAGGTGAGGGTAGAGATTTAAGCAGTCATATTAAAGATTGAAACAGATATTATTGTTATTATTATTATTATTATTATTATTATTATTATTATTATTATTATTGAAAGATTCTCAGCATGAGTCAAGAAACGGAAAAAAAATCCACTGTTATGTATGGGTACAAATATGTTTAAAATAGATGTATACAGAAAGCTCTGTGCGTATATTAATTTTTTAAACATTTGTACCCATACATAACTGTGGACTGGTTTTTGCGTTATTATTATTATTATTATTATTATTATTATTATTATTATTAGTATTATTATTATTATAGGGACAGTGACACTTCATAAGACAAGTAGGTATATCCTTATGTAACACCGATAGTTATATAGAAAGTGATTGCCAATCCCTCTGTGCCAATAGCAGCAGCCCCATACGTGTGGACACACGGTTCCAACCACATCAGGAAAAGGGGGTTAAAGATGATTAGTTGACCAGAGGTTCACAAACTGTGTAACATTCTACTGAAGAGGTAAAAACCCTGTACAGCAGGAAAAGGGAACTAAAAGGGGTTAGTAGACTAGGAAGAGGGTCTGCTGATGTTGCCAAAAGGAAAATGAACCTTGGCCTGTCCTGCCAAACTTTATGAAGATATCTACCAAAATAATATTCCCGCCAAGAAGGTCGGTCATCCTTTTCAAACTGCAAAAACGATTCTATAAGTTTTCTGTAGTTAGGGATGAGGCGATTAATGTGTCATTGAAGGCATACTGGTCAGTGAGAGACTGCAACTTGCAGACCGTTTACCTCCGAAGAATTATTCGCAAAGTACCCATCAAGAGGAGTTACAAGGAGTCATAAGGTGTTACAAGGATTAGGATGTCTCACAGACTTGTTAGTCCATCCTAAGAGGAGACATCGTGTGTTCACTTATCTCTAGGAGCAGGTTTTACTGCGCATTCAGTGTCCTCCTAATGATTTTGTCTAGCTTTCTTTTAAACTCCTCCACACTGTTGCTGTTTACAACTTCTGGTTGCAATTTATTCCACATCTCACATATCTTGTATGTAAAGAAGTTCCCACAATGGGATGTGATGTATATAATCAGCTCTAGTTTCCATCCATTATTTCCTGTCTTGTTTTCGTTTAATGTAAATAGGTTACTGTCTACTTTTGTTATGCTTTTCAGTGTACATTGGATTACTTTGTTACCTTCAAAGGCAGGAAAAAAACTATCTACAGGGCTGCCTTCCTCTTTATCCATGATGCAACAGCTCTGAAGACCCAATTCTCAATGGAATAGCTCCCTGAGGGAGGAGCAACAATAAAGCCCCTTAGGGACACCAACCTCAAAACCAGGAAAATAACAGGGGCTGCTTTATGGTGTGTCCCTGAACACATACAATCTCTGCGTGTTTGTTCCAGCAACTACACCTGTAAATACCTCCCGAATACCAATATTTGGAGTATAACATCAGCGTCAGGGCACCGTGCAACTTATCCCTTGATCAGATGGATTCCAGCCAGCCTGAAGTCGCAGTGATAAAACTAAAATAATATATCCTCAGTCGCAATTATTATTTCTGAACATGGATGACTCTAAAACCGGTGAGCGACTCATCAAAGCTCTTGTTGACAGGAGGTGGGCTGGAACAGATGTCTCTCACCTTGATCAACGAACAAAAGGGACATAATGAAAAGATGTCTGTGGCTTCTAGTGCCACTAAGACTGCCAAACTCTGTAACCACACGGGGTCTTTGTAGCCACTTTCTATGGATTAAACCAACTAAACTATTCTACAGAGATTATTAACATGAACTTCTGAAGTTTGGTGAGTAGAACTATTCGTTTTCTACCATTACACATTTCATTCATGGCTTTTCATTTACCAATGATTACTTTTATGCATTAATCGCTATCATATCATCGATATGCGAAATTAATAGTGGTAGAAATGTTAATACTATAAAGCTGTTAAATGATTTTCATCCGTTTAGTGAACAGTTTTCAAAAACATGTTACCTGATCTCTCTCTCTCTCTCTCTCTCTCTCTCTCTCTCTCTCTCTCTCTTCCTCTGGTAGCTCTTTTCTGTTCTTAACACCACCCTCTCTCTCTCTCTCTCTCTCTCTCTCTCTCTCTCTCTCTCTCTCTCTCTCTCTCAGAGCTCCTCCTTCCTCCATCAATCTCGTGCATTAAAACAAATGACTCTTTTGACAGCGTCCTCGTCGCACTTTCTCTCATTTTCCACTGTCTGCTTTTAAGCTAAATGGAAGATTTTCATAAACTTAGACCCTCCTCCCTGGGCAAGATCCCTGACTTGCATTTCAAGTAACAGTCATTACAGGTGAGGTATTTTAGGTCTGGGAGATCTTCATGTTTGTTTTGATTATTCTAATCCATTCCTCAGCTGTTTAACTCAGCATTTAGACACTGAAACTTCACTAAAATGAACAAACTACATTTGGTTTCGTGTCTATTCCAGTGAGGGTTTTTTCAGGTATGGGACGTGTCAATGTTTATTTTTTTTAATTTACGCCAATTTTTTTTATATAAGAAACCTCGCGTAATTGTTTCCTCTGTGCTTTTAGATCCTGAAATTTAACTAAAATTCCATCATTTCTTTGTTTCCTATCCGTGGTCTAACTTTAGTCTTGAATTACTCGTATCTGTTACTGTCTGATTAGAGCTTTTAGAACCTTAGAACCTAAAATTTAGCCAAAATCAAGAAACAGTATTTTGTTTCCTATCTGTGGTCTAGGTTTCATAATGAATTTCCCGAGTGTTACTGTCTGTTCAACACTTTTAGACCCTGAAATTTAAACACAAATCAACAGAAATTACTTTTTCACCTATCTGTGATCTAAATTTATTAATGAACTTCTCGTGTCTTACTGTTTTCTCACTACTTTTAGAAATTGGAATTTAAAAAAGAAAAAAAAACTTATTTTGTATCTTATCAGAGGTCTAAATTTAATGAATCAACCGAATGCGTTCTGGTTTATCAGTACCTTTAGAACCTGAGATATAACTAAAAATCAGCAAATAATGTTGAGTTTACAAAATCTTAAGAAAAGCATTATTTTGATCATAAAGCCAATTATTCCCCAAAAGCAGTCAGCCACATAAGGCCTCTTTCCCCTGCAATTTCTGGAGCAGTCATCTTATATTCCACATTCTCTCTCTCGTTTGAAGCGCTGGAACTTCACCCAAGCCTAATTAAGAGCGACTTCATCATCCATCTCACAATTCGCGACCAGTTTCCCGATCGTAAGGTTCCTCATGCTTGGGCAATCGTCCTTTTCCCTGACCTTGGGCAAATCGCCTATGAAGGAAACAGATCAAGGAAGGTCAGATTTGAATGAATCGTCGTGGGAGAAGATCTAATCTGTCGTCTGTTGACACTGTGAATTACATTGCGACCTGTGAATTACATTGTGACAATTTCACGCGTGCGGCCTGAGAGGTAAACATGGTGTAGAACTGGGCGGGCAATAGTCTCTCTCTCTCTCTCTCTCTCTCTCTCTCTCTCTCCTGAAATATATTTTCGTTGAGTTGCCTATCAGTAATATTTTTTCTAAGTAAAAGATGATGTCTTATAATTTCTCATATATATATATATATATATATATATATATATATATATATATATATATATATATATATATGTGTGTGTTTGTGTGTGTGTGTGTGTGTGTGTGTGTGTTTATGATTATAATCACTTTAGCACGTTATTCGTTTATCACACATATCCAAAGGTGAAAAATAATAGACAGGGTGTAGGTCCTGACCGGTTTCGGCTTTATTTTCAAGCCATTGACAAAGGACTGATACATAGTATTAGAATTCACGAGTATATATGCTACAGAGACAGTACTGACAAACATACACACAACCGTTTGAGACTGCAGATCCACCCACAGGCAGGTGTCAAGGTAGGAGTGGCTTTCAAAAATCATTTGGCTAAAATTTACAATAAATTCTCAAGGGATACTACCGATTAGGGTACCCACCAGACAACAAGTCCACACCTGACAGGTGTCAGGGAGACGGGGTTGGACATCTCATTACCACTACTGCTCCTTTACTGTGTTTACAAATATAATAATCCTAGTTCCATACATCTCTATTGCCTGCCTTAAAATTTAAACAGTTTACAAATTTCTTTTGATATTAAAGGATCAAGTTTATACATTCCTTGACTGATGTTCATATTATTATTGTAACTTTCTTTTATAAAACTATATTCAATGATATTCCTTTTCATTGCATTATTAGAACACACAAGCTTTTTTGCCCCTTCCCAGTTAATAACATGATTGTTCTTACTAACATGTACAAAAATACCACTATTTCCCTGTGCATATTTCACACATTGTTTATGTTGTTCTATTCTTTTTTCCAGTGCTTTCCCATTTTGACCAATATAAAAGTTGTCACAAGACTTACACGGAATTTTATATACACATCTTTAACATTGTCGGGGGAGTTCTTAATGAGTATCTGTTTCATTGTTTTATTGTTTTTAAAAACTACATTAGCACCAAAACTCTTCAGAAGATGTGGGATATCTTTCATATTATTATTATAAGGTAGTACAAGCAAATTTTTGTTGTTGTAAGGTTCAAGGTTCATTTTGATACATGGTCTTTTTTGCGGCTTCTAATGCATTGTTTATTAC
>NC_061098.1:47952167-47977167 GCF_015104395.2 Macrobrachium nipponense | reverse complement strand
ATAATAACATTTAAAATTCAAAAAGAAATTAATATGCAATGACGTTCTAGGGTCTGTTGCATAAACTAATCAAGTGTCCTGTAGCTAACAAGAAGTTTGTAGTGAATTAGAGAACAGCATAGAAATAATATAAACCATTTGCACAAAGAAACAAACAAACAGTCAATTAAAAACTCGCCAAAATAAATAATAACTTTGATAATTAAACAAAATAATCAATATGCAAAGACGTTCTAAAGTCTGTTACTTAAACTAACCAAGTGTTCTGTAGCTAACAAGACGTTTGTGGTGAATTAGAAAACATTATAGAATAATTTAGTTCCTTTTCACAAAGAAACAAAAATCAGTCGATTATAAACTCGACGAAACAAATCACATCTCGCAACTCGGCTAACTGCGGCAGCCATTAAGGAAAACAGATGAGCAAAGCTTCCTTTAAATCCCTTCCAATGGACCCATTAGTTTCGGAGGGAAAAGATGCATCTCGGAAAAGGGCATCGAGGCTTCAAACTCAACTCTCTCCTCGGGAGGAAACTTCAGCGTCAAGACGTTGGCCAGAAAATGTGGAGATGAATGGAGATGAATGAGAGGAATTGCAAGAAAATGTGGAATAATGTGAATGGAAGGTTGACTTTCCTCTGAATCTGTTACACGGACGAGGGAATTACGATAGACCGTTTTTGGTTATGACAGGAACATAAATGGGAATACTGAACATTAAAGCATTTCATATCAGACAGAAAATTTTATATATGTATGGAAGGATGTATGCATGTTTAAACATATATATATATATATATATATATATATATATATATTATATATATATATATATATATATATATATGTATATATATCTGTATATCATACCATTTGTATTTTATATATATATAATATATACATATATGATATATATAGAAATATATATAATCATTCACACACAGCATATATAGTATTTTCATATATATATATATATATATATATATATATATATATATATATATATATATATATATATATATATATATATCGAGATACAATGTCCTTTAATATCTAATTCGCTCTACCTCGGAATATATTTTCATGTATGACCCATGGAGCCCTTTCAAATCCAGGAACGTCAGTGAAGCTTTTACCTACTATACTACCGCAAGAGGCTAAAAGTTCATGTTGCCTCTCACCCTCAAATACCTTTCGCGCGCAGGTAATTCGTTGGTTTGGAGACAACATCAACCCACCTCGACTCCAGTAGCGTTTGTAGCGATTTTGACAGCACGTAGCCAATCTATAAGTCATATCGCATTTCCGTGATTCATATACATATATCGAGCTACAATGTCCTTTAATATCTAATTCGCTCTACCTCGGAATTAATATATTTTCATATATGCTTAACCGAAGGGGAATTTTTTCTCGATAAACAGACTTGCTAGACCGGGACACGAACCCACGGAGCCTTTCAAATCCAGGAACGTCAGTGAAGCTTTTACCTACTACACCACCGCAAGAGGCTAAAAGTTCATGTCACCTCTATCCCTCAAATACCTTTCGCGCGCAGGTAATTCGTTGGTTTAGAAACAACATCAACCCACCTCGACTCCGGTAGCATTTGCAGTGCTTTTGACAGCACGTAGCCAATCTATAAGTCATATCACATTTCCGTGATTCATATACATATATCGAGCTACAATGTCCTTTAATATCTAATTCGCTCTACCTCAGAATTAATATATTTTCATATATGCTTAACCGAATTGGAATTTTTTCTCGATAATAGACTTGCCTGGACCGGGGCGCGTACCCACGGAGCCTTTCAAATCCAGGAACGTCAGTGAAGCTTTTACCTACTACACCACCGAAAGAGGCTAAAAGTTCATATCGCCTCTCACCCTCAAATACCTTTCGCGGGCAGGTAATTCGTTGGTTTGGAGACAACATCAACCCACCTCGACTCCGGTAGCATTTGTAGTGCTTTTGACAGCACGTAGCCAATCTATAAGTCATATCACATTTCCGTGATTCATATACATATATCGAGCTACAATGTCCTTTAATATCTAATTCGCTCTACCTCGGAATTAATATATTTTCATATATGCTTAACCGAAGGGGAATTTTTCTCTATAATAGACTTGCCTGGACCAGGGCGCGAACCCACGGAGCCTTGTTTCAAATCCAGGGGAGGAACGTCAGTGAAGCTTTAACTACTACACCACCGAAAGAGGCTAAAAGTTCAAGTCGCCTCTCACCCCTCAAAATACCTTTCGCGGGCAGGTAATTCGTTGGGTTTGGAGACAACATTAACCCACCTTTACTCCGGTAGCGTTTTTGTAGTGCTTTTGACAGCACGTAGCCAATCTATAGTCATATCACATTTCTGTGATTCATGTACATATAGCGAGCTACAATGTCCTTTAATATCTAATTCGCTCTACCTCGGAATTAATATAGTTTTCATATATGCTTAACGAATTGGAATTTTTTCTCGATATAGACTTGCCTGGACCGGGACGCAAACCCACGGAGCCTTTCAAATCAGGAACGCATTCATCTCCCATCTTCGTGAGTAGCCATGGATACATTAAACATAATCTCTTGGGAATATCTTTGGCCTCAAGCGGAACATTCCTCTCCTAAACATATTCTGTAAAATTTCAAAGGCATCATTGCATTGCAAGAAAACGCTCCTCTGGCCACATGACCTTGCCATATGCGATTCAATTCATGAAGACTTCAGAACCTTCTCGACTTCATCGATGCAAGTTACAGACCAAATCCTAGCCGGTCGCCCGAAAAGGAGGCCTTTCTTTCCTGTGGCACAAATCGTTAGACAATACGATAAAGGTGATGACCTACAGGAGTGACAGATTGCTGGGGATTCAAGTGACAATAGGGAACTCTAAAATCCTAATTATCAATGTTTATATGCCATGGGAAAATAACAATAATTTTGATCATTACTGCATGATCCTAGGGGAGTTACACAGTATTATTCATGACTCTCCCGCTGATCATATTTGTATAATAGGGGACCTTAATTCACACCCCACAAAACAATTTTATAATGAACTTACTCGCTTCTGTCGAAAATCATTGCTCTCCAAATTAGCGGATGTTTATGCTCCTCCCTCCCTCCTCTTATTCATATGTACATAATAGAGCGGACGCTATTACAACTTCCTGGTTGGACCACTGCATCACATCCCCACAACTTCAGATTTCTATTATGACCTGCCAAATATTTCGCTATGACCTTGCAACGGGCTACGATCACATCCCATTACAGGTGTCATTCAGTACCCCATCCCTCCCTACTGTGAACCCCCTAACTGATCCGCCCACCAGCGGTAAACTGGGATTTTAAAACCAAGAGAAAACCAGATACTTTAGAGCGACCACGGAAACCAGGTTGCGGTCAATAGTTCACCGGCAGACGCCTTACTTTTGTACTAACACAAATTGTAGAAATGACCACCACAAGAGGGATCTGAATGAATTCTATTCGAACATAATCTCCGCTTTGCTTGCTTCGGGCAGGACTGCCTACAGATTTCGTCAAGGTAATTCTCGTAATATTCCTGGATGGAATGACTTGGTTTAAAGATCTGTATACATACTCACGAGAAATGTTTTTACTGTGGAGGCAAAACGGTAGCCCCAGGGAAGGGCACACTGCATTGCTAATGAGACAGGCGAGAGCGCAGTTCAAACTTGCTCTTAAGCACTGCAGGTTATATGAAAAACAACTAAGAGCCGATGCAATGTCTAGAAACTTAGAATCTGGTGATTATCCTCGTCTTTGGAAAGATATCCAGTCTTTAAATCCCAAATCTAAAAAGCTATCACAGAGAGTAGGGGAAGCAGTCGGAGACGAAGCTATTGCAAGTATGTGGGGCAATCACTTCAACATATCCTGAATTGCATAAATGATCAAGATTCCCGAAGGGATGTAGATAACCTCCTTACTGACAACATTCAATTTCATTTTTGCAGACCGTTTTACGCCAGGTAACATCAGCGATGCCATAAACAGCCTACCTAATAATAAATCGCCCGGCTGTGATGGTCTTCCTGCAGAGGCCTTCAAACTCTGCCATCCGATAATTTACATTTTGCTAGCTGCCCTATTCAATGCGTGCATAATTCACCGGTTTCTTCCAGACTCCCTACTCTTAGTTCACTTGATACCATTAATCAAAAACAAGCTAAAGGATGCAGCTGACCCTGGCAACTACCGGCCGATTGCAATCACAACAGATCGCATCGAAGATACTTGAGTCTGTTCTTCTAGTGAGACTTCTCCCCCTTTCTACCACACCACTGACAACCAGTTCGGGTTTAAAGCAAACCACTCAACCGACACCTGCATCTACATACTGAAAGAATTGCTGAACTACTACCTATCATCAGCCTCGTCCTGTTTTCCTTTGTTTTGTAGATGTGAGAAAAGCATTTGACAGAGTAAACTACCTGAAGCTCTTCCTGAAGCTGCATAAAAGGCACACCCCTATATCTAATTGGCATTTTACATTGCTGGTTCTCCACACAGCAATTCTGTGTCAAATGGGGAAACGTATTATCATACACCTTCGGCTCCCTAAACGGGCTTCGGCAAGGGGGCATTCTCTCTCCATACCTGTTTAATACGTACACAGATGCCTTGAACGTCAAACTGAACTCGCTCCCATCGGATGCACTGTCAATGAAACAACTATAAACAACCTCTGTTACGCCGACGATATGGTTCTGATTTCCCCATCAGTGCAAGGTCTCCAACGACTCATCGACACCTGCCGCCAATATGCAGAGGAATTTGATATAATCTACAACGAAACCAAGACCCAGTGCTGTCGCTGCTCCCGGAGTTGCTTAAGCATATTGCAGAACCTCAAATTTTCCTCGGAAACCATCGGCTGGAATTTGTGCACGAATTTCCGTACTTGGGTCACATTATCACCGACGACCTAAAAGATACGGCAGACATTGAACAGAGGCGTCGTAAACTATGTGCAGCGGGCAACATGATTGCAAGGAGGTTTTGCCTTCTGTCACCGAGATGTGAAACTGCTGCTCTTCCGCTCGTACTGCTACAGTATCTATGGGTGTTCCCTCTGGACGAACTATACCCGAGAAACCATGCGACGCATCACTGTTGTGCACAGTGACATTCTGAGACGCCTCACAAACACTCCCCGCTACCACTCCGCCACACAGATGTTCATAGAAAACCACCTGGACAATTTAAAAATCATTGTTAGGCGAACAATGTCCAGTCTGGTAACCCGAGTGAGGAACAGCAGCAACTCGCTCATACAAAGCATCCTAAGGAGTGAAGCAAGAAGAAAATCAAATTGTGGGAAAGATGGGAAAATGAGGCCTTTGTCCCCTAAAGGACTTAATCTCTGTATTGGCAAGATGTCATCTGCAGTTTTTGTCATTATTACATTTATTGCTGATATTTTAATTTTTTCATTATTACTGTGATTACTATCAAGTTAAAGTTTATTTACATTTAATTTATGTATTAAGCCCTCTGGACCTGACTACTGTAACCACCTAAGGTCTCTAGTTGAAATTTGAGTTATATAAGATAATGCACTATCTGTTATTACTCACAATGCATATTTTTTTTTTTTTTCTCACCAATATTATTACTGTTATTACCAGTATGATGATTACTAGCTTTATGCTACCTCAGCTACCTTGTGGATAAGTGCCGATTATTCATTTTCTTTTTCTATTTTATCATGTCACATGTTATCTAGATTGTGTTTGCTACTGTCTGTATTTTGTATAATCAATGTATATGGCCCCGAGCCGAAATAAAGCATATTATTATTATTATTAGTTATTATTATTATTATTATTATTACCTACTACACCACCGCAAGAGGCTAAAAGTTCATGTCGCCTCTGTCCCTCAAATACCTTTCGCGCGCAGGTAATTCGTTGGTTTATTTAGAAACAACATCAACCCACCTGACTCCGGTAGCATTTGCAGTGCTTTTGACAGCACATAGCCATCTATAAGTCATATCACATTTCCGTGATTCATATACATATATCGAGCTACAATGTCCTTTAATATCTAATTCGTTTCTCTACCTCAGAATTAATATATTTTCATATATGCTTAACCGAATTAGAATTTGTTTTTTTCTCGATAATAGACTTGCCTGGACCGGGGTGCGTACGACGGAGCCTTTCAAATCCAGGAACGTCAGTGAAGCTTTACCTACTACACATTTCCACTGAAAGAGGCTAAAAGTTCATATCGCCTCTCACCCTCAAATACCTTTCGCGGGCAGGTAATTCGTTGGTTTGGAGACAACATCAACCCACCTCGACTCCGGTAGCATTTGTAGTGCTTTTGACAGCACATAGCGCCAATCTGTAAGTCATATCACATTTCCGTGATTCATATACATATATCGAGCTACAATGTCCCTTTAATATCTAATTCGCTCTACCCTCGAATTAATATATTTTCATATATGCTTAACCGAAGGGGAATTTTTTCTCGATAATAGACTTGCCTGGACCGGGACGCAAACCCACGGAGCCTTTCAAATCCAGGAACGTCAGTGAAGCTTTTACCTACTACACCACCGAAAGAGAGGCTAAAAGTTCATGTCCGCCTCTCACCCCTCAATACTTACGCGGGGAGGTAATTCGTTGGTTTCGAGACAACATCAACCCACCTTAATTCCGGTAGCGTTTGTAGTGCTTTTGACAGCATGTAGCCAATCTATAAGTCATATCACATTTCCGTGATTCATATACATATATCGAGCTACAATGTCCCCTTTAATCTAATTCGCTCTACCCCTCGGAATTAATAATATTTTTCATATATGCTTAACCGAAGGGGAATTTTTTCTCGATAACTAGACTTGCCTGGACCAGGGCGCGAACCCACGGAGGCCTCTTGCGGTGGTGTAGTACGTAAAAGCTTCACTGACGTTCCTGAATTTGAAAGGCTCCGTGGGTTCGCGCCCCGGTCCAGGCCTGTCTATTATCAAGAAAAAATTCCCCTTAGGTTAAGCATATATGAAAATATATTAATTCCAAGGTAGAGAGAATTAGATATTAAAGGACATTGTAGCTCGATATGTGTATATGAATCACGGAAATATGTTATGACTTATAGATTGGCTACGTGCTGTCAAAAGCACTACAAACGCTACCGGAGTCGAGGTGGGTTGATGTTGTCTCCAAACCACGAATTACTTGCCCGCGAAAGGTATTTGAGGGTGAGAGGCGACATGAACTTTTAGCCTCTTTCAGTGGTGTAGTAGGTAAAAGCTTCACTGACGTTCCTGGATTTGAAAGGCTCCGTGGGTTCGCGCCCCGGTCCAGGCAAGTCTATTATCGAGAAAAAAATTCCCTTCGGTTAAGCATATATGAAAAAAATATATTAATTCCGAGGTAGAGCGAATTAGATATTAAAGGACATTGTAGCTCGATATATGTATATGAATCACGGAAATGTGATATGAATTATAGATTGGCTACGTACTGTCAAAAGCACTACAAACGCTACCGGAGTCGATGTGGGTTGATATCTCCAAACAACGAAAAGTATTTGAGGGTGAGAGGTGACATGAACTTTTAGCCTCTTTCGGTGGTGTAGTAGGTAAAGCTACACTGACGTTCCTGGATTTGAAGGCTCCGTGGTTTGCCCCTTGTCCAGGCAAGTCTATAATCGAGAAAAACAAAAAATTCCCTTCGGTTAAGCATATATGAAAATATATTAATTCCGAGGTAGAACGAATTAGATATTAAAGGACATTGTAGCTCGATATATGTATATGAATCACGGAAATGTATAGACTTTATATATATATCTTTATATATATATATATATATATATATATATGATATATATAATATATATATATATATATATATATATTATATATATATATATAACATATATATATACGTATATATACACATATACTATGTATTTATATATTTAATAGATACATATATATAATACAGTATGTATATATATATATATATATATATATATATATATATATATATATTATATACATATATATATATTATATATATATATGTATATATATATATATATATATATATATATATATATATATATATATATATATATCATATACATACTGTTATATATATTGTATCTATTAAATATATAACATATATATGTGGTATATATCGTATATATATATATGTATATATATCCTATATATATATATTTATATATATATATATATATATATATATATTTATATATAATTATATATATATAAAGTCATATCACATTTCCGTGATTCATATATATATATCGAGCTACAATGTCCTTTAATATCTAATTCGTTCTACCTTGCCATAGGAGTGTTGCAACACACCACCCACCTCTGGAAGGTTGTACCCAACCTAATGGGCGTCAGCTTACCGCTCACCACCCCACTAAAACTTGTGTTCATTCAAAATTGTCTCAGCATGAAATCCGGAATTGTATACACATTTGACTTATATGTTTAGTATATAAAGCAAATAATGGTATAACATTATATCAAATGATAGCTACATATCTCTGGACTCCTGGAGAAGTATTTACTCAGGAATTAGATGATGGAAATGATTCTACTTTCGACGAAATCAAAACAGCCTTCAAGTCCACATCTTTGCTTCCTTATGGGATGTTATATATACAGCTTTTCCACGATCTGTAATGCTAGAGTTTAAAAGGAGTTCGTGGAGGAAGGCCCTAACTTTCTCTGCTTCGGGAGCAAACATCGAGTTTTTACGAACATGGAAAAAGGAGAATTTTAGCATCCTTTCCGTCTAAACCTGGGGGATGGGGGTCGATGTTGGTTTAAAGAGGAGGGGGGCGGATTATGAGGTCATGTATTTTGGGCCTGGTCAAAAAAAGAAAAACGAGGTGATCTGAAATAATTTACTTGTGTACAGTTTAGGTAATCCATGGCTAACAGTAACTATACTCTCTCTCTCTCTCTGTCTCTCTCTCTCTCTCTCTCTCTCTCTCTCTGTCTCTCTCTCTCTCTCTCTCTCTCTCTCTCTCTCAACGTTGATTCAGAGGAATGTATTTCTGATGATTAGAAATGCATTTCTCGATATAATGTGGTTCGGCTCCCACAATAAGCTGTAGGACCCGTTGCTAGGTAACCAATTAGTTCCCAGCCACGTAAAAATATCTAATCCTCGGGCGGGCCAGCCCTAGGAGAGCTGTTAATCAGCTTAGTGGTCTGGTTAAACTAAGATATATTTAACTCTCTCTCTCTCTCTCTCTCTCTCTCACAACACACACACACACACATGAAGTTCATGAGCTAAGCATTCCTTTCTCCAGTCAATCTGCTTCGCAAGCGGAGACGACACACATATGAAGCCTGTGTAAGCAGATTATTGAGGTTAAAAGGAACAAATGCTGATACGGCAATGATGACGTCGTCACTTGGCAGGAGATTGCTCTCAGCCAGCTAAGAGTTACGTTTACTTGCTGTAATAAATACGACTTTAGGATAAATCTTTTGTTTTTTTCGTTTTTTAATAGTCGACCCACACGAAAAGAATGTCTGAAAAAAAAACAGTACCAAAATTGAACAATATATTAGTTTCATGTTGGAAATCTGCATGATTGTAAATACTGTAATTATGTAAAATTAGATATTCCTTATTCAAACTAATGAAAAGGGTTTCCATACAAATTCTATATATACTATTTGCCCTGTATAAGATTATTCGCATAGATATACTTTTTCACTTCTAGACTTCCCTGACTTAAATCTCTTTTATTTTATTTTATTTTATTTATTTTTTTTTTTTTTTTCATTGACTACGAATATAAATCACCGGGACAGACAATATGTCAGTAGGTTTTGATATGTTTTTGAACTTTTAGCTTATTTGTCATTACTAAAGCGTTAAGTTAGAGTTCAAATCTTTACGCATATATATTTGGATATTTAATTAACCTATGGTTACGTTTTGCTTATTGATTTTATCGTGATTCCTTTTTTATTATAATTTGTAACCCTTCCGACTTCTTACGGAGTGTATTATATTGACTCCACTTGTATCCATATTTATTTTATTTTTTATATTTATTTATTTATATTTTTATATATATATATATATATTTGATAAATTAATGGTTGGCTTGAATATGTGGAAAAGTGTTCTAGCGGCGTACCGTATAAGGCTACTTGCGGTATCAATTCTATAGATACGAGATATGAATGATAAAGGTATTTAAAACCGCGAGAACCGCTATAATCCCAGTTCAAGATCCAATATCACGAGTTGTAACTCATAAGACATTGACACTTTCTTATTTATCTCTTATTCTACCAAACCGATTGACTCTGGGTGATAAAATATGGTATTGGTTTTCATAATGGAACTGGAATTCACACCCGAGTTAACGAGATTATTATTGATTTACACCACCCGAGTCAGATTATCATGTGTTGAATTCCATGTTTACTGATTTAGCACTCATAAATATTCCTAGCGCATTCAATTGCGGTGTTTGTTTTAGTGCTTAATAATCTATTATAACGTGTCAAGGAACTATTAACACTAAGAAGTGTTTTATTCCCTCTGTCAGACTCGTAATTCTGTTTAATAATTCTACGTATATTCTTTCAAGGATTGATTTGGCACAGGATACGCCCCTAAACTGACAGGTGTTTTAGTGTGTCCCTTGTTTTCATGACACTTGTTACAATTAGTTATGTGCTTTTTATATCTGTAAGCATTGTAGGCCAGTAAAACAGTGATTTGGCTTTCTGTGACATAGTAGGGAACCCTGGATGACGGAATGCAACCAGTTTAGGACGATTGGTATGAAAGAGATTATTACTACTACCTGGTCGTTAGTCACCTGCTGTGTTCTTCGGGTTTTCCTCGTCACTGATCTACATATAATATTACATTCGATTATTATTCTGATACACATACTTTAAATATACTTTTGCTTTAGGGTTTCTGCTCGAAGTGTTTATTGTTTTTGCTTAGCCGCTGACCCTGTTTCCGTTCGAAATGTTTATTATTTTTGCTTATTGCTGCTGACTCTTGCTTTGTTCAGTTTGTAACAGTTCTGCTCTCCAACCCAGATATTCAATGCTCGCGATCTCTTGGGTTAAGGAATTTTCTTGTTTAGATACGGTTTTAAACAATAGGCACGGATGTTTCTATATCTTTTAGTCTAATTAATGGTTATTTGCAGTAATGGTGCGGGATTGCGGGATAATGCGTCAGCTATGATAATTGCTTTCCCAGGTAGATATCTTATCTTGGCTCCAAAGACCTGAATGATCATTTGTCACCGAGTTTCCTTTTGGACTGTGATTAAAGCCTTTGAAAAACTTGGTAAAGGACTCATGTTCAGTAAGGACTTTATAAGGATAGCCATAGATTATGAACTTAAAATGTGCTAGTGAGTTAAAGATACCTAGCCCTTCCTTGCCTATTACTGTATATTTACTTTCAGAGGGCATTTAGTTTACGTGAATAAAAAGCTATAGGAAAACTGTTTTATCATATTACTGAAGTAGTACCCCTCTTACCCCTTGGTCTGAGGCGTCTGTTGCAATAAAAAAAAATTCCTTATTTAAATCAGGGATTTTTAAGTTAGGTGAGCTGCATTATTCGCTTTAAGATATCGAACGCCTGTTGATGCTTTTCAGACCATAATAAATCTATCGCCCTTCTTCGTTAAGATCTGTTAAAGGAGCTGTCATGATTGAAGAGTTACATATTTACATACGATTGTAATACCCACTACAGCGCAAAAGTGCTGTATCCCCTTCTTACGTTAATAGGTAACCGGAAGTTATGAATAGCAAACACCTTATCATGGACTACTTCAAGACCTTGACTAGACACATCAAACCTAGATAAACATGTTCGGTTTTTAAAAACTCACATTTAGATATTTTACTCTGAGATTATTTGTCTTTGTCTCTGTAGCACTAGCTCTAGTTTATGTGAATGTACTTCTAGGGTATTTAGAAAAGATTATAAGACCAACCATATAAGCATGTAGGGTATCTCCTAAAAGTCTCCAAACACTATATTGTAATTGGGGCGCAACGTAACCCGGAGGCATACGTAAAAATTGATAATGTCCCCTGAGTGTGCTGAAAACGGTGTATGAGGTACAAATCACTTAGGTAATGGTATCTGGTAAAAGCTTTTAAGAAGTCCAAGCTGGTGAAAAATTTATTCTAACCTAACAGAGATAAGATGTCGTCGGTACATGGCACTGGAAACTATCGGGAGTCGTTTCCGCCTTGTTTTAAGCGACAGACATCTACGCAGATAAGCCAAGTCCGATCTTTTAGGGCATGACGTTTGAGGGAAAAATTATATGGGCTTATTTGATTTCCTAATGACTCCTATTACTAACATTTTCAACTTCGTCATTTATCTCTATTTTGAAATTTCATTGGGGTTCTACACGAAGGTACGTATATAGCTTTATGTTTGTCCTTAGGACCGTATTTTGTTTTCAATGACATCCGTTTTTCTCCCAGAGATCACTCGCTAGTGGAGAAACTTCCTGGTATTCAGGTAAAAGATAAAAAAACAAAAAAAAAATTCTGCTGAATCACCTCTGCTTGAATGACTTTACGGATATTACTTTAGATAGATTATCAGAGAGATTCATGTACGACTGGTTGGGCGGGATTAAAAATTAGCAACAATAAAAAATGCGATATTTATAACTTCCGTATCCACGATATGTATACGTTTGTGGATCACTAGATTAACTTGTTGCTGTGAGTCAACCGTGTCTAGGGCTTTGTTCGCGGAAATCGTTATATTTCAGAGTGTCGGGAAGGATTAGAATTTCATTTCCCCAGTTAAGTCTTTTTTACACGCACTAAGACATTCGAGGGTGCACTGCTCTCGAGATTTTTTGCGTGCAACTGCGACTGCGGTTGTGGGAGAATTCTGTTGGGTCGTTGAACAATATCACAATTTATGAGACAATGATTTGTTCCTCTATATAAGTTATTATTTGCTTAACTGTCTCTTTTTGTTCAAACGGATTTTAATATGTTTGAAGGTTTATAGGATTTTCCTTTGATAAACACGCCTTATTTTTGCAGGATGTAAGATGATATTTTGTATACTCCTAGATGGATCTTACAATTACACTGGATACAGATCAATGTTTTTTATAACTATAGAGGGTATCTGTAAGCGCTCGCTTATCCGGACTTCTCATTAGGGAAGTTCGAACATCAGACGGTGAGTCCGTAAATACAGGATATTACGTGTACTAAAATAATAAAACAAGATATTCTAATTCTACGGCGCGTACAGTCGGGCTTTATCCACCACTACTTGTAATAACTTACATATTAAAAAAAAATGAAAACCATGCTCTGATTACTTGATATGGTCATGTGATGCATAGGGAAATTCCTTTTTAATTTTTTCAACATCGCTCTCCCTTTCCGCTGAAGTCGCTTAAATGGAATGTGCTTTGCTTTGAAGACTCGGCAGATTTAACTGATCTATGACCGCTTGACTGGATGAACATAGTACCCAAGTGCTTAAGCATGATTTGTTTGTTTCTGAAAGGGCTACTGTTTACCTATTTCTTTTTGTAATAATTAGGATCCTTCTCTTTATTACCATCGGCAACGTATTGTATGTTTTTAGCATTATGAATGACGAACTATAAAGAATTGAGCGATTACTATTAAAATAAGTTATCTCTACTGCATTCAATATTAACTGTTTGTAATTGCTGTTGTTTACTTCATTCTTTGCTAAAATTTGAAATAGTGAGGGATCCTGGTCAGCGCATTTAGCCTAATGAAAGTTTTTTATAGGCATGTTATTCCTTGCAGTCCAGCCGTATTTTTAAAGTTAAGTTGAGTCATTAAGGTTCGATATTTTATATAACTCAAAAAACTCAAGGCTAAAACTGCGATCGGGACTTGCAAAGGAGCATTTATTGTCATAACCCGAAATATTATTATCTATGCATCTGTATAAATACAGACGTCCACTGCGTAAACGCATATTCACTGTTTTAATATATGATTTGTTAAGGCGTAAGGATTAATAATCACCCAAAATGATAAAATTAACATAGTATATGATTATGATATTCAGTAGAACTTCTGGAAACAGACACTCAAGATAAAAACTCGCAGTAGCGATATCTCAATGATGTAAAGAATAATTTTCTGTAAAAAGTAAGATTAAAAATGTCTCATAACTTCAGCTACAGGAATAACGAAATTCGACCTGTAAAGGAAACACTCAAAGTTACTCCGATAACGACACACGGCCTTGGTCCTCCTTCTCTATTTAGCGGATGACCCGGTTTTTTGGCTTGAGTTTCCCCGTGCGAGTTGTTGGGATGATTCGAGCCCTTGAAAATCCGATGCTGCAGACGCGTTCGGTTTGTTTCTTGAAGTGCCAGAAACGCTCAGTAACGATGTTTTCTTGAATGATTCTAATGAGAGATGAAGCTTGCGTTGCCGTAGGAAAAAGGACACGTCGGTTTTGTTTCTTGAAGTTATTCACTAAACGATGATACTAAGTTGCTTGAAGAATCTGTTGCTTTCGTCGTCGTTGAAAAATTCTTATATGATACTTCATTATTCTGGTTTTTCTTCGTAGTAGTTGTAGAGTTCTTCTGGACCGCTGGCACCACTTTTAGGAGTGTACAGTCGCTGCCACCACTTTTAGGGCTGTTGCTTTGTATAATAAGGCGCCCTATGAGTAATGTTAGACTTGCGATAATCTTACGCTAAGTCGGTTGGTATTGCACTTCCATATATCAATGTGTCTTGGGGTTTGTAGATCACTTACGAAGTCGGTATTATCTTCTTTGGTTTAGGACGACGATGTGTTAAACTCATGATGATTCGGTGAGGAGGTTCTTGTAGAAAACACGAAGTATAAAAAAGTATATGATGGCTATTGGCTATTCTATTCTCTCTACATGATAAAGCTTAGGTAAAGAGGTACAGGTCTTCTAATGACGATAGCTAACTCTCTTCTGCTTTACTGCCATCTCGGTTACCAGTCATAAAGGAACAGACAGTAGTTCGAAACATATGAACATACAATCAGATGACATAGTTACATTCGAACACACAATCAGATGACATAGTACTAATCACGTAGGCCGTTTGAATTATAGGTCGCGGTAGTTGTCTCAAGCAGAGAGCTTGGACTAAAGTTTATAACAATTGAATGACTACAGGTGACGGCATGTCAACTTAGCCTACATTTATTGTATACGTCATCTTTAGCGTCTCTAGTCTGATCACATTCCTGCAAGCAATCTGGTTGACCTCTTTAGTTTTAGTCTTTTATATATATGGACTAACATTCCATATTTTTATTATGTAACACTTACACACACACACTAATCTTAAAAATTCCCTACTTAGGTGTAAATTTTTTCAAATATTTTACGTGGTAAATTTTCTTCTCTCTCTCTCTCTCTCTCTCTCTCTCTCTCTCTCCTCTCTCTCTCTCTCTCTCTCTCTCTCTGTGTGTGTGTGTGAGTGTGTGTGTGTGGAAGAGTTTAAAAGAAAGCTAGACAAAATCAATAGGACACTGTGAATGAACATTAAAACCTGTTCCCAGAGATAAGTGAGCACACGTTGTCTCCTCTAAGGATGTACTAACAGGTCTTTGAGACATCCTAATCCTTGTAACTCTCTCTCTCTCTCTCTCTCTCTCTCTCTCTCTTCTCTCTCTCTCTCTCTCTCTCTCGTAGATTGAGAATTCCAGTCTACCCATATCAAGGGAATATTCGGACACTGAATGTCAATGTCTCCCATCCTGCTTGTAAGACCTGCATACTAGACAGACAGGCAGACAGACAATCAGACAGACAGAGAGACAGAGTCCTTACCCAGTTCAGGTTGGCCCAACGTTTCAAGTATTCCATGACGAATTTATGATTTCATCAGTTCTATATTTTTCCTTTTAAGGAACAGTAATTATAACGCTCCAACTGTGTTCCTACTTTAACCTTATAAGTTTGTAAATGGTCTTTTCTTTAGATATTTTCAATCTATATTTTATTTTATTCATGTTTCTAGTAAATAAAAACAAAACACTTGTATACCAGTGAACATTTGATTAAGATCATCTTTATCCTAATTTTTTTTTATTTTATATAAATATTCTTTCCTTCATTCCTTCAGAATTGTAATTTTATTCTTTTCATATCTTCAGTAAAAATAAAATATAATCAGTTTTATCCTTATATTTTATTGTATATCTATTATATTTTATTTATTCCTTCAGAAATAAAATTTTAAAAATCGACGTATAACCTCGAAAGGCTCTTCCTAATTTGTATCATATTTCTTAAATTATAAAAATTAAAAACAATTTTTATGGATATCAATTTACTTTCATTCAGTTGTTCGAAAAAAATTACAACAAAAATAATTAGTTTTATCCTAATATATTTATTGTATATCCATTATATTTTATTTATACCTTCAAAAATGAAATTTTAAAATTCGACGTATAACCTCGAGAGGTTCTTTATAATTTGTATCATATTTCTAAAATTGTAAAAATTCAAAACAATATTTTTGTTTCAAATCGTTTTTACTTTCATTCATTCGTTCGAAAAAAAAATTACAAACTCGATTCATTATCTCGAAAAGCACTTTAGAATTCGTAATATATTTCAAAAATGATAAAAATTTAAAACAGAATTTTCCTTTTCAATCCATACTCTCTCATTCATTCATTCGAAGAAAAAAATTACAAAATCGCTGTATAATTTCTAAAAGCACTTCAGAAATATTTATGAAATCATAAAAATTAAAACCAAAATTTTCATTTTAAATCCAATAATTCCTTTCACTCATTCATTCCTCACTAAAAATAACAAAATCGATGCGTCATCTCAAGAACGTTCTAGACTTTGTATAATATTTCTAAAATGACAAAAATTTCCACCAAATCCTTTTGAATTCGTTTCTCAGATGATTTGTTGAAATTCCCTCTGTGTGTTCAGCTTCCTACAAAAGAAAAGGAAAGTCTAATATTCTAATTGTCTGTTTTTATAAGATCTGATATTAAAAAAAAACATTTCGAAGCAACAAGGGAGAATGAAAGACCTCAGTGTATTATCGGATGTCTCTCTTTTCCTTTGTTGCTGGAAGATAAATCAGGCGTTTGGATGTACCTACCTTCTTAGCTGTTATCACACAAACGGGCGCAAGAAAATATATCAATTCAGAGGTAGAGAGAATTGGATATCAAAGGACATTTGTAGCTTATTGCATGTATAGGAATCACTGCAATATGATAAAAGTTCGCCATATATATATATATATATATATATATATAGATATTATATATATATATATATATATATATATATATATATATATATATATATATGTGTGTGTGTGTGTGTGTGTGTGTGTGTGTGTGTCTATGTATATATATGTATGTATATATACATATACATACACACACACACACACACACATATATATATATATATGTGTGTGTGTGTGTGTGTGTGTGCAAAAAATCACAGTAGATGCTCGTGACTTCACTATACAAGCGAATACCCACACAAAAAAGCTCTTGGTACTTAACCATCCTGTCACACTTCCTATGGTATTCGCTTATATATATATATATTATATATATATATATATATATATATATATATATATATATATATATAATTCACTATGCTTTGGGAATAATTTACATCCAAGGGGAATGATATCTGATCAGTCAGTGCCTCTGAGAGAGAGAGAGAGAGAGAGAGAGAGAGAGAGCTATACTAGAAAAAACTTTCTCTCTCAGACGAAGGTTTCATTCCTCCACTTCTGGTTATTGGGAATCCGTGGGGGTTCCTGGAAAATCAACAGACTGGAATTCGGGTTGGTATTTCCAGATAGCCATAGGTAGTAGCAGCCTCCTGGAAAGACGGTTGTTGTGTTTTTAGATGAAGGGAGTTTTTCTTGTGGTTTCAATTTAATTTATACGAATATTATCTGGGAAATGTTTCAGAATTTATTTATCTGTTTTTTAATATCGAACCTCTCTCTCTCTCTCTCTCTCTCTCTCTCTCTCTCTCTCTCATTTTGTCTGTCTGTCTATCTTTCTCTACATTTGCTCTAAATTCTCTCTAAGTGATAGAGAGTTTGATGCGAGGTGTACATATATATATAATATATATATATATATATATATATATATATATATATATATATATATATATATATATATGTACTACTGCATCAAACTCTCTATCACTTAGAGAGAATTTAGAGCAAATGTAGAGAAAGATAGACAGACAGACAAAATGAGAGAGAGATTTTAATAAGTCTACTTAACGGGTTTAAAATCAGTTTCATGAAAGCACTAATAACTTATTTACGAATTTATAAGCGAGGACACGTTCTCAAACAATTTATGTCCGGTAGCTAAAAAATAAAAAAAAATCTTTGTTTATCGAGATAAGAATATAAGTTCATTTGGAGCTGCAACAGCCACCTGCGATCCGAATCTCACAAACTCATTCATAAAGACGAGAGTCAACCTTATTCATAAACCCATTCATAAAGGCGGAATTTGTAAATCACAAATACATTCATAAAGAAGTGAGTTGTAAGTCACAAACCCATTCATAAAGTTGCGAGTTGTAAGTCAAAAAGTCGCTTTCATCAAGTAGGTGAATTTGGAGTCACAAAAACTCATTCATAAAACCGTGAGTTTGTATGTCACAAACCCATCATAAAGATAAGAGTTATAAGTCACAAACCCATCAATAAAGACATGAGTTTGTAAAAAAATGGGATTAGGATTCTCATGTCACCATAACACACATTTTTTTTTTATTTTATCAATAATTTCCAAACACTTTTTGCATGTCCTAACTTGGGTGAGGTCAAAGAAATACTTTCGGTGTCAGTTTTAGAGATGTGAGGATGTAGTATATATATATATATATATATATATATATATATATATATATATATATATATATATATATATATATATTATATATATACATATCCTCACATCTCTAAAACTGACACCGAAAGTATTTCTTTGACCTCACCCAAGTTTAGGACATGCAAAAGTGTTTGGAAATTATTGATAAAATAAAAAAAAAATGTGTGTTAAGGTGACATGAGAATCCTAATCCCATTTTTTTACAACTCATGTCTTTATTGATGGGTTTGTGACTTATAACTCTTATCTTTATGAATGGGTTTGTGACATACAACTCACGGTTTTATGAATGAGTTTTGTGACTCACAATTCACTACTTGATGAAAGACTTTATGACTTACAACTCGCAATTTTATGAATGGGTTTGTGACTTACAACTCACTTCTTTATGAATGTATTTGTGATTTACAAATTCCGCCTTTATGAATGGGTTTATGAATAAGGTTGAACTCTCGTCTTTATGAATGAGTTTGTGAGATTCGGATCGCAGGTGGCTGTTGCAGCTCCAAATGACTTATATTCTTATCTCGATAAACAAAGATTTTTTTTTATTTTTTAGCTACCGGACATAAATTGTTTGAGAACGTGTCCTCGCTTATAAATTCGTAAATAAGTTATTAGTGCTTTCATGAAACTGATTTTAAACCCGTTAAGTAGACTTATTAAAATCCTTTCAAATGTTTAAGAAATTAAGCAGTAGAGAATAACCGCTAATTAGATTCTAAGCTCATTAAGTGACGTATAAACATCCTTTGAAACTGTTACCACATTAAGCATCGAGAATTAAACCACCATCTGACCTGGAAGAAAAAGCATTCGATGTCACGTCATTCCAGCATCGTATTGATCGCAGATCCTGGACTGACAGCCCCTTTCCGACATCTTGCAAGACGCATTGCAACCATGCACAAGGTTCATAAAGGTTCTTGGTACCATGCAAAGTGGTCATCTCGTGCAAGGCAAGGATCATTTGTTTGGACGAGATCGCTCTTCGCCGGGGAAGCGAAGACATTCCTTTTGGTATCATGCCAAGAGGCCGTGTAGACAAGGAACCATCATTTTCTTTTGCAATGTCCTACTTAACCTGACTTTTTACAGCTCGTCCTCGTTCACCGGTATGGAGAAGGAACGCAAAACGGCCAGTTTTACAACTTAGTGGAACATTGGAGGAAATTATCAGCTAAAATGGCATTTAGGAGGAAATTGTGAACTAAAATGACATTCAAAAGTTAATTAACCAGTAAAATGGCATTTAAAACATAATTTAACATTAAATTATCAACTAAAATAGCATTTTAGAAGAAATTATTACCTAAAATGGCATTCAAAACGAACTTATTAGCTAAATAATTACCACATTTTTGTACATCAACAATTTCTTTATGACCTATCATTTAAAATCAACAGATTTGTTTGCGATGTCCTCAACATTATTTTATGGAGGATATCAGTTGAAATTAAAGACAGACGCTTAGAATCTAAACATACGCCCACAAATCACTTGGCAATAGATTTGGATTCATTAGGAAAATGTTTCATTACAAATATGAAGAAACCCCCAAATTGTCTTACAGGACCATGTCTATGAAAAATGATTTTTGGAGGTTTGGAGGTCTTCTGCTTACCAGTAAGGTCTTAAATTCCTTCAGGACGAAGAAAAGGAACAGACAAATAAGAAGAAAAGGCATATAGACAAATGAGAATAGAGAATAGAAGGAACAGACAAATGAAGGAGAGAGGAAACTGTTATTGGACGAAAATACGACACAAGGGAAGCGGTTCAAAATGCGTAGGATATCTACGACAGGACCTGAAAGGCAGGACGACGCCACAGAAGGAATGCTGGCACACACACACACACACACACAACACACATACACCCACACGCACAGAGAGAGAGAGAGAGAGAGAGAGAGAGAGAGAGAGAGAGAGAGAATACATATATTTACCAAAGGGAAAATCAAGGTAGTCGTATCCCTCACGTTTTCCAGAGGTAACCAGAGGCTTTCCGCACATTATTCCTGCATACATTTCTCAGTGTGCGATGAGGAAGGAGGTTGTCCCCTTTACATTAATCTTTTATTATATCATTTTCCAAGAGTTTCCATAAGGTTTCCTTTTTTCCCTGGAATCAGATTTATTGTCCAGTTCGTTTTAGGATGTTATTTCCCCAAGAGACTGGAAATATTAGAGAATTTGCTTGAATTCCATGAGATTAACTTCTTTGCCTGGAACTAGATTTATTGTCCAGTTCTTTTTAGGAAGTTATTTCACTAAAAGACTGGAAATAATAGAGAATTTGCTGGAATTCCATGAGATTAACTTCTTTGCCTGGAGGTAGATTTATTGTCCAGTGTTTTTAGGAAGTTATTTCACAAAAAGACTGGAAATATTAGAGAATTTGCTGGAATTCCATGAGATTAACTTCTTTGCCTGGAAGCACATTTATTGCCTAGTTCTTTTCGGGATGTTATTTCTCTAAAAGACTGGAAATATTAGAGAATTTGCTGGAATTCCATGGGATTAACTACTTTCCCTGGAAGGAGATTTATTATCCGGTTCTTTTTAGGGAAGTTATTTCACAAAAAGACTGGAAATATCAGAGAATTTGCTGGAATTCCATGATATTAACTACTTTGCCTGGAAACAGATTTATTGTCCAGTTCTTCTGGAATGTTATTTCTCTAAAAGACTGGAAATATTAGAGAATTTGCTGGAATTCCATGAGATTAACTTCTTTGCCTGGAAGCAGATATAATGTCTAGTTCTTTTTAGGATATTATTTCTCTAAAAGACTGGAAATATTCGAGAATTTGCTGGAATCCCACACTTCCAGTCAAGTTTGGAATGATAAATATTTTCAATTCCAGTCACTGAAAGACAAAGAAATATAAAAGAATTTCCTGGGATTTTATATTCCCTGTCAAGTTTGTAAAAAAATAAAAGTTCTTATATAAACAAAGATTAAAGAAAATTCTCATATTTTCAAATCCAGACACAATCTCCATCTTTATCGGTTTTTAGGAAAAGCGAAAAAAGACAAAACTCGACCTCTAATTTTATCACAATGGCTTTCTCTCCTTTTCATCTCTGTAGGCATTTCATCTCCTGGAACCCCTGCACGTATCCTTTCCAGGGAGGAGCCAACGAGTCAAGAATTAAAAGTCTTAGACCGGGTCAAGTCATAGAATCTTTAGGCCCAGTCCTCACTTAGAAGCCTTAGGCCGAGTCAAGGCTTAGAGGACTTAGACCAAGTCAAGGCTTAGAAGCCTTAGACTGAGTCAAGGCTTAGAAACCTTAGACCGAGTCAAGGCCTAGAAGTCTTAGACCGAGTCAAGGCTTAGAAGTCTTAGATCGAGTCAAGACTTAGAAACCTTAGACCTAGTGAAGGCTTAAAAGCCTTAGACCGAATGGCCGCCAGGTGGCTGAGGGCTTCACCTACCCCATCAGCTATTCCAGGAGGCAGGTGCCTACTCAGCAGAAGAAAAAGAAGATGAAAAGGAGGAAGAAGAAGAAGAAAAATACGGGACGAGGCGAACACGCGAGATCCTCACTGAATGACTGATTCGACAATTCCTTTGGGGTCTCGCCAGAGCCGATGGAATAAGCTGGAATTGGCAAAGGTCTTTCCAGAGATTTCCGCAAAGGATTTCGCGTCGTTGATGGAGAGTCATTGGGGCTGGAATTCGGGCATCGGTTGGTCCCTGGGCTTTGAATATGGTCTATTGAGTTCCTCCTCGATTTTTATACCGGTTTTGTAAAGTTCCGTTTGGTGGTTTCTTAAGTTTGTGGTTATTCTTATTATCTCGTTTTTAAAACAATAATATTTTTCCAAATATTCACTAGGAATTTTCATTGGCGATCGACATTAACTTTTTCAACCTTAAATTCAATTTCTTATACTTTAAATGAATAATTCATCATAATTAAACAAAATTGATTGTTTTTATATGTAAAAGTGAAATAAATAATTCGAAAACAAATAAATCGATAAATCAATAAGTAAAGTGAGTGTATTAGGTACGGAATGTGAAAGATGGTAAATTCTTGTTATAATCACAACAAATTGTAAAACTGATATGAAATTCCATTATAAGACAAAACTGTTCATAGATTTAAAATTACACAGAGAAAAACAACGGAAAAA
Source organism: Macrobrachium nipponense (assembly GCF_015104395.2). Taxonomy (NCBI): domain Eukaryota; kingdom Metazoa; phylum Arthropoda; class Malacostraca; order Decapoda; family Palaemonidae; genus Macrobrachium; species Macrobrachium nipponense. Next base: position 47,954,024 of record NC_061098.1, on the reverse strand, counting down.
GGTCAAAATTATCTTTAAAAATATATGTATATTTTTTAAATGGTCTGAAAAAAACTGTCCAGAGATTTAAAATTCTACCAACAAATAAAACAACAGAAAAATGTCAAATAAAAATCCGATAACAAATTTTAGAAAATCTACTGAAAAAAATTTTTGTTCAAATCGTCAAAAAAAAACTGTCCATAGATTTAGAATTCTACCAACAAATAAAACAACAGAAAAACGTTAGAAAAATCCGATAAATTTTAAAAAATCAACTGAACAAAAAATAAAAAATAAATATTTAAATCGTCTGAAAAAAAATAACTGTCCATAGATTTGAAATTCTACCAACAAATAAGACAACAGGAAAATGCCCCAAAAAAATCAGATGAAAAGTTTAAAAAATTAATTGAAAAGACAAGAACTCGAAAGTTATCAAACAGTTAATACTTCGTCTCAAAACCTTTAAATTTTGCAAGCAAATCACAGGCGAGTTAGAAGGACTGGCTCTGTTCTCAGACATCAACAAAAAAGTGAGAAACGTTTTGGGATTAAGTGAGAACTTGAAGACTTCGTTGTTTTCGTGAAAGGAGAATCGTGAGTCTTCATAAAGATCCTTCACAAAAACTTCATTAATGTGAGAGATGAGTCTCGGTTGTTCTGGTGACAAAGAGTTCTGCTTTGCTTTGATTAAGGCTTGCATATGTAACGAGATGAGTTGATGAGATATGTGTATATATAACGCTCTCTCTCTCTCTCTCTCCTAAATGGCAGGAGTTTATCTTCACTTTCATGCAATCTCTCTCTCTCTCTCTCTCTCTCTCTCCTCTCTCTCTCTCTCTCTCTCTGCAGTGTGCTACGGTCATGTTACGGCGTGTTGTTGCGGTGACGTTGCGGTGTCTAGCGGAGTGTTACGGCGTTGGTGCGGTTTTATGGTGGTTGTTGCTATGCCAGGGCACGCACTCTTGCGGCTTTGTTACTCCGTGTAGTAGTGTGGTTGCGGGTGGCTTCTGGTGTTGTTGCGGAGTGCACGCACATCTGCAAGAGACACGAAGTGGAACGGTGCATGATTGTTGCACATGCACCATGCCACACCGTGCCGGATATGAACCTTGGGTATATTTAGAGGCCTGCCAAGCACATCCTTCATTCCACGCCCACCCAGCATGCAATATGGACCTCAACAGCCTCTGACCCCAGGAGACCCAGAGATTTTTGGTTGATGTCCTGTGTCTCTGTGGAGTCCGGGTCATTGGCAGGTTGAGAAGACATACTACATTGCCTCACCCACCTGCACAATTATGCTGAAAGGACGGCAGGGTAGGGCGGATTTGGGCTCGGGAGTGGCTGACACGGCGACAACTACATGGAGACTACGACCAGCTACTACAAGAACTGAACAAGGAGGACTGCAAAGGACACAAGAACTTTCTATTCATCTACCCTGATTTGTTCAAGGAGATGGTCGAGAGGCTGACGCCCATTTTGAAGAAGGAGTACACGAAAATGCGGCTTGCACAAGAGGTGGGACTCAAGTTGGCGGTCACTCTCCGCCACCTGGCAAGTGGGAACGACTATACAAGCCTCCAATACAGCTTCAGAGTCTCCAAGAGTTCCATATGCCGGTTTATCCCATTAGTCTGCCAAGCCATTATCGACACATACAAACCAGAAGTGATGAAGTGCCCCATGACACCAGAAGAATGGAACGACGTAGCAAAACAATTCGCCTCAAAGTGGAACTACTTCAATTGTGTGGGAGCCCTGGATGGGAAGCACGTCGTGATCAAGACATCCCAAAGGTGGAGGATCACTGTACTTCAGTTACAAGAAGTTCCATAGCATCGTCCTCATGGCCCTCTCCTATGCAATGTA
>NC_061098.1:47934667-47947167 GCF_015104395.2 Macrobrachium nipponense | reverse complement strand
GCACCGTAGTGATTAGAAAACACACAAAAACAAGTGGAACACCCGTACAAATCTAGATAAATTAGAGGTAACACTATTTCTGGTCATGACAATAAATGCTCCTTTGCAAAGTCCCGATCACAGTTTTAGCCTTGAGTTTTTTGAGTTATATAAAATATCGAATCTCAATGACTCAACTTAACTTTAAAAATAGGGCTGGATTGCAAGGAATAACATGTCTGTAAAAAAAAACTTTCATTAGGCTAAATGCGCTGACCAGGATCCCTCACTATTTCAGATTTTAGCAAAGAATGAAGTAAACAACAGCAAGTACACGATAACGCAGTAGAGATAATTATTTTAATAGTAATCGCTCAATTCTTTATAGTTCTATTCATACGTTCGTTGCTTTATATGTAAACTAGCAGCAACATAATGCTAAAAAACATACAATACGTTCGCGATGGTAATAAAGAGAAGGATCCTAATTGTTACAAAAAGAAATAGGTAAACAGTAGCCCTTTCAGAAACAAACAAGTCGTGCTTAAGCACTTGGGTACTGTGTCATCCAGTCAGACGGTCAGGGTCAGTTAAATCTGCCGAGTTTTCATATAAGCGACTTCAGCGGAAAGGGAGAGCGATGTTGGAAAAATTTAAAAGGAATTTTCGTATGAATATCACGACCGTATCAAGTAATCAGAGCAGGTTCTAGTAATTTTAATACAATATATTTATAAGTAGTGTGGATTAAGCCCAACTGTACGTGCCGTAAAAATTAGAATATCTTGTTTTATTCCTTTAGTACATGTAATATCCTGTATTTACGGACTCACCGTCTGTTGTTCGAACTTCCCTAATGAGAAGTCCGGATAAGCGAGCGCTTACAGATACCTCTATAGTTATAAAAACATTGATCTGTATCTAGTGTAATTGTAAGATATCACCTCCTGCAAAATAAAGCGTGTTTATCAAAGGAAAATCCTATAAACCTTTAAACATATTAAAATCCGTTTGAACAAAAAAGACAGTTAATCAAATAATAACTTATATAGAGGAACTATACATTTGTCTCATAAATCGTAACATTGTTCAAATGACCCAACAGAATTCTCCCACAACTGCAGTCGCAGTTTGCACTCAAAATCTCGAGAAGCATGCACCCTCGAATGTCTTAGTGCGTGTAAAAAGACTTTGCTGGGATCTGAAATTTTAATCCTTCCCGACACTCTGAAATATAACGATTTCCACGACAAAGCCCTAGACACAGTTGACTCACAGCAACAAGTTAATCTAGTGATCCACAAACGTATACATATCGTGGATACGGAAGTTATAAATATCGCATTTTTTTATTGTTGCTAAAATTTAATCTCGCCCAATCAGTCGTAGATGAATCTCGCTTATACTCTATCTAAAGTAATATCCGTAAAGTCATTCAAGCAGAGGTGAGTCAGCAGAATTTTTTTTTTTATCTTTTATCTGAATACCAGGAAGTTTCTCCACTAGCGACTGATCTCTGGGAGGAAAACGGATGTCATTGAAAACAAAATACAGTCTAAGGACAAACATAAAGCTATATACGTACCTTTGTATAGACTCTCAATGAAATTTCAAAATAGAGATAAATGACGAAGTCGAAAAATGTTAGTAATAGGAGCCATTAGGAAATCAAATAAGCCCATAAATTTTTCCCTCAAACGTCTTGCCATAAAAGATCGGACTTGGCGTATCTGCGTAGATTTCTGTCGCTTAAACAAGGAAACGACTCCCGATAGTTTCCAGTGCCATGTACCGACGACATCTTATCTCTGTTAGGTTAGAATAAATTTTTCACCAGCTTGGACTTACTTAAAAGCTTTTACCAGATACCATTACCTAAGTGATTGTACCTCATACACCGTTTTCAGCATACTCAAGGGACATTATCAGTTTTTACGTATGCCTCCGCTTACGTTGCGCCCCAAACCCCAATTACAATATAGTGTTTGGAGACTTTTAGGGGGATACCTTACATGCTTATATGGTTGGTCTTATAATCTTTTCTAATACCTTAGAAGTTACATTCACATAAACTAGAGCTAGTGCTTACAGAGACAAAGACAAATAATCTCAGAGTAAAATATCTAAATGTGAGTTTTTAAAAACCGAACATGTTTATCTAGGTTTTATGTGTCTAGTCAAGGTCTTAAAGTAGTCCATGGTAAGGTGTCGGCTATTCATAACTTTCCGGTACCTATTAACGAAAAAGGGGGATACAGCACTTTGGCGCTGTAGTGGGTATTACAATCGTATGTAAATATGTAACTCTTCAATCATGACAGCTCCTTTAACAGATCTTACGAAGAAGAGCGTAGATTTATTATGGTCTAAAAAAGCATCAACAGGCGTTCGATATCTTAAAAGCGTAATAATGCAGCTCACCTAACTTAAAAATCCTCGATTTAAATAAGGAATTTTTTTTTATTGCAACAGACACCTCAGACCAAGGGGTAAGAGGGGTACTACTTCAGTAATATGATAAACAGTTCTTTCCTATAGCTTTTTATTCATGTAAACTAAAACCCTCTGAAAGTAAATATACAGTAATAGCAAGGAAGGGCTAGGTATCGTTAACTCACTAGTACATTTTAAGTTCATAATCTATGGCTATCCTGATAAAGTCCTTACTGAACATGAGTCCTTTACCGAGTTTTTCAAAGGCTTTAATCACGTCCCAAAAGGAACTCGGTGGACGAATGATCCTTCAGGTCTTTGGAGCCAAGATAAGATATCTACCTGGGAAAAGCAATTATCAATAGCTGATGCATTATCCCGCAATCCCGCACCATACTGCAAAGAACCATTAATTAGACTGAAAGATATAGAAACATCCGTGAATATTGTTAAAACCGTATCCAAACAAGAAATTCCTTAACCCAAGAGATCGCGAGCATTGAATATCTGGTCGGAGCGCCGAACTGTTACAAACTGAACAAAGCAAGAGTCAACAGCGATAACAAAACAATAAACACTTCTTCGAACGAAAACAGGTCAGCAGCAATAAACAAAACAATAAACATTTCGAACGGAAACAGGGTCAGCGGCTAAGCAAAAAACAATAAACACTTCGAGCAGAAACCCTAAAGCAAAAGTATATTTAAAGTATGTGTATCAGAATTATGTAATCAAATGTAACTATTTTATATGTAGGTCCGTGACGAGGAAAACCCGAAGAACACAGCAGGTGACTAACGACCAGGTAGTAGTAATAATCTCTTCATACCAATCGTCATAAACTGGTTGCATTCCGTCATCCAGGTTTCCAGGGTTCCCTATTATGTCACAGAAAGCCAAATCACTGTTTTACTGGCCTACGATGTTTACAGATATAAAAAGCACATAACTAATTGTAACACGTGTCATGAAAACAAGGGATACACTAAGACACCTGTCAGTTTAGGGGCCTATCCTGTGCCAAATCAATCCTTGAAAGAATATACGGAGAATTATTAACAGAATTACGAGTCTGACAGAGGGAATAAACACTTCTTATGTAAATAGTTCCTTGACACGTTATATAGAATTAATAGCACTAAAAACAAACACCGCAATTGAGTGCGTTAGGAATATTTATGAGTGCTAAATCAGTAAACATGGAATTCAACACATAATAATCTGTGACTCGGGTGGTGTAAATCAATAATAATCTCCTTAACATGTTGTGTGAATTCCTTTCCATTAAGAAAACCAATAATATATTTTATCACCCCAGAGTCAATCGGTTTGGTAGAATAACGGATAATTAAATAAGAAGTGTCAATGTCTTACGAGTTACAACTCGTGATATTGGATCCGAACTGGATTATAGCGGTTCTCGCGGTTTTAAATACCTTCATCATTATATCTTGTATCTATAGAATTGATGCCGCAAGTAGCTTTATACGGTACGCCGCTAGAACAAACCCTTTTCCACATAATTTCAAGCCAAGCCATTAATTTATCAAATATATAAAAAAAAATAATATAAATAAATATAAAAAATAAAAATAAAAAAATATGGATACAAGTGGAGTCGATATAATACACTCCATAAGAAGTCGGAAGGGTTACAAATTATAACAAAAAAGGAATCACGATAAATCAGTAAAGCAAAACGTAACCATAGGTTAATTAAAATATCCAAATATATATGCATAAAGATTTGAACTCTAACTTAACGCTTTAGTAATGACAAATAAGCTAAAAGTTCAAACACATATCAAAACCTACTGACATATTGTCTGTCCCGGTGATTTATATTCGTAGTAAAAAAATAAATAAATAAATAAATAAATAAATAAATAAATAAATAAATAAATAAATAAAATACAATAAAATAAAAGAGATTTTAAAGTCAGGAAGTCTAGAAGTGAAAATGTATATCTATGCGAATAATCTTATACAGGGCAAATAGTATATATAAAAAATTTGTATGGAAACCTTTTTTCATTAGTTTGAATAAGGAATATTTAATTTAACATAATTACATTTAATTACAATCATGCAGATTTCCAACATGAAACTAATATATTGTTCAATTTTGGTACTGTTTTTTTTCAGACATTCTTCTCATGCGGGTGGAGAATTTAAAAAAAAAAAAATATCATTTGAAAATACTAAGTCGTATTTAATTACAGCAAGTCACGTAACTCTTAGCTGGCTGAGAGCAATCTCCTGCCAAGTGACGACGTCATCATTGCCGATTCATCATTGTTCTTTTTAACCTCAATAAACCGCTTCCAAAGCGGGTTGACTGGAGAAAGGAATGCTTAGCTCATGAACTTCACATGTGGTTCATAGGTCATGATGACATACATAGCCATAATCTATTCTTATCCGCATTGCAATGCAAACTTGGTTAAGGAATCGCAATCATTTTAAAATTAATAAACAAAATAAGCAAATAGAATTTCTATAACATCAAAATGAATTAATTTTTTCTGAACCTCATAGACAATTAGAGTCAATAATTTAGCTTATGACATTTGTAAACAGACATTTAGAAGTATCAAGACATGTATATGAAAAATTTACTTGCAACATTAGCTTATGACAATTCAAGTAAATCACATTCATGGGAAAATGTTACATTTCTTGAAAAAAAAACCCAAAGTTTATATATAAAGAAATTAGTTACATAGTGGGTTCTTTCAGTGCATCTCTAGCCTATTAATAAAGTTTTGAAAATTAACCTCAGAGGATGCGCACGAGAAAATTGAATATGAAACTTTTGTTAGGGGCACATAGGATCAGATTTTATCACAACTTAATTTCAGTTAGCATAGAGAAATACAGAATCATGATTAATATTCTCTTTGACTCTTATGTTGGCTAGCAATCTTACAAATAGCTCCGTTATCCACTTCTTTGTCTAGTAACTTACTACCAGTAATATCGAATTTTCTTTAGGATTCGTATTGATATCTGTTATTTTTTATAATTATGGATATTTTTTACAGTCCTCATAGACCTGGATAAGTTCACTCATTGTTAATGCCATGGATAAAAAAGTTTGTACAGCTGACTCTTTTGAATTCCACAAATCAGCGAATTCATGTGGGTTAAGTCTGGTCTTAATGGCTCTCTCCCCCCTTGTATTTGGATGTCGTCTGAATTTACTTTGCCCTTGTGACAAGTATAATTTCACTTGCAGGCTGATTAATGGAACCTGTTACAGTATCCTGCAGTACGAGAGTTTCACATCGCAACTTCAAAAAAATCGTTCGTTGCTGCGGACGACGGCAGTCGAGTAACAACCGCCTACAATGTGAAGGGATTAAGCACCATCATGGACTTCTTCGACCGACCACACCGATCCCGTCGTTAATCTCGTTTTAATGCGAAACGCTCCGGCGGCTGTCGGAAATCGACTACAAAAGGGACATACTTCCGACAATTATGACCCGAAGGATATTCAACTCTACTTTGCTGGCGAAGGACTCGTGCTGGGGGTGATTTTATTCATCGCGAACGTAATTGTGTGGCTTAGGATGCAGAGAAAAAGTATGAGGCCGAAATAGAACGTTGGACCCCGCTAGGCAATTTTCCCCTTGTTTTAACCATATGGAATTGGCCATTTCATTTGGCTATAGGTGGTTGTCTGGAACTGTGTAATGGACGAAAAGTTGTTCGAACGCTAGTTAAATGTGTAGTAGTATAACCTCGGTCATGTATCCTATATATAAAGTTTATCATGTATCCTATATATAAATGATCATAAATAACAGAGTCGAAATATATCTTTGCGTGTACGCAATAGGAATCTATTATATAAATGATCATAAATAACAGAATCTAAATATATCTTTGCGTGTACGCAATAGGAATCTATTTAAAGTGCACATATATTAATCATAATTATATGAATCCATATACATATGTATAAACAAATCAGGTAGCCTATAATCAATCTGTTACCTTTTATATCTTACCAATACTGCAGTTATATATGAGTTAGTATATGGATTAATGAATCAGAATATATAACAGTTAGCATAAAAATCAACGAATCAATCAGCATAAACATTAATAATTTTATCAATTCTATATGAAATTTTTATCAGTTAAAATATGATTTTTATCATGTTAATCTTCATTCTATGCGATTATCAGAGTACATTAGTATTTTCTGAAGCATATGTATCTTAATGAGATGAAGTGAAAAACTGTATCAGTATATATCACGTGATCACTATTATTTACGAAATATTATATGCCATATTATGTCTAATATTTTGTTACTTGAATCTGTATTTGTGTACACCATGAATTTTTTTTACTTATAAGTATTTTCTATTATCTATATATATTCACATAGTGTCTGTATCACACTCCTATAAGTCAAATGCAAGTCAAGTTTGAGTAATATTCAGTGGTTTGTTTTGGTAGCTGACCGAGCTTTTATGTAATGATTACATAATAAAAAATATGGGAATGTTAGTCCATATATAAAAGACTAAAACTAAAGAGGTCAACCAGATTGCTTGCAGGAATGTGATCAGACTAGAGACGCTAAAGATGACGTATACAATAAAATATGGCTAAGATAACATGCCGTCACCTGTAGTCATTCAATTGTTTATAAACTTTAGTCCAAGCTTCCTGCTTGAGACAAACACCGTGACCTATAGCTCAAGCGGCCTACGTGATTAGTAACTATGTCATCTGATTGTATGTTCGTATGTAACTATGTCATCTGATTGTATGTTCATATGTTCGAGCTACTGTCTGTTCCTTTATGACTGGTAACCGAGATGGTAGTAGGGCAGAATAGAGTTAGCTATCGTCATTAGAAGACCTTTAATATTTCTTTAACCTAAGCTTTATCATGTAGAGAGAATAGAATTAGCCATCATCATTGGCAGAAGCGATCAAGCTATCGTCATTAGAAGACTTGTACAATCATACCTGATCTTCACCATGTAACTCAGAGAATATAAGTATTTTTATACTTCGTGTTTTTCTACAAGAACCTCATCACCGAATCATCATGAGTTTAACACATCGTCGTCATAACCAAAGAAGATAATACTGACTTCGTAAGTGATCTACAAACCCCAAGACACTCCATTGAATATGGAAGTGCAATACCAACAGACTTAGCGTAAGATTATCGCAAGTCAACATTACCTTCATAGGGCGTCTTATTATACAAGGCACAGCCCTAATATATATATATCTATATATATATATATTATATATATATATATATCTTATATATAGATATATATATATATATATATATATATGTCCCTATATATATATATATATATATATATATATATATATATATATATATATATATTTATATATATATCATATATATATATATATATATATATATATATATATATATATATATATATATATATTATATTATATATATATATAGATATATATATATATATATATATATATATATACATATATTGTAACAGTCCTTTTCCACCGTTACTAAAAATTAAATTCCTTGCTTACCAAACTCTGTTCACAACAACAAGCTAAGTGCAAAAATCAATTCATGGGGGAAAACGAAACACCACAAAAACACTTAAATTTAATACAAAAACATCAAGACAAGTTATTCCTGAACCTTGGAATACATATATTACTGAAAACCAATCACCCTGAACTATTTATACAAAAGAACACACTTACCCAACGACGATAGTAAAGCAAAGATACATCCAAAAGGGGAAGGGGGTTCAGACAGGAGAACGTATTTGGAAAGCAAGAATAACCTATCAATTACAAACTAAATGAACCTAACAGGGGTTTCCCTCCTCCGAAACACTGAAGTTGTTGCCGTGATCTCCTTAAATATACTTATATGTCTCTGCGTCCAGAGACAAAAGTGAGGTGGCGAAGTGGTGAAAGTACGTATATATATTTATGGTACACGACAGGACCCATACCACAGCGATCCTACGTCCACGAGGATGATCCTCCAGAAAACCCGGGACGTCCAAATGAAACTAGAATCAAAGATCGCCTGAATATCCAAAAATATTACTCACTTATACCTTGGCTAAGAGAGAGCCCCTCGACATTTACTGAGCCGGGGGTGAGGCAGGATGAAGAGTAATCCTTCAAGAATAACAGTACGTATATCCAAGCAGGCGTTTCGTAGCAAATCCAACAGTCACCAGGACTAAAAAGGCCCAGAGATCAACTGACTCCTTGCATTTTTTCTATATAATCATTTTTGTTAAGGATAACTACGCCTTTACCCTTATCAGGTTTGCAGATAAATATGTCTTCACGCTTTTTCAGGTTCAAGAGTATATTTAAAGAAGGGAGGAATTCATCACTTTGCCCAACTACTGAGACACCGCTATCCAGCTGTTACCTGCAAACCTGATAAGGGTAAAGGCGTAGTTATCCTTAACAAAAATGATTATATTGAAAAAATGCAAAACATTTTATCTGACACTACAAAATTTCAATCTCATGGTGAACCTAACTTTCTCGATATATATAAAAGAGAGGACAGTATTAATAGATTTCTAAGGAAAATAAAAAAAGACAACATCATAAATGATACCACTTATCAAAACCTATTTGTTACTGGTTCCTCCTTTAGTATCCTTTACGGTTTACCAAAAATTCATAAACCTAATACTCCTGTTAGACCCATTATGGCCGCATATAATAGCCCATCCTTCTCTATTTCTAAAATTTTAGCCAGCCTGCTCTCTGATTTTAGTTTAAACGAATATACTTTAAAGAATGGATACGAATTTCAACAACAAATTGTCAACCAAGATGGTGAATATTTTATGGTTAGCTTTGACGTCGAATCTCTCTTTACTAATGTGCCATTGAATGAAACTATAGATATAATTTTAAATAGATTTTTATCAATAACGACACTCTGTTTTATGGATTTAATAGGTCTGCTTATAAACAATTTCTGGAACTTGCTGTGCAAGATTCTATTTTTGTTTTTAACCAGCAACTCTATTCGCAGGTCGATGGAGTTGCCATGGGATCACCTTTAGGTCCTATATTTGCTAACTTTTTTATGTCGGACTTGGAAACAAAATTTTTAGATCAATGTGACTCTTCTCTTAAACCAGCTTATTATAGAAGATATGTGGATGACACTTTTGCTCTTTTTAAATATCCATGGCAATGTGCACAGTTTTTACAATACATTAATGAACGACACTCAAACATTCAGTTCACGATGGAAACGGAGAGCAATGATAGTTTACCATTCTTAGATATTAATGTTACAAGAATTAACTCTGAATTCTCCACAGCAGTTTATAGAAAAAAGACATATACAGGACTAGCCAACAACTATTACAGTTCTTGTCAAAAAAACTTTTAAATTAAACACTATTTACACCCTAGTGCATAGAGCATTGAAATACTCTTCTAACTGGTCCATTTTTCATAATGAAATAGAATTTTTATTAAACTTTTTTCAGAGAAATTCTTATCCTAAAGATATAGTTCTCAAAATCATCAACGTAGTATTAACCAAATTTCTCCAGCCACCTATAGCCAATTTCGATGTTCCAAAAAAGCTGGTTTTTGCATCCATCCCATATGTTTTTGATACCAAGTTCTCACGCAGACTCACGCAAATCATAGAACAGGAAATTCCATGCCTTCAACTCAAACTTATTTCTAACAATCCATGCAGAATAGGCTCATTTTTTAACTTTAAAAATCGCCTGCAGGCCTTCATGAGATCGAACGTTGTTTACAAATTCACATGCCCTGGATGTCCGGGCTCTTACGTTGGATCAACACGTAGGTTACTGCAGGTGAGATATTGCAGTCACATGGGTTACAGTTTTCGTACAGGTCAGAGAATTAAGCAACCAGAATTCTCAAATATTAAAAATCATGCAGCAATATGTAAAATAGAAGTCTTGAAACAGCACTTCTCCATTATTGGTCATACGAGGGACCCAGAGCACTTAACTACCTTAGAGTCCTTACTCATTAAAAGGCTGGTTCCTTCATTGAACAGTAACTCTACGGCTTCACCTTTGTATCTGGCATAGCTGTCGTTTTGTTTGGAACGCCAAAGTTTGCCATTCCTTCTCTGTCTCTTACCATGGATGGTTGGTGTTCTTAGTTCTCTCTCTCTCTCGGTTCTTTTGCCTTGTTTTAAAATCTTTAACTTTTAACTTTTGCGGTATTTTAATGATTTAATCTTTTTAGTATTTATTGTGAGTTCCTTTTATAATGTAATTGTTTTTATTTCCACAGACTGATGATGCACCGTGTTTTTTGTGTGCGAAACGTTTCTTAAATAAACTATGATGTCTACTAAGATGTATCACGAAACCCTCTGAAATACCATATATATATATATATATATATATATATATATGATATATATATATATATTATATATATATATATATATATATATATATATATATATATATTATATATATATATATATATATATATATATATACTCATATATAAGTATATATATACTGCTAATAAAATACCTCTAATAAAAATGCTTTTGTGACTGCACCTTTAGATATGCTTTTACAATATTTTTAATGAATTTAAGCCATCTGTTATGTCCCTATGCGGATTAATTTCAAAGTAGAACTATTCTAAACATTCTAAGTAAATACCTCAAGCTATTTGCCCCAAGCAGTAAGAAGAATTCGTTTGCTGCCGTCTTCTAAGATGAGAGCGAAAGTATTTGTTTCTTGCTTTTTCATCTTACATTTCGTTCCCTTTTGTCATGCAGGAGACAGAGAGGTAAAGTGGGTGGGGTTTTAAATGCAATTTCCAAGACTAGACTGCAATTGCCTCAGCCAATTAGAAACAGGGGCTAATTTAACAGATGCCTCAAAGGTTAAAGCAGTTTTCAAAGACATTCAATTCCTTCATTCTTCGCTATGTTTGGATAAGTGATTTCTGAGACTTTGTAGTTTAAATATGCATGGAAAACTTATGCTTGTTTAACGAAGCATCTCAATAAATAAAATAGAGAGAGAGAGAGAGAGAGAGAGAGAGAGAGAGAGAGAGAGAGAGAGAGATTGGGGATAGGGTCCAGAAATCATTAAGAGATAAACATAGACCATAATTATAAGAACCACGGTCAATTAACTGACATTTTTCTTATTTTTGTTCTTACGTCCCCAACTAAAGATGTTTCCTGCTACCTAACCTTTGTTATCACCTCATAGAAGTATAACAAATAAATGTAGTTAGCTGTTATCTCTCTCAGAATAAGTGATCCAACGCTGGGAAAGGATATTTAGTGCACTCAAGAGTGTGGGGCACAGGAACTCCTATAAAAAAAAATTGCCCTTTTAGTCTTGTTTACATGACCGTAGGTAATGTACAGACATGACCAAACGTGTGGTAGTTATAAGTGTCACTAGACAGCTCACAGAAAACGGAATCCTCAGGTAGTATTGCCAGAACCACTTCGTCCTCGTAAACGAGATGAAGGTTGAGAAGACACTGATCATTCCTCTGGATGACTTTGAAATAAAGATTGAATTTCACTTAGGAAATCCGCACCTGGTTGTGCCTTGTTGGACATGGTTTAGAGTTCCAAATGGTGGAAAGAATCTTGAAGAAATAGAGTTGTAGTGTGCTGGTTTTCAGAGGTAACTTCCAACGAAAAGTCTGATGCACATTGAGAGACAAAAGGCAGATGAGATACAAAGCTATGCCTGCATTTCAACAAGAGTTAAAGCCAAATTTTTTATCTAAATCTATCCTTTTAGCAGACAAATTCCTTCCGAATAGGTATACACGATGGAGGCCACTTCTTTCCTCTCTCTGTTCTCTCGTCCTGTAACCGGGACTGAGACGATTCCATCTCTCTCTGCCCCGATAGGGATACAATCCTTATTTCAATGAACGACTGAGTCAACACTCGTTCCGTCTGTCGTCTGTTTTCTCTCATTTTCATTTGCGATTTCGTTCGGTTGAGCGACACAAGCTTCGGCTTCACCACCGGGAGGTAATCGAAGCTTCGAATTCAGTGTTTTCATTCCTTTCTT
>NC_061098.1:47902167-47929667 GCF_015104395.2 Macrobrachium nipponense | reverse complement strand
AGAACCTTCTCGACATCCTCGATGCAAGTTACAGATCAAATCATAGCCGGTCGACCCGAAAGGGGGCCTTTCTTTCCTGTGGCACAAATCGTTAGACAATATAATAAAGGTGATGACCTACAGGAGTGACAGATTGCTGGGGCTTCAAGTGACAGTAGGGAACTCTAAAATCCTAATTATTAATGTTTATATGCCATGGGAAAATAACAATAATTTTGATCATTACTGCATGATCCTAGGAGAGTTACACAGTATTAGTCAAGATTTTCCTGCTGATCATATTTGCATAATCGGGGACCTTAATTCTCACCCCACAAAACAATTTTATAATGAACTTACTCGCTTCTGTCAAAATCATGCTCTCCAAATTAGCGATGTAATGCTCCTCCCTCCCTCCTCTTATTCATATGTACATAATAGAGCGGACGCTATTACAACTTCCTGGCTGGACCACTGCATGACATCTCCACAACTTCATGATTCTATTATGACCTGCAATATTCGCTACGATCTTGCAACGGGCTACGATCACATCCCATTACAGGTGTTATTCAGTACCCCATCTCTCCCTACCGTGAACCCCTTAACTGTTCGCTCACCAGCAGTAAACTGGGATTTTAAAAACCAACATAAAACCAGATACTTTAGGGCGACCACGGAAACCAGGCTGCGGTCAATAGTTCAACCGGCAGACGCCTTACTTTGTACTAACAGAAATTGTAGAAATGACCACCACAGGAGGTATCTGAATGAATTCTATTCAAACATAATCTCCGCTATGCTTGCTTTGGGCAGGATTGCCTACAGATTTCGTCAAGGTAATTCTCGTAATATACCTGGATGGAATGACTTGGTTAAAGATCTGTATACACACTCACGAGAAATGTTTTTACTGTGGAGACAAAATGGTAGCCCCAGGGAAGGGCACACTGCATTACTAATGAGACAGGCGAGAGCGCAGTTCAAACTTGCTCTTAAGCACTGCAGGTTAAACGAAAAACAACTAAGAACCCGATGCAGTAATGTCTAGAAAAACTTAGAACTGGTGATTATCCTCGTCTTTGGAAAGATATCCAGTCCTTAAATCCCAAAACTAAAAAGCTATCACAGAGAGTAGGGGAAGCAGTCGGAGACAAAGCTATTGCAAGAATGTGGGGCGATCACTTCAACAATATCCTGAATTGCATAAATGATCAAGATTCCCGAAGGGATGTAGATACCTCCTTACTGACAACATTCAATTTCATTTTGCAGACCGTATTATGCCAGGTAACATCAGCGATGCCATAAACAGCCTACACTGTAAAAAATTTTCCGTTGGAAAAATGGTAAAAATCCTGGCAGTAATGTTGCCGGGCATTTACCGTTAAAAAAACGGGTCCCGTAATTTTTAATGTACCGTTTTTTCTCCCCGTATTTGAGAAAATACAGTATAAAATTTTAACCAAAAGTAAAATTTACGGTTTTACCGTTAAGTAACCCATAACATACCGATAATTACGGTTTAATATTTTGACGGGATTTCTTAAATACGGGTGAAAATACATATATACAGGCTGGGGCAAATCAAATGCCCGAGTTTTGATAGGCTATTAGGAAAAGAGTAAAACAATACTTACAGAATTATTTGTTGTTTTATTCGAATCAGTATACAATGCAGGTATTTGTGTTGATTCAATTATTTTTAAAAGATGGCAATCAGGAAGATGGTGGCCATCTGTAGTGATGAACTGTTGAAGGCGATGTCTGAAGTTTTCAGCTGCTCTTCGGCTCATCTCACTTTCGGCCACACAGTTTGGAAGAATTGAAGATGCAAATCCAGGAGGAAATCGCTACAATATCCTCGAGATGTGCCGAAGAGCAGCCGAAAACTTCAGACATCGCCTTCAAACCGTGCATCGCTACAGATGGCACCATCTTCCGATGCCATCTTCAAAAAATGATCACACAAACAGCATTGTATACTGATTCGAATAAAACAAACAATTCTGTAAGTATTGTTTGCTTTTAGCTTTTCCTAATAGCCGATCAAAAACTCTGGGCATTTGATTTGCCCCACCCCACCCTGTATATCACTGCGCTACACAACTCCACCCGCCAAACTTTGGAGTGGCTAATTTAAGAAAAAAATAATCCTAAAAACATTTTTCATACCTTCCTTGTGGGGCCACATTTTATAAAACATTTGTAAATTTTACAATAGTCATTTATACATGTTTTTTTTTAAGTTTATTTTTTGTAATTATAATTACATCTCATACAATATCAAAACAGATAAAAAACTAAAATTGGTAAAACAAATCCTATACATGTAATATATTTATGTAAATTATTTGACATAGAGTATACAGTAACTTTTTGGATTTGTACATGAATTTTTCTAATATTTCTTTGAATTTAATGTTAATTAAACGTTTATTTGCATTTTATGTTACAACTGAAATAGTAACCTAAAATTCCTTGTGCAGGTCATATATCCAATTGGAGAAAATGATGAGAAGACTTAACTTTCAAAAAACTTTATTCTTGAAAAACAGATTTTTAACTTTTTTAACACAAAATTTAACATTAATTATTTATACAGAGAGTGTGAATGCTTTTTTCACTCCTTATTCCATAAGCTCATTGAACTTTAATATTCTTCGATGGTGTGTGCCACGTTTTTCTTTGTTCTGGTATTTTTTGTCCCTTTTTCTGCATTTATTTTTCAGAAACACTGTAAAATGACAAGATATATGAACATAATGGTAAAAATATTGTAAAACAACTGCTGACCACCACATATTCACAAAGTTACAGTACATGGACATTATATAAATTACTTCCCTGATATTCTTAAATAAAAAAAAAAAAAACTCAAGTAACTTATTACAACAGCTAACCTCTGCAAAAATTCCATTGTGACTGAAGCTTCTGATGGGTAATAAATATAAAATATGATAAATGCTGCGAAAACCCATGGCCATCGCAGATACAAGACTGTGAAGTCAAGTCTGAGTTGATGAATCTTCCATCAACTGCAACTATGAAGCGGATAGCCTGGAGCACCGATGTTCCTGAAAATTAAGCCTTGGTGAAATACTGTAACAATAGAATTTTGTAGTAGCATGTGTGGTGGGAATGGAAAGCATGAATTAGATGAGAAAACAGAGAAAAATGCCAATCTATATATATATTTAAGTGAAGCATTGTTTATTGCAGAAACTGCCAGGGAAAAAATATTTTCACAGTGGGTGACAATTAGAAGGCCAAACACTAACAACTGGTAGGAAGAGTAACTGATATTACATAAAAAAAATTATGGATTTACTAGACAGGACAGTTTATGGATACATCATGCATTATGAATGCAGATTAACAAATTATAAGGTCCCTGCGAGGAAGTTGCAGAATTCTTTAAGTACTAATCATTGCACACATACAATAGTACATTCATACTATAAAAGGCAAAAATTTTGAGTTATATAGCATGGAAATAGGAATAGGGAAGTTTAAAGGTAGTAATAGTGTGCAAATAAAGACAGTCCTAAAAATAGTATATTAGGAACAGCAGCATGAAAAGTTGAGATGTGGAATTAGAGAGGTTCATATGGAGCATCACAAACAACAAAGAAAGGTATAAACTTGAAATAAAATAAAGCATAAAGGTGGTTTCAAATTGAGAGATTCAGAGCATAAGCATGCAATGATAAGAAATCTTACTATAATGGTATTAAAGAGTAGGAATGATCAGATTTGGTCACATGCAATCCTACTTATGTATAGTATATATTTAATAATTATATGATTTAATGATTTAGATAAAAAAAAAAAACCTTCCCCAATTTTGCAAAATTCAAGCAGGCCTAGGATCACCATTGTTAAAGAAAAAGTTATCACATTATTTACATAACTACTTTTAAAACTTCTGATTCTTCCAGAATGACAGATTGAGTATTTTTAAAAATTTTGCTCAAAGCATTCAAGTGGGCATGAAATACACATACTAATCTCATTTCTGTGTAGCCTATAGTGATTGAAATATGAAACAAATGATGGCAGAGAGTTATTACAAATACTGAAGAATTATACATCTCTGGAATGAATTGAAGCTCCTAGTAATGTAAGAGAGGAATCTAGTCTAGGAAGTAATTTATTTAACCCAAGGTATTGTTTTAGCTGGCATGGCTAATAAAATTATAATATAATCCACATTAAGCTAGTCATAAAGATCTTGTTAAGTTTTCTCTCAACGTTATAACCCTCCTGCAAACTGGTTTTCTCTTTAAATAGCCAAGACTATTTTGCTTGATATTCAGCCACGCTTTTTTTAAGCTAATATCAGGATATTCCTTTGAAAAAGGGATTGCCACTCTACCTTGTTATTCTGCAACCTATGGTAGGTTAATACCACTCAAGGGTATAGGCTACATAAGACTGAACCAGAATATAGCCTTTACAAAGTCTAGAATACTATTTTTGCACTATGTCCTTTTTAAGTCTTTTCAAGTCTAATACATGGTATTACTTCATTATAAATAAAAGAACATATGATTAATTATTCACACCTAAATGTACAGCCTACCAGATCCCATCAGTTCACAAGTTACATAACACAATTACTTGCTATGTACCCATACAGTTAGGCTAGTGACTCCCACAGAAGAAAGGCTGCTATTTTCACCCAGACTGGTTTAGCCTAGGATAAACAACCGAGTGGACTAGCTATGGCCACCTTAACCATCTTAGAACCACCTTCAGAAAAAGTACTTTAACATGTCCTGATACCAGAGATGGGCACCAGTCACGATCAACGGTCCTGAAGCAACACCTCGAGACATGAGACTCATGACTGGTACCCATCTCCTGTGTCAGGGCGTGTTAAAGTACTTTTCCTGGAGGTGGGTCCGAACACGGTTAACGTGACCACAGCTAGTCCACTCGGTTGTTTACCCTATAGGTATATATATGGTCTAGGTTAACAATCTATGCTTATGGGATGTTTATCAGAAGTTTACCACAAAGCATCACTACACAATGTACGGTAATTGTACTTACTAGTCCTGGATTATTTATTGCCATCTAATTATACAGGTTGTATTAGGGGGAAATACTCGTCCCGCGAGCCGTCGACGGAGGCAGGGTCCATACATAATAGTCCTAATCTAATTATAGGCCGCAACTACAAGTAAAGTTTTATCATATAAAAGAATCAAAAGCATACACCAGGTTCTTAATACACTCACCTGATGCTGTTCACAAACTTCAACTCTTCGTAACAGTAGAAGAAACCACAAGAAAGGAAACACTCTGGAGAGCTGAGGGGATTTCCATTGTTTTCAAGTGTTTCGTTTCGGCGCCTCCGCCCGCCAGAAATGAAAACATACGCATTGCGAAATGCGTATCTGATCGGGATAATCGTAGTATATATGATGTTTTTGGTCCTTTGAATATACAGTGGAATTTTTACTTTTTGCCCGTTTCATAAAACGTAATGTTGGAAATGGTAAATGTACAAGTATATTATTATATTAATACACTAATAATTCTGTAGTTACGTGGGATGGTAGCGGATGGCAACTTCCTATGGACAGATGCCAATGCAATAATAATAAAACTAATAACTTCAACAATATTGTATTTTAATGATTTAGTAGAAAATTTTAAGCTTTTAATGTTTCATATAGGCTTAGTCTTAACATTTAACACAATTCTGTCAGAAAATATTTAAGTTATATGAACCATTATGATAAGGACTATACCTCAAATACGGCCTGTGACCGTAATTTTTGGGTAGGAGGTCTTATAGCAATGGTATTACGGTAAATAACCCGTAAAAGATATTAACAATTTACGATAAAACGGATGGCCACCCGTTTTCTGAAATACGGCTGGAAACCGTATATTTTTACGGTAATTTTCTTATTAAAACTACGGGTTTTTTTAACAGTGTACCTAATAATAAATCGCCCGGCTGTGATGGTCTTCCTGCAGAGGCCTTCAAATTCTGTCATCCGATAATTTACATTTTGCTAGCTGTCCTATTCAATGTGTGCATAATTCACCGGTTTCTTCCAGACTCCCTACTCTTAGTTCACTTGATACCATTAATCAAAAACAAGCTAAAGGATGCAGCTGACCCTGGCAACTACCGGCCGATTGCAATCACAATGATCGCATCGAAGATACTTGAGTCTGTTCTTCTAGAGAGACTTCTCCCCTTTCTACACACCACTGACAACCAGTTCGGGTTTAAAGCAAACCACTCAACCGACACCTGCATCTACATACTGAAAGAATTGCTGAACTACTACCTATCATCAGCCTCTCCTGTTTTCCTTTGTTTTGTAGATGTGAGAAAACCATTTGACAGAGTAAACTACCTGAAGCTCTTCCTGAAGCTGCATAAAAGGGCCACACTCCTATATCTAATTGGCATTTTACATTGCTGGTTCTCCACACAGCAATTCTATGTCAAATGGGGTAAAACGTATTACTTACACCTTCGGCTCCTAAACGGGCTTCGGCAAGGGGGCATTCTCTCTCCATACCTGTTTAATACGTACACAGATGCCTTGAATGTCAAACTGAACTCACTCCCAATCGGATGCACCGTCAATGAAACAACTATAAACAACCTCTGTTACGCCGACGATATGGTTCTGATTTCCCCATCAGTGCAAGGTCTCCAACGACTCATCGACACCTGCCGCCAATATGCAGAGGAATTTGATATAATCTACAAACGAAACCAAGACCCAGTGCATGTCGCTGCTCCCGAGAATCGCTTAAGCATATTGCAGAACCTCAAATTTTCTTTTCCTCGGAAACCATCGGCTGGAATTTGTGCACGAATATCCTTATTTGGGTCACATTATCACCGACGACCTAAAAGATACGGCAAACATTGAACAGAGGTGTCGTAAACTATGTGCAGCTGGCAACATGATTGCAAGGAGGTTTGCCTTCTGTCACCGAGGCGTGAAACTGCTGCTCTTCCACTCGTACTGCAGTATCTATGGGTGCTCCCTTTGGATGAACTATACCCGAGAGACCATGAGACGCATCACTGGTTGTGCACAATGACTATTCTGAACGCCTCAAACACTCCACGCTACCACTCCGCCACACAAATGTTCATAGAAAACCACTGGACAATTTAAAAATCATTGTTAGGCGAACAATGTCCAGTCTGGTAACCCGAGTGAGAAACAGCAGCAACTCGCTCATGCAAAGCATCCTAAGGAGTGAAGCAAGAAGATCTAAATTGTGGGAAAGATGGTAAAATGAGGCCTTTGTCCCCTAAAGTACTTAATCTCTGTATTGGCAAGATGTCATCTGCAGTTTTTGTCATTATTACATTTATTGCTGACATTTTAATTTTTCATTATTACTGTGATTACTATCAAGTTAAAGTTTTTTTTTTTTCTTTTTTTTTACATTCAATTTATGGTATTTAGCCCTCTGGACTGACTATGTAACCACCTAAGGTCTCTAGTTGAAATTTAAGTTATATAATCTGTGCACTAACTGTTATTACTCTCAATGCATTTTTTTTCTCACCAATATTATTACTGTTATTACCAGTATTATGATTACTAGCTTTTATGCTACCTCAGCTATTTAGTGGATCAGTGCCGATTATTAATTTCCTTATTCTATTTTATCATGTCCCATGTATCTAGATTGTGTATGTTACTGTCTTTATTTTGTATATTCAATGTATATAGCCCCAGCTGAAATAAAGCATATTATTATATTATTATTATATTATTATTATTATTATTATTATTATTATTATTATTATTATTATTATTATTATTATTACTTGTGAATAGCGTCTGAGTCGTTTGAACAGGCGTAGATTTTTATTTTTTTCAGTATTGAAAACACAGTGACGAATATTTTCGAGTTAATTTAATATCCCCAATTTACTGAGATGATGTTGAGCGCAAATATGCCTTAGGTCTTCAGATCCAAAGCTTTGAACATCATGAGTTGCTGAAGTAGGGGTAGATTTATATTTATTTTGGTTCCATTATCAAAAAATAAACATTTATCATGCATGCTAACTAGCCAAAAAAATACATTAACTGTGTCTCATATATGCGAGATACTGACCTCATAAGACAATCACCTGTTTCGATTCACGTAAGTGATAAGAGTAACGTGAGAGAATTCATTTGGAAATCATTTTCATTGCTAGGATTTAAAGTACTAGCAAACATAATATAGTATATACAGAAATTATGTACGATAAATTTGTAAAGTAACTAAGTCTACGGGCGTAACCAGCCCCGTTTCACGGGCAGAACCAGCTCCGTTTCAGGATATCCTCTCTCAACCCCGCCCACTTCGGAGGTGGGGTGGGGGTAGGTAGGATGAAACCCCATTATAAAACATCTTAGTGGTCCCCACTATAACCCTGCGAAGTTTCATGCCCCTCGGACTATCCGTTTGGCCGTGATTGAATGACAGACGGACAAACAGACATAACACCCATTATAGTAAGATATTGTATGACAGATATCTCAGAAATGAAACTGGATGATTTTACGTGAGAGAGAAAATGTTTGGGACTTCAGAAGAGAAGTAGAAAAGATATGATTTACAAATTAGACAGATGAACACTTAAAACAAAAATATATCCAAGATTAAGAAAATAGAGGACTGCTGATATGGTGCCTAGCAATGTGGTATGCCGCTCAGATGAAACGGATTCGCGCCTCGACCAGGGCGATGAAAAATCACTGGCCCTGCATCGTGCAGTTACTGCTGCAGTGTGGGGTCTTTAGCGGTGGGAGGTTGAAACCAACTTTCTGTGGAAGCTTGAATTTCAAGGGAATGGTCCCTGTGTGCTTGTCCAGTATAAATAGGGTTCATATAATAATAATAATAATAATAATAATAATAATAATAATAATAATAATAATAATAATATAATAAAACTGAAGATTTTTATTACGAACTGTCTTAGAATAATAGACTTTTGTATCTTAGATTTGGTCAACAGATCGTATTTACTTTCAGAGTAAAATTGCTTAAACCCTGGGAATGAGAACAAGACTAAACATGACAGAGAAACCATTAAAATATTACAGTACACAAACATACGATTTTTCACTTTGCTTGCACCAGAACAAAATGTCAATAGCCCTTGATTTATGAAAAGCAATTTACAAAAATTTTCATTACCATAAAAAAAAATCTTTAATTCTATATCAGCTCAGATGCGAGAGTACGATCTGTGAAATTCATCATTAGCGCTAGACGGAATTATATATATAAAAACATTAAAATATTACAAGCATACAAGCAGACGATGCTTCACCTTGCTTGCACGAGAACAAAATGTCAATAGCCCTCGATTTATGTAAAGCAATTTTGAAAATTTTGCATTACCATAAAAAAACAATAAAATAAAAAACAATTCTACATCAGTTCGGACGCGAGAGTACGATCTGTGAAATCCATTGTTAGACGAAATTATAAAAAAATAAATAAAAATAAGGGAACTACATCACCGTGTATCACGTTTTGGACGAAACTGCTCTGTTCAGAATGGAAGACAGAATCAATTTCCCAATTCCATCCGGATGCGACTTTGTTTTCTGGTTATTCTGTTGTGTTTAGCATCGAATAGGAAAGAGGAAATATTGCTTATGGAAGGTTTACATGACTCTCTCTCTCTCTCTCTCTCTCTCTCTCTCTCTCTCTCTCTCTCTCTCTCTCTCTCTCTCTCTCTCGCAGGGTTTAGTTACGCGTAACTCAAAAAGAAAAATAGAGTGCTTAGAAGAACTAACCCAAATTGAAAAGAAAATAGATATAATGAATATAAGTGAAACCTGGTATTCCCAAGAGACTGGGAATGATGATCAAATAAAAGGGTTCCAAACTTATAGATCAGATAGAAAAAATAGGAATCAAGGGGGAACCGCAATATATGGGAAAGACAAAAAACAAGGAAAAATATATGAGAAATATAGTAAATCAGAATGTGAACTAATAGCGGTAGAATTTGAATCTGAAAAATTAATGAACATGTAACTTCCGAGCCGGCGGACTACGTGTTTTTATATGAATCGCTTAGATAGCTAATGTTCCGCTATCGACGTGATGCTTTAGAATGGCAGTTCCGTGCCAGCATTCAAACATATCGGTCTCCCGACCGATCTGCATCTCTTAGTATGGAGTTACAGAATAAAGTTGTTATATCTGATTCAACTTATCTGTTTGAATCCTCTCTTTTAGTTAAGAAGAACCCCTCTACTAGATATCACAAGGAGATGGAAGGAACCAGAAATACTTACGAATGACAGTCGTAAGGAGAAACAAAAAAAAAGTCTTTCGCAAAAGCGAAGAGACTTAGATATAGACCCCCTAAGAGAGTTTGACATAATAATAGAAAAATTGGATGATATATGTAGAAATCACAAGGATCTGGACTATTATCCGCCTATCAGGGACTTTAACTTTCCTTTCGTAGACATGGAAAGAACGAATAGGAGATTGTGGTTTGTATTTAATACATATAAAAAAGAGAGTAATAGTAGTGCAGAATATAAGAGGCAATTCGAAAAGCTATTAGATATGGTACTAGAATACAACATTCAACAAATAAATCACCTGCCAACATATATCAGGAGTGAGCGTAGATGTGTAAGAATAAGCTCGACAAATATCTAAGCTGCATCCCAGACCATCCAAGATTGAAAGATGCAAAATATACCGGAAGATGTACTAGCAACTCTCTGGTAGACATTAGAGGTGCCTCACACTGAGGGACCTTGGGCAACCCGAACAAGATGTAAGGTCTATAAGTAAGGTCTCTCTCTCTCTCTCCCAATCTCTCTCTCTCTCTCTCTCTCTCTCTCTCTCTCTCTCTCTCTCTGTGGAATTGTGACTCTTTCATTTATAAGAAAAATGTTTTAAACAAATTGCTGGGTTTATGAGAAGTTTGCATAAATTGATCTCTCTCTCTCTCTCTCTCTCTCTCTCTCTCTCTCTCTCTCTCTTTCTATTTATCGATAGATAGATAGATAGATAGATAGATAGATAGATAGATAGATAGATAGATAGATAGATGGATAGATAGATAGATAGAGAGAGAAGAGAAGAAGAGAGGAGAGAGAGAGAGAGACGAGAGAGAGAGAGAGAGAAACGATGAGAGAGAGCCACGTATGTATGTATATAAATATATATATATATATATATATATATATATATATATATATATATATATATATATATTTATATATATATATATATTATATATATATATATATATATATATATATATTTATATATATATATATATATATATATATATATATATATATATATATATATATATATATATATATATTGCAATTTTTAATTTCTCTGTTTGAAACCACTTAGGATGAAGGTTGCCATTTGTTTAGTATTTGCCTTAATGTATACATCTAGAGCGTTTTCCTGGTGTATTCATCATGAAAGGCTTCCCAGTGTTTATCTCATGCCTGTGTTCTCGTTGTACTTTAGATTTTTAACGTACTCCTTTAGCTTTTGTAGGTCTTGTCCGACGGTAGTCTAATCTCATTAATATCTTCTCTTTTTATATGTTGAACATTAATTTGGAATGAAATAGTTTTTATGGTCGCTTTTGCTTCAGATTTGCCACCTACTGAAAGTCAGAGAGAGAGAGAGAGAGAGAGAGAGAGAGAGAGAGATAGATGTAGTCAAACTTTGTAACATTTTTTATAAACGCAGCAATCTTTCTATTTTTACTATGGCAGAGAAGTTTTTCATAGTTCTATATATATATATATATATATAATATAATATATATATATATATATCATATATATATATATATATTATATATATACATATATATATATATATTATAGTATATATATATATGAAAAACCTATGAAACTTCTCTGCCATAGTAAAAATAGAAAGATTGCTGCGTTTATAAAAATGTTAACAAAGTTGACATACATCTATCTCTCCCTCTCTCTCTCTCTCTCTCTCTCTCTCTCTGACCTTTCAGTAGGTGCAAATCTAAGCAAAAGCGACCATAAAACTATTTCATTCCAAATTAATGTTCAACATAGAAAAGAGAAGATATTAATGAGATTAGACTACCGTCGACAAGACCTACAAAAGCTAAAGTAGTACGTTAAAAATCTAAAGTACAACGAGAACACAGGCATAGATAAACACTGGGAAGCCTTTCATGAGGAATACACAGGAAAACGCTCTAGATGTATACCATTAAGGCAAATACTAACAAATGGCAACCTTCATCCTAAGTGGTTCAACAGAGAAATTAAAAATGCAATAAGAGAAAGAGACAGATTGCACAAATCAATGAACCCACACCCAACACTAATAGAAGCAAGCAGGCATAAAGAATTCTGTAGATTGGTGGACAAATTAGTAAGAAATGCAAAGATAAATGAGGATACGAGAGTTGCATCAGTTTGTAAAGAAAACCCAAAAGAATTCTTTGCGTATGTTAATAGTAGAAACCAATAAAAAATAGCATAGGTCCTCTAAGGGACAATAGAGGTAACCTGGTGAACTCAGACTTGGAAAAAGCAAAGTTATTAAATAAGTTTTTTACTACTGTATTCACAATTGCATATCAAACCTCTTGGAGTTTTTCATAACATGCTAAGTATTTACGACAGTAGTAGAGCAATAGATATACTCTACTTATATTTCCAAAAGGCCTTTGACAAAGTCCCACATAAGAAACTGTTGACAAAAGTTAGAGCTTAAGGAATTGTAGGAGAAACAGCAGACTGGGTCGAAGACTGGCTAACTTATAGAAAACAGAGACATAATAAATGGTGAAGAATCGGAATGGGTAGATGTAACAAGCGGAGTTCCCCAGGTTGTGTCCTTGGCCCTCTCTGTTTTTTATTTACATTAATGACATTGATATAGGCTTAACTAGCAGGATAGCCAAATTTGCAGATGACACTAAACTAGGTGTAAATGCAGCAGACCCAGATACGTGGAAAGTTTAAGAAATAATCTAATGAAAATAGGAGAGTGGTAAAAAAAATGGCAAATGCCGTTTAACGTAGATAAGTGTAAAGTGTTACAAATAGGAACAAACAACCCCCATGCCATCTACATGCTGCTTTGGAATGACATAAGTAGCCTAGAACAAGAGGAGGACCTAGGCTTAGAAACACGACGATTGCGGGGTCAACTAATAGAAACATTTAAAATACTGAAAGGCATAACAAAATTAGACAGTAACCTATTTACACTAAACGAAAACCAGACAAGAAATTGTGGGAACTTCTTTATATACAAGATATGCGGCACATGGAACTAACTGTCACCAGAAGTTGTAAACAGCAACAGTGTGGAAGTTTAAAAGAAAGCTAGACAAAATCATTAGGACACTGAATGTACAATAAAACCTGCTCGTACAGATAAGTGAGCACACGATGTCTCCTCGGATGGACTAACAAGACTTTGTGACATCCTAATCCTTGTAACTCCTTGTAACTTCTTGTAACTCTAGAATCGCCACCCTTTTCAATAGATATGGAAAATTTACGAAATTAAAAGGTATATTTTTTTCAGTTGCAGCTGCAATTTCGATACAACTCATCATGAAAGCTTTTCAAGAGAGAGAGAGAGAGGAGAGAGAGAGAGAGAGAGAGACTCATTTCACCAGAGGGATTACTATTTGCAAGAGAATGTTTATTCCATTTTTGGGAAGTGGTTACGAAATGTGGATTAATCTGGAAGCCTCATTGTCCGATGGCTTTGAGCAGAAAGCTCGAACAATAACGAGTTTTGAGTGGTGTTATTTATTATTTTTTTTCGATGATTCACTCCGTAGAGGAGCAGTGCCGTTAGTGCACCGCCAGCGGTGTACTGCAAGCGTCCCTTCGGCCCCTAGCTGCAACCCCTTTCATTCATTTTACTGTACCTCTCTTCATATTCTCTTTCTTCCATCTAACTTCCCTCCTTCTCATAACAACTGTTTCTTCAAAGTGAAACTGCTTTGAGGTTGTCCTCCTGTTACGCCTTTCAAACCTTTCTCCTCTCAATTTCTCTTTCAGCGTTGAATGACCCCATAGGTCCCATTGATTTTATCGAAATCAAGATAGAAAAGGAAAATTTTGTTTTAAATTCAGCAAGCCC
Source organism: Macrobrachium nipponense (assembly GCF_015104395.2). Taxonomy (NCBI): domain Eukaryota; kingdom Metazoa; phylum Arthropoda; class Malacostraca; order Decapoda; family Palaemonidae; genus Macrobrachium; species Macrobrachium nipponense. Next base: position 47,915,528 of record NC_061098.1, on the reverse strand, counting down.
TGTAAACATTACCTCATAGGTACATGTAAATATGTCACCATTTTTCAGTGGTTGAACAACAAAATTCACTTACAAAAAACTAAACACTGTCCATTTTGAGACACAGCAGTAGTAACTCTATCTAAATCAAGAGAGAAATTGAAATTTTTTAAAAGTGAACAAGCCCAGTAAACATTGCCTCAGAGGTATACGAATATATCACATTTTCGTGCAGTGTTTGGACATCAAAACCCACTAGAATTCAAATATCTTTCCTTCCTATTAGAAGACATCCGGGAACTCGTGGACATCTGAAAAAACATGACAAGTTAACTGAAAAAATGAACTTGTTTTCAAAGTGAACAAGCCCTATAAACAAAATCTCTGAGATTTACGCAAATATGTTGTCATTTTTCAGTGGCTGGACATCAAAATCCTTAAGTAATATTCATATATCTTTCCATCCTATCAGAAGACACCCGGGAATTCTTGGGCACCCACAACAAAACGAAAAAAAAGAAAAACGTCAAATCTGACAATGTCGAAAGTTAGCCTAAGTTTAGGAGTTGGGTACAAACACTTCAATCCGGTCAGGACATGACCTGAATACCACAGAGGTGGTGTCCTTGGGTCAAACTAAAGGTTATGGCGTAGTAGCAGGAGAGAGAGAGAGAGAGAGAGAGAGAGAATTCAACGAACCCGGAAGAGACTTTTGGAAAGGGTTTGATGACAGCATAGGTTTGATACCCTCCCGACGGCAGTATATATCGAAGAGAATTGAGTCCTCGAGATTATTGTTTGTTTGTACGGTGCTTTTACGTTGCATGGAACAACCGGTGGTTATTCAACAACGGGACCAACGGCTTTACGTGACTTCCGAACCACGTCGAGAGTGAACTTCTATCACCAGAAATACACATCTCTCACACCTCAATGGAATGGCCGAGAATCGAACCGCGACCACCGAGGTGGAACGCCAACACCATACGTTACTTTAACCTGAAAGCGATGACTTACTGGGTTCCATCTAAAGCATTATTATTTCTTGAGCAGACGAGAACATTTATTCAGATTCCATCCTTTCTCTCAAACTCTAAAGGTTTCAGTACTGATGAATCTCTCTATTTTAATCACACGTATTTCTCTACCGTTATGTTTATTCTCCTGGTTTGACAATTAAAATTACAGTTAATTTTGTCCATCATTACGAGCCATGATCTAGTAAATTATATTCATATATGTATTATGTATTTATATATATATATATATATATATATATATATATATATATATATATATATATATATATATAATATACATACATGTCCTATCACATTACCGTGATTCATATATATACATCGAGCTACAAATGTTCTTTAATATCTAATTCGCTCTACCTCGGAATTAATATATTTTCCTATATGTTAACCGAAGGGGAACATCTTATCGACTAAAAAATTCCCCTTCGGTTAACATATATAAAAATATATTAATTCCGAGGTAGAGCGAATTAGATATTAAAGGACATTGGTAGCTCGAGAATATATATATATATATATATATATATATATATATATATATATATATATATATATATATATATATGTGTGTGTGTGTGTGTGTGTGTGTGTGTGTGTGTGTGTATGTGTCTGTCTGTGTGTGTGTGTGTGTGTGTGTGTGTATGGACGAATTCCAGATTGCCAAACCTTTCATTAAAACAGATTCCATCCAGAGAAATCAACCAAAACATTCGTAATTTCAGTGAAAGCACCGTTCTGCCGGATATTATCTTGAACCCATTTCCCAACACTGGACTGCCTGCAATGAAGGGATATCCTTCCCCATATAAGCGGATATTACATTGACAATTTTAATCTATCGTTGCTGCCATTTATCCACTTTTGCTTGCTTTTCTTAATAGCTTTTTTATTGTTTTTTTTTTTCATCTATATGTATTTCTTTTAATTCTATTTACGTTTTTTTATATTATTCGTCGATATGGTGATAAAACAGAATCCTGTCAAGTATTATATATAAAGATAGTGAAATTATGTCTGACAGTGATCTTACCAAGTATCCAGATAAATTCATTCAGCGGTGACAAAAACACACAGGAAAACTCAACAATATTTATTAACAAACAAAGCAAAAGAATAATAAAGTCAGCCTTGTGAATATACAGGACACAACTTAGTCCTTACTACTCCCTTGGAGGAGTTCCTAAACACTAACACTAAACCCTACCACAGAAAAATAGAGAAATATAACTGCATAAATTAGCAAAATGGGAAATCCCACATCAACATAAATATAAACCAATACCTATAACTAAACAGAGAGGAAAGAAGTAAGAGACCAACAGGGGGAAAACTTATTTCTTTCTCCTACTACAAAATATAAACTAAATCTTAAATAAATATATCAACATATTAATTGATATATAATACCCACAAGAAATAACGAAAAATTATAGCATCACATTACGTGAACAAGATATACACAAAGACTGGCATTATATATATATAAATATTGAAGCGGCAATAAGAAAATGCCAACCAATCTCGAACGACTCACTATACGAGAGTAAATATGAAAAAGGAATAATCGAGAAGAGCTCCTCACAACTGGGGGGGGGGGGGAACAAGTAAGGGATGAATGGATGTGATAAGGGATTGAATGGATGCCCAAACGATTCAGGGCTAAACAGTTTGCCTTGCTGTAGGCCGAAATACAGAGGGAGCCGTGATCTTACATCCACTGAATGCCACGTATCAGGCAATACTCCGCTATCTGAAGGGCGTGCAGCTACACAGGTCACCAATACCATGGGGAAGGAGTCTGTCGTGCTCCCGACCAAAAAACAAGGAAATGGGAAATTCCTACCTGGTAGCAACCGCCCTACTTGCACCTTCACGGGCCTCAATGTGCCCCCACCGCTGCAGCTCAGAAGGACGTCGTAGGCAAACACAGTGATGTCCCTCCCACGTCCACTCTGTCGGGATCCAGCGCCGATATCAGAGCCCGCAGGACAGTACACACAGTAAGGGGGAAAGTCACCGCAGATGGCAGAAATGCCCCTGCGCCTTCAATACTGACGACGACAAATCCTTCGAAGGACGATTAAGAAAAATATGCCAGCTGTACAACCATGCGGGGAGAATAGCGAGCCCGAACTGTTGTCGGGAAAAAGTCGCGCCCCTCCAATATCCTCACTGGTGTCCTTTTCACCAACCACTCAAAGATAAAAAAACAAAAAAAAAACTAGCATTAATAGATGCTCACAAAACATTTAACAAGCGGGGTTTTTTTTTTTTGGGGAGGAGGTTTTAACAAGCAGTTTGCTTGACGCTCAGCCGAGACCAAAGTAAAGCTTAAAACTAAAAGCTTAAAAACTAATTTCCTTACGCTAATTTTATATACAACAAAATATAACAAAAAGCAGTAACAAGGCTGAGATAAAGATAAAGCAAAAGCAATGCCAATTACGTTAATACATGATACCTTCCTCCCCGAAAAAAAAAAAAAAATTTCAGCAAAAATATTTTTTTTTTTTACAACTGTGGTATAAACAAACCTGTAAGGAAAGAACAATAAAGACAACCAATAACAGGCAAACATACAATAATAGAACAATAAACCTGAAACCAAATTGTGTTAAAATATCAATAATAGAATATACCACGAGTGAATACAAACCAAACGCTTTATATAGCTTACCATTATTTTAAAGCTCAATGATAATACCATACACTGAACCCAAAGTCAAAGCATGGCAAAAGACAGACATAACATAATACCAATAATTTAAACAGGATCATAACAGAAATCCTCAAATCCAAGGAAACCATCTTACCTAGCTTAACCTAAATAAACTTAGACACACAGGCATACACCTTAACCTACAGCACACCAACAATATAGTTCAAAGAGTCATATAAATAAATCAAATCAAAATTCTTAGTATACCGGGGACAAATCAATCATTTGTTAGGAATCATGAACCAATATAACATACAAGAGTGTACACCACTCATAGAAACCTTACAGAAACTTCCTAAATCTACAAAACTCCTCTTGAAATATTACTTAAACTATACTACATTCAAAAGTAATTTTTTCCATACAACCTAATTGGAGAAACGAGCAGGGCAGCGTACGAGAAGGATCAGGCAAGCACACTAAGTCCTAGAAAGGGCGTCAGGAATTTTATTGTCTGTCCCTTTTACGTGTTTAATAATTAGGTTGAATTCCTGCAGAAATAGGGCCCAACGCAAAATCCTCTGGTTGGCGCCCTTCATCCGCTCAATGAAAAACCAGAGGATTGTGGTCCGTCCAAATCTCAACCGGAAAAGAAAAATTGGTTACATAAGGTTTGAAATGGTTAAGAGCGCGGACCAAAGAAAGAGCTTCCTTTTCAATGGTGGAGTAACGCCTTTCCACTGCCAGAAGCTTCTTACTATAGTAAGATACAGGATGTAACACCGTCCTCCTTCCGTTGGAAAAGGACCCCTCCAATCCCGACATCACTGGCAATCTACACGCGATAATAAAAGGTTTTCTGAAAAATCTGGGGAGTTCAAAATAGGGTTAGTAATTAGCAACAGATTTAAGTTTTATTAAAAGATTCTTCACGACGATCAGACCACAAGAACCTTTTTCCCTTTTTCTAATAAAGTAGTAAGAGGTTGAGCAAGATCTGAGTAATTACGCACGAAACGCGGTAATAACCCGTCATGCCCAGCACCTTTCTTACCTCTCTAACATTACTTGGCCTTTTCAAATTAATAATAGCCTCGAGGTTAGCTTGTTTCGGAGCCACCTGACCCAAACCAACCTCATGACCCAAATAACAAACCTTGGCCTGGCCCAATTCACACTTAGCCAAATTAACAACTAGTCTGCAGAAAAAGAAGCAGAAAAAGAGAAAATAAATAGAAGAAGAAGAGAGAAAAAGAGAGAAAAGTATACAGATAAAAAAAAAAGAGAGACAAGAACAAGCTATGGAAAGAAAATAAAAAGGATGAGAAAAAAAAACGAAAGAAGACAAAAGAAAAAAAAAAGAAAAATGGAAAGAGAAAAGACTGCCAGATAAAAAAAAAAAAAAAAGAAATTAACAGAGAGAGAAGAAAAGCAGAAAGAAAGCCGGAAAAAAAAAAGTAAAAAAGAAAAAAAGGAGGAAGAAAAGACAACAAAGAAAAGAACCCAGATAAAAAGAAAAAAAGAAAAAGGGAACAAAAAGCCAAGATTAGAAAGAAAAGGAAGCAGAAAGAAAAAACCCTAAGAGTAGCTTCAAAAACCTTACGGAACCTTAGCATGTGGGTATCCCAGTCATTACTATATACCACCAAGTCATCGATATAAATTTCCGTTCCTTCCAAACCACAAATTACCCTATTCATGAGCCTCTGAAAGTACAAAGATTGCATTTTTCATTCCAAATGGCATAAACCTTACACTCGTATAGGCCAAATGGAGTGACAAATGCTGATATCTCACGAGCTCAATCGGATAATGGAACCTGCCAATAACCTTTCAAAAGATCCAGCTTAGTAATAAATTTGGCAGAACCAATCCGATCCAAACAATCATCAATACGAGGGAGTGGAAAAGAACTAACTTTTTAGTATTTTTGTTCACTTTGCGGTAGTCCACGCACATGTGGAACTTACCGTCTGCTTTTTTTTTACTAATACGATAAGGAGAAACTCCAGGGACTCACAGATGGTTGAATAAGGTCATGCTTCAACACGTACTCTATCTCCTTACTGACCAAATCCAATTTTACTGGATTCCAGGACCGGTAAGGACTTTGCTTCACAGGGGAAGCACCACCTACATCAACGTCATGATGTTTCAAAATATTTGTTCTACCTGGAGCATCCTGAAAAAGATCTGAAAAGGAATAAATTAAGTTAAGCACATCCTTCCATTTGTCAACATCTAAATGATCTAAACTACTTTGCACATTTCCAAATTTTGCATATTTTCACACCCAATGCATCTGAAGGAACCTGACACCCTAACTTATCTGAGTCCTCTGGAGGCACATCCACTACCACAGACACAGGCTCGTACACGATCGCTAATGGATCACCTTGCTTACCAAGATAAGGTTTCAGCCTGTTAATGTGAAATACTCTACACTTACGGCTTGAACCGGGAGCCTCAATTTCATAGTTAAACTCTGACAGTTTCCTCAGAACCTTCCAAGGGCCCTTATATCTTGGTTCTAGAAAACTATCTGAGTCCATACTCACACCAGCACTAGCTCCCCAGTTCAAATGAACGTACCTTTACCTTTTTGTCAAATTACCTTTCATTACTGACTGTGACCGTTCCAAATTTTCCCTGGCAAATTTCCAAGCACTATCATTTTACCCTTCAAGTCTTCCACAAACCTTCCAAACTTTTATTTCACCCTCCGGTTCGATTCGAGCATTTCAAAAACAATCTCCAATGGACCACGAACCTTGTGCCCAAATACCAACTCAAAGGAGCTACTCCAGTAGAAGAGTTATGGGTGGCTCCTGATAGCAAAGAGGGCAAAAGGGAGGGCTTTGTCCCAATCACTACCATTATCATAACAATGTTTCTTCAGGACAGACTTGAGGGTTTGGTGGAATCTTTCCACCACACCTTGACTCTCTGGGTGATAAGGTACGCTGGTAATGTGCTGAATGGCCAGTTCAGCACACTTACCCCTAAATACCTTACTCGTGAAATTCGTCCCGCAGTCGGTCTGAATTACATGAGGGAGACCATACCTGGAAAAGAAATCAATAAGTTTTTCAAAAACAACTTTGGAAGTAATACGCCTCATAGGTATAGCTTCAGGAAAACGAGAGGCTCTATCCATGATAGTTAATAAATATACAAAACCTGTTTTAGTCTTAGGTAAGGGACCTACAACATCAATTACTAACTCAGAAAATGGTTCACCTATGGCAGGTATGGGATGCAATGGGGCTTTACTTTAGGGATCCCCTGATTAGTTTACCCATAACCTGGACAAGTCTCACATTCTCTGATAAACTGCTTCACCACTCATTTAATTCCAGGCCACACCAAAAATACCTAACCAAGCTGTGGAAAGTTTTTAACAACACACCAAATGACCTGAAAGAAAAAAAATTTTGGTATGAGCTAATTCCAAAATAGAATTTCTGAATTGAGAAGGTACCACAATCTGTTCCACTCTACCAGTTTTATTCAAAATATCAGATGCGGGACAACTAAACCTATATAATAAGCCCCTTACAACTCCAAACCTAGGTTTAGTCAGATCCTCAACATCGCCCAAATCAAAATCAAACTCATCTTTTGAGCTTTAATAAAAGCAGCTCTGTTCCAATCAAGTTTCATATCATTAAACTACAGTATCATTACCACTACTCTCTACTGACCCGGGCCGGCCTTACATCTAACTCTACACTACTTAACATTAAGTCATCATCATTATTCACATCAGTAACTAACAGCTTTTGCTGCAGACCGAGTAATTACAGCCACGGGACTAGCATTTACAGATAATAAAGGGAAAATCTCCCGTCCTTCACTATCCAGCATATCATTTCCCAGGATACCATCAATACCCAGGATAGGTAGACTATCCACCACAGCCAACTCAGTGATGCGATCATACCCTGGAAAAGACATGCGGACATTAACCAAAGGAGCCGACACAATAGAGTCTGGGAAACCTCCCAATAATACAAAATTTCCAGTATATTTCTCAGAACCATTCAGTGCCCTCTTCATGACCAACGACCGGGCAGAACCGGTGTCCCTAAAAAACTTCACCTGGACAACACAAGAGTCAAAAATCAATTTTCCAGGCCATACATATTTGTCATACTTGAGTCACAATTGAGGATTAGGAGCATCAGACTTACTACTATTTAAACTACCACTATCTACTACAGATCTGTCTACAGAACTACTACTAACATTTGACCTATCATTAACTAATGCTACAGGACTTAGATTATTACGCTCTAGGTACCGCCTACGAGCATTACACTGGCTTTGGAAATGCCCTGGCTTATTACACTAGAAACATGTTCCTCTACGGCCTAATCCTCTGTTTCCATTATTATTGATCTTGTTATTTCCCCCATTCGGGAAGTCTCTATTAACAAAAACTCTAGGGGGAGGAGGACCTCCTTGGACTCTACCCATATCCCTACCACCTGAAAAGGAATTATTAGCATTAATATTCTTAGAGATATTGGGAGTCAACAAGGGGGGTTCAACTCTCCTACCACCACTATGGGAGCGAGATGAGGGATTATTCAAGACCTTATAATTAAAATTGCCACTACCTGAACGGTGAGTTGACACAAACACTCTGCTAATTGAGCGGCACTACTCACTTTCATGGCCTTTACCTCCTCAAATGGGTGGGGGGACCCTTAACCTCCCTGCTGCAGGCCTTTCTTAAACTCCTCAAGGAGCATCAGTTAGCGTAACGCAGCGAAAGTCACTACCTGACGACTTTTCAGCCAGTCGTCGAACTGTTCCTCCTTGACACATGCAAATTCTACGAAGGACTGTGCAGGGTGTTTTCGTATAGTTTCCGAAATCTGAGGCGGTAGGCCTCAGGGACCAGGTCAATATCTTTCAAAATCAAGCTTTTCACTTTTTGGTAGTCCCGGGCTACGTCCCTCCTCCAAGGCATTGTATACCCGAATTGCCTTGCCCACTAACCTACATTGGATTAGAACCGTCCACATCTCTGTGGGCCAGGACAATCGGGGGTGGCCACACGCTCAAATGCCTTGAAGAACTCAGGGACATTTTGTTCATCAAATACAGGCACTAATTTAAGTGCCGCACCTAGATTGAACCTATCCTGAAAATTTACTTTAGGGGAACTGGCCATATTGGTCCCCTGTAACCTTGCCATCTGCAAATTAAGGTTAGCCATCTCCAACTCATGTCGCCTTGCCCGCTCGTTCTCCTCAAATTCAATCTTCCTTAACTCAATTCTTTTACATATTAACCTGTATTCCACCTCCTCCTTGGAGTCCCCCAAAGCATTAACAGGGGCCAGGGGTTCAACTGGCACCAAATTAGAGGGAGCCAAGAATGGATTATTTGATACATTTTTAATTAAATTTGCAGGTCCCTTATAAATGGTACCTGTACGAGGAGGATCCTCGAACAGGGTTAGGCCAGCTCTCACACTCACACTATCCTCTTCCAAATCATTTATACTACCTTCACCAATACTATCCATATCACTCTCCCTATCACTAACTAAATGCTCAGCCTCTGCCAAGTCCCGGTTGACCTTATCCCTAACCGCCACCAATATTTCCTTCTTAGTGTCCACTGACTTCAGTGGAACTCTCAACCACTTAGCACACTCAATTAAATGCTTTTTGTTCAACACTGGTAAGTGCTTAAGGCAATCAGCCGACCCCAAAAACTCAGCTGGGTCAAAAATAAACTCTTCCACTTTAACACCAATAATTCAGGGGGGAAGGCAACACTATCAAAACAGTAACAAATACTGAAGCGTCCACCTGAGTGTCGCTCCACTGACCAAAATACCGGATACCCCGAGCTCTCTATCCTGTCACGGTCGCCAAATATGTTTTACAACCCTTGTTGGGCCGGGGTGCAAGTTTCTTTTGCACAAGAATAGAGAGGACAGTGATCTTACCAAGTATCCAGATAAATTCAGTCAGCGGAGACAAAAACACACAGGAAAACTCAACAATATTTATTAACAAACAAAGCAAAAGAATAATAAAGTCAGCCTTGTGACTATGCAGGACACAACTTAGTCCTTACTACTCCCTTAGGAGTTCCTAAACACTAACACTAAACCCTAGACAGAAAATAGAGAAATATACTGCATAAATTAGCAAAATGGGCCCAACATCAACATAAATATAAACCAATACCTATAACTAAACAGAGAGGAAAGAAGTAAGAGACCAACAGGGGGGAAACTTAATTGCTCCTACCTACAAATATAAACTAAATCTTAAATATATAAAATATCAAACATTGATATATAATACCCACAAGAAATAACGAAAATTATAGCATCACTCGTGACAAGATATACACAAAGACTGGCATATATATATAAATATGAAGCGGCAATAAGAAATGCCAACAATCTCGAACGACTCACTATACGAGAGTAAATAAGAAAAAGAATACTCGAGAAGCTTCTTTCACACTGAATAAAGGATGAAATGGATGTGATAAGGGATGGAACTTGGATTGTGGATAAGGGGAATTGAATGGGATGCCCAAACGATTCAGGCTAAACAGTTGCCTTACTGTAGGCCGAAATACAGAGGGAGCCGTGATCTCTTACATCCACTGAATGCCACGTATCAGGCCATACTCCGCTATCTGAAGGGCGTTGCAGCTACACAGGGTCACCAATACCATGGGGAAGGAGTCTGTCGTGCTCCCGACCAAAAACACAAGGAAATTCCCTACCTGTAGCAACCGCCTACTTGCACCTTCACGGGCCTCAATGCCCCCACCGCTGCAGCTCAGAAGACGTCGTAGGCAAACACAGTGATGTCCCCTCCCACGTCCACTCTGTCGGGATCCAGCGCCGATATCAGAGCCCGCAGGACAGTACACAGTCAGTGGGGGAAAGTCACCGCAGATGGCAGAAATGCCCCTGCGCCTTCAATACTGACGACGACAAATCCTTCGAAGGACGATTAAGAAAAATATGCCAGCTGCACAACTATGCGGGGAGAATAGCGAGCCCGAACTGTTGTCGGGAAAAAGTCGCGCCCCTCCAATATCCTCACTGGTGTCCTTTTCACCAACCACTCAAAAGATAAACAAAACAAAAAAAACTAGCATTAATAAGATGCTCACAAACATTTAACAAGCGGGGAGGAGGTTTAACAAGCAGTTTGCTTGACGCTCAGCCGAGACCAAAGTAAAGCTTAAAACTAAAACCTTAAAAACTAATTTCCTTACGCTAATTTTATATACAACAAAATATAACAAAAAGCAGTAACAAGGCTGAGATAAAGATAAAGCAAAAGCAATGCCAATGACGTTAATACATGATACTAAGTAAATTTCATACAATGTTTTCATGTTTAACATGGAAGCATTTCTAAAGGAATTTCATATAATGTTTTTATGTTTCATGTAGAGACATTACTAAGGAAATGCCCATGATATTTTCTGCTAAGGGAATTCATATAATGTTTGTATGTTCAATGTAGAGAACTTACTAATGTTTTTAGTTTTCATGTGACACAATCAAGTATCTCGGAATAAAAATGAAACATTGTTTAGTCAAAATATATAGTTTAACCTCTGTGGCAATTACCTCGTCGAGGGTCTCTCTCTCTCTCTCTCTTTCTCTCTCTCTCTCTCTCTCAGCCCCAATTGCCCTCCATAATGGTCAAATAACAACCAGGCACATGAAAAAAATTAAGCACTAGGGCCATGCGTCCCTCGGAAGAGCAAAGATCTCTCATCATCAGCAAACCAAACAATACGGCAGACCTTTCTCTCTCTCATGAGTTGCAAAGGACTTTCTGCCTTCTGGGATATGTAAATAAGGCTCACATTTACCGGGGTTAGCATTCTACAAGGGGACTTTGAGCGACCATTTCTGAAGAGTTAATGCATTTAGCAGAAGTGAAGCTAAGACTGAAGGGTTATTTTATTATTATTATTATTGGAGAAACAAATCCACAGTTATGTAAATGTACATATATTTAAATTTAAAACTTTAAGAATAGCTTTCGGGAATCTGTTCGGTTCCCCTTAGTTTCAAATTTAAATTTATGTCCATTCACATAACTGTGGATTTGTTTCTCCATTTGAAGACTCGTGCTACTATGAAGACTTAATATTATTATTATTATTATTATTATTATTATTATTATTATTATTATTATTATTATTATTATTTTTAATGAATTGGTTTGGCTTTTTTTCATTAGTGAATGGAATTAAATGATTCTGTTCAGTGATAAATTAATTAATATTTATACTAAGTTGAATATTCAAAGGAATTAGACGAATTAGACATAAGATTTTACATGCATTAATACACAAACAGTTAATGTTCGTCTGTTAAAGAATGAAATACATAATAACTAAATTCTATTGGTTTCTTTTATTTTCTATTAATTCTCGTTTTTATCAACAAATAGAATTATACGTGATTGCATAAACCACTGAGTGCGTAAATGTTTTTAACTAAGTTTGGATGTTCATAAGAAACAGACATACGAATTTACATGCATTAATACAAGTAAAAAGGTAATAATTATATATAAAAATTTATATTTAGAATGATAATATTTGTTTAGCTAAATGTCTACTGACTTTGGAAATTCATAACAAAGAAATATTCGAACTGAAATGCAGTAGAGAAAAAATCAAAATATAAGAAATAATGTTTCCTTGCCTTGTTTTTATTAACACTAATAAAAGGCAACTATATTATCTGTAAAAAAATTCCAAATAAAAAAAATTAAAATATTTACAGTGTTTTAAGTTTTCTGTAAACGAAAACTATTTTGACGGCTTTATCTGTCCGTCCTCCCTCAGATCTTAAAGACTACTTAGGCTAGAGTGCTGCAACTTGGCAGGTTGATCATCCACCCTCAAATCATCAAACATACCAAATTGCAGCCCTCTAGCCACAGCAGTTTTTTAAATTTTATTTCACTTATATATATAGTTAAAGTTAGCCATAATCGTACTTCTGGCAGATCTATAGGTACCAACAAGACAGGCCACCACCGGATTGTGGCTGAGTTTCGTGGGCTGGTGCTAAGAGTTTTATGGGCCTCGTCTGAAGCCATCACTGAACGGAAAACTCGATTGCGCCGAAAAAAATGCCAAGGAGAAAAGCCTCTGAACAACAGACAAATAGCAAAGGCGAAGTCTCTAAGACAGATAAAATAAACTAAAAAATTCAAAAGCACAATTTTCATTACTCAAGTCCTGTTTAAAGAGATCCCCAGATTCATTCTAAAAAGACTTGAGACCTCCTTTATGTGCATTTTATATATGTATAACTTTTATCACGGCAATAATCTTGTATATAAAGGTCCGTCAACTTCTGTTATATTCAGTGAGAACTTGAAGATGTATAATATACTATGAAAGTACTCGTTCTAATCACCGGTTTTTCACTGACCTTTCCACCGTGGATTTAAGTGTATATACATATATATGTGTGTGTGTGTGTGTGTGTGTGTGTATGTGCGTGCGCGTGTGTACTTAAATCCGCGGTAGAAAGGTGATTAAAAAACTGGGGATTAGAAGAGAGAGAGAAAGAGAAAGAGAGAGAGAGGAGCAAACAGAGAGAGAAAGAGAAAGAGAGAGAGAGGAGCAGGCAGAGAGAGAAAGAGAGAGAGTGAGAA
>NC_061098.1:47882167-47897167 GCF_015104395.2 Macrobrachium nipponense | reverse complement strand
CATTTGAAGACTCGTGCTTACTATGAGCTGGGCTTATGGTATCAGAACAGATAGGGTGATACGTGCAAATAGACCAGACGTGACGTTGATTGACAAAATCAAGAAGAAAGTATCACTCATTGATGTCGCAATATCATGGGACACCAGAGTTGAAAAGAAAAAATGGACAAGTGTCAAGACCTGAAAATAGAAATAAGAGGTATATGAGATATGCATGTGGAAATTGTACCCATAATCATAGGAGCACTAGGCACGATCCCAAGATCCCTGAAAAGGAATCTGGAAAAACTAGATGCTGAGGTAGCTCCAGGACTCATGCAAAAGAGTGTGATCCTAGAAACGGCGCACATAGTAAGAAGAGTGATGGACTCCTAAGGAGGCAGGATGCAACCCGGAACCCCACACTATGAATACCACCCAGTCGAATTGGAGGGCTGTGATAAACCAAAAAAAAAAATAAATAAATAAATAAATAAATAATAATAATAATAATAATAATAATAATAATAATAATAATAAGAAGAAGCAAGAAAACAAGGGAGGAACTCAACGAGAAATACAAAGTACAAGAGAGGGGACTAAACAACACAATAGAAGATGTAAAACAGAGGCTTAAGGCCAAAGCACACAAGATCCAACGGTACATGAACAGGAATAAGGGATACCAACAGAACAAACTATTCGGAACCAACCAGAAAAGACTATAACAGCCAACTAAGAGGGGAAGACAACCACCCAGAAATTCCTGAAGCCGAACCAAGTAAGAGACTCTGGGAAAACATATGGAGCAATCCGGTATCACACAACAAACATGCAACATGGCTCCAGGAAGTCAAGGAAGAAGAAACAGGGAGAATAAAACAAAGATTCACAGAGATCACGACAGACACAGTCAGACACCAACTAAAGAAAATGCCAAACTGGAAAGCCCCAGGTCCCGATGAAGTCCATGGATACTGGCTCAAAAACTTCAAGGCCCTACACCCACGAATAGCAGAACAACTCCAGCATTGTATCTCAAATCACCATGCACCCAAATGGATGACCACAGGAAGAACATCCTTAGTACAAAAAGACAAGAGTAAGGGAAATATAGCCAGTAACTACAGGCCTATCACCTGCCTACCAATAATGTGGAAGTTACTAACAGGTATCATCAGTGAAAGGCTATACAACTACCTAGAGGAGACAAACACCATCCCCTACCAACAGAAAGGCTGCAGAAGGAAGTGTAGGGGCACAAAAGACCAGCTCCTGATAGACAAAATGGTAATGAAGAACAGTAGGAGAAGGAAAACCAACCTAAGCATGGCATGGATAGACTATAAGAAAGCCTTCGACATGATACCACACACATGGCTAATAGAATGCCTGAAAATATATGGGGCAGAGGAAAATACTATCAGCTTCCTCAAAAATACAATGCGCAACTGGAATACAATACTTACAAGCTCTGGAATAAGACTAGCAGAGGTTAATTATCAGGAGAGGGATCTTCCAGGGCGACTCACTGTCCCCACTACTCTTCGTAAGTAGCCATGATTCCCATGACAAAAGTACTACAGAAGATGGATGCCGGTACCAACTCAAGAAAAGAGGCACAAAATCAACCATCTGATGTTCATGGACGACATCAAGCTGTATGGTAAGAGCATCAAGGAAATAGATACCCTAATCCAGACTGGTAAGGATTGTATCTGGGGACATCAGAATGGAGGGTTTGTAATAGAAAAATGCGCCTTAGTCAACATACAAAAAGGCAAAGTAACGAGAACTGAAGGGATAAAGCTACCAGATGGGAGCAACATCAAACACATAGATGAGACAGGATACAAATACCTGGGAATAATGGAAGGAGGAGATATAAAACACCAAGAGATGAAGGACACGATCAGGAAAGAATATATGCAGAGACTCAAGGCGATACTCAAGTCAAAACTCAACGCCGGAATATGATAAAAGCCATAAACACATGGGCAGTGCCAGTAATCAGATACAGCGCAGGAATAGTGGAATGGACGAAGGCAGAACTCCGCAGCATAGATCAGAAAAACCAGGAAACAAATGACAATACACAAAGCACTACACCCAAGAGCAAATACGGACAGACTATACATAACACGAAAGGAAGGAGGGAGAGGACTACTAAGTATAGAGGACTGCGTCAACATTGAAAACAGAGCACTGGGGAGGGCAATATTCTGAAAACCAGTGAAGACGAGTGGCTAAAGAGTGCATGGGAAGAGGACTAATAAAAGTAGACGAAGACCACCAGAAATATACAGAGACAGGAGAAAGACAGAAAGAACAGAGGACTGCACAACAAACCAATGCACGGACAATACATGAGACAGACTAAAGAACTAGCCAGCGATGACAATTGGCAATGGCTACAGAGGGGAGAGCTAAAGAAGGAAACTGAAGGAATGATAACAGCGGCACAAGATCAGGCCCTAAGAACCAGATATGTTCAAAGTACGATAGACGGAAATAACATCTCTCCCATATGTAGGAAGTGCAATACGAAAAATGAAACCATAAACCACATAGCAAGTGAATGCCCGGCACTTGCACAGAACCAGTACAAAAAGAGGCATGATTCAGTGGCAAAAGCCCTCCACTGGAGCCTGTGCAAGAAACATCAGCTACCTTGCAGTAATAAGTGGTACGAGCACCAACCTGAGGGAGTGATTAGAAAACGATCAGGCAAAGATCCTCTGGGACTATGGTAATCAGAACGGATAGGTGATACGTGCAAATAGACCAGACGTGACGTTGATTGACAAAGTCAAGAAGAAAGTATCACTCATTGATGTCGCAATACATGGGACACCAGAGTTGAAGAGAAAGAGAGGGAAAAAAATGGATAAGTATCAAGATCTGAAAATAGAAATAAGAAGAATATGGGATATGCCAGTGGAAATCGTACCCATAATCATAGGAGCACTAGGCACGATACCCAAGATCCCTGAAAAAGGAATCTAGAAAAAACTAGAGGTTGAAGTAGCTCCAGGTCTCATGCAGAAGAGTGTGATCCTAGAAACGGCACACATAGTAAGAAAAAGTGATGGACTCCTAAGGAGGCAGGATGCAACCCGGAACCCCACACTATAAATACCACCCAGTCGAATTGGAGGACTGTGATAGAGCAAAAAAAAAAAAAAAAAAAAAATAATAATAATAATAATAATAATAATAATAATAATAACAATCTGATGTTCATGGACGACATCAAGCTGTATGGTAAGAGCATCAAGGAAATAGAGACCCTAATCCAGACTGTAAGGATTGTATCTGGGGACATCAGGATGGAGTTTGGAATAGAAAAATGCGCCTTAGTCAACATACAAAAAGGCAAAGTAACGAGAACTGAAGGGATAAAGCTACCAGATGGGAGCAACATCAAACACATAGATGAGACAGGATACAAATACCTGGGAATAATGGAAGGAGGTGATATAAAACACCAAGAGATGAAGGACACAATCAGGAAAGAATATATGCAGAGATTCAAGGCGATACTCAAGTCAAAACTCAACGGGGGAAATATGATAAAAGCCATAAACACATGGGCAGTGCCAGTAATCAGATACAGCGCAGGAATAATCGAATGGACGAAGGCAGAACTCCGCAGCATAGATCAGAAAACCAGGAAACATATGACAATACACAAAGCACTACACCCGAGAGCAAATACGGACAGACTATACATAACACGAAAGGAAGGAGGGAGAGGACTACTAAGTATCGAGGACTGTGTCAACATCGAGAACAGAGCACTGGGGCAATATCTGAAAACCAGTGAAGACGAGTGGCTCAAGAATGCATGGGAAGAAGGACTAATAAAAGTAGACGAAGACTCAGAAATATACAGAGACAGGAGAATGACAGACAGAACAGAGGACTGGCACAATAAACCAATGCACGGACAATACATGAGACAGACTAAAGAACTAGCCAGCGATGACACATGGCAATGGCTACAGAGGGGAGAGCTCAAGAAGGAAACTGAAGGAATGATAACAGCGGCACAAGATCAGGCCCTAAGAACCAGATATGTTCAAAGTACGATAGACGGAAATAACATCTCTCCCATATGTAGGAAGTGCAATACGAAAAATGAAACCATAAACCACATAGCAAGCGAATGCCCGGCACTTGCACAGAACCAGTACAAAAAGAGGCATGATTCAGTGGCAAAAGCCCTCCACTGGAGCCTGTGCAAGAAACATCAGCTATCTTGCAGTAATAAGTGGTACGAGCACCAACCTGAGGGAGTGATAGAAAACGATCAGGCAAAGATCCTCTGGGACTATGGTATCAGAACGGATAGGGTGATACGTGCAAACAGACCAGACGTGACGTTGATTGACAAAGTCAAGAAGAAAGTATCACTCATTGATGTCGCAATATCATGGGACACCAGAGTTGAAGAGAAAGAAAGGGAAAAAATGGATAAGTATCAAGATCTGAAAATAGAAATAAGAAGGATATGGGATATGCCAGTGGAAATCGTACCCATAATCATAGGAGCACTAGGCACTATCCCAAGATCCCTGAAAAGGAATCTAGAAAAACTAGACGCTGAAATAGCTCCAGGACTCATGCAGAAGAGTGTGATCCTAGAAACGGCACACATAGTAAGAAAAGTGATGGACTCCTAAGGAGGCAGGATGCAACCCGGAACCCCACACTATAAATACCACCCAGTCGAATTGGAGGACTGTGATAGAGCAAAAAAAAAAAATAATAATAATAATAATAATAACAATAATAACAATAATAATTATAACGGGGTATTTATCGTATTCTTGAAAATCAAGTGAGAGTTTTATCCAGAGAAAATTGTTTTGTTCTCTTATAAGGAACATTCATTCCCAACCCACCATTGAAATGCCGAATTATTTATTCAATGGAGCAAGTATTTTTTTTTATTTATTTATTTATTTTTTTAAATAGCTGAAAGTCGAGGATGGAAGAGAGGCACATTTGAAGGATACGAGAGTGGAAGTGGTTGATATATGTTTGAAGCAATATGTTGAGGATATAATGAGGCCGTTGAGGAGTTGAAAATAAAAAGCCCTCAGAAAGTAAATAGATTGCAAGAGGTGTTATATTATTATTATTATTATTATTATCATCATCATCATTATTATTATTATTATTATTATTATTATTATTATTATTATTATTATTATTATTATTATTATTATTATTATTATTATTTGGGTAAAAGACCCTCTTTCAGGCAAATTCTGTTAAAGAGAATGGCAGAAGTAAGCGACTTTTTAGAAATTCTCAATATGAATATTGGCCAGTTACTCGGAAACATCGCTGAGCCAGAGAAGCGAATTGTCAGAAAAATAGAAAAAAAAAACTATATGAAATCAACTTGCTTGATTCTGCTATTCTCTTTATTATTATTATTATTATTATTATTATTATTATTATTATTATTATTATTATTATTATTATTATTATTATTATTATTATTTTGTATAAGGTCCACAATAATACAAAAGTGGTAGAATGTGAGACTTTATAAATAGTCTCACATTCTACCATTGATATATTATTGTGGACCGTATACTCATGTTCTCGGCATTAAGAGTTCTACACATTATTATTATTATTATTATTATTATTATTATTATTATTATTATTATTATTATTATTATTATTGTTGTTGTTGTTGTTGTTGTTGTTGTTATTCAGAAGAGGAACCCTATTCATATGGAACAAGCCCACCAAAGGGGCTATTGACTCGAAATTCAAGCTTCCAAAGAATATTAAGGTGTTCATCAGAAAGAAGTAACAGAAGGCAAAGGGAAATACAGAAAGAGGAGATCAGTTATTCTAAAATAAGTAAAGTAATAATTTAATACAAAAATAAGAATGTAAGTAAATACAATACGGTGTAATTATTCAAATGAATAACACACCAAGTATGTACGATCTACAAAACCAAAGTTCATGAAACTGATAGACCGAAGTACATGATGCTAACTTTTGCAATATACATAGGATGGTAGATCAAAGTATTTTGACTGAGAGAGTACGACAGATAGCTGCGTTTATTCCAGCAAAACTTATTTTTGCTCTGCTTGATGACACTTTAAATAGTGTTTCATTTGCTTCTTGGTAAGTGTGATCAGTAGTTGAGTTTAGTTCAATGGAAATATCTTGCAAGAATATTTGAGCATTAATTTTTCACTGATTAAGATAATAAACATAGAAACTGATTTTACAAAGAAACAAAACGGAAAATACTTATGGCCATTCATCGTAGCGTATAAATGAATGAATGTCCAGAGACATTATATCCCATTTCTGTATATAAGAGAGAGAGAGTAAGAGACGGCGGGAGGGGGCAGTCAGATGAATACATAATTAGGTTGTTATCATGACATTCGGCAAAAATATACAAATAAGAACATTATATTATTGCTCTTTATGCAAAAAGAAATCTCAACTGCATAGGGAGAGAGAGAGAGAGAGAAGTACTCATATGAATACACAATTAGGTTATTACCATAAGGACATTTGACAATAATATGCAAATAATAACATCAAATTATGAATATTTATGTAGAAATCGCCATCAGTCGCAAAAGCATATTTTCCATGAATTTCACGCAGAAAAGGGAAAAAAAAATTCCAATGAATTCCAAAAAGTTCAAAAAGCTCCTATTTTGATTTCATAACAAATGGCGTCATCCTGAATGACAATAGTCACTGTTTTACGAGTCGGGTCTATTTTGGAACGGTTTTTTCCGAGCAGATATTGCGTCAGGAGATTTGACTGCGTTAATCTATGGTCCCTGAATCAGAGGGAAATGAGCATTTATGATCATTTATTAAGCTATTTAACTTTGTGTTCCCATGAGATGATGGGTATATGACACTTTTTTGGGGGGCGTAGTTTTCCTCTCAAAACATACATTTTATTTTTATTTCTGTATGAGTAGCTTTATCGCATCACAAAATCATATATTTAAAGGTACAGTCACACAAAAATGTTTTGTAACATGTTCCAGAAATTTTCGTTCACCTAACAATAATTATTGTGTTTTGTTATATACAGGGAAATGTCATTTTCCTATTCAATTTTTGGTTATTAATCATTTGGTTAACACTATACAAAGGATGTGGGTGAAAAAATCTGTATTACGAAAATTAACGAAACATTTTGAAAAATTTTCCAGCCTTTAATTAGATTGAATTCTGCTTTAACAGAAAATATTTCACAGTCGTATATATATATAGTATATATATATATGTGTGTGTGTGTGTGTGTGTAGAGAGAGAGAGAGAGAGAGAGAGAGAGAGAGAGAGAGAGAGAGAGAGAGAGAGCATGTATGCATATACCTCAATGTTCATGATACACTGCCATTCGAAACACCGGCTTAGAAATACGAACGAACGATGGAAACGAGGCAGAGAGCAATCAAGTGAACCACCTGCAGGTGGCATTTTCAACTTTGAAGTAAATTGCTCTCGGCAAGAAACAGTTTCGAAATAGAGAGGAAATGACGATGCTTCTATTCTCGCGGTTTCTGAGTTGTCGTACTGTGGTGAATTTCGTGATAGGAAGGATATTTCCTTTGTATCTTTCTGGGATTTACGTATTTCTGCGACATACTTCGCTCTGTTGAGTGCCGGGGGAATTCTGGCAAAGTGTAGTCTAGATTCCTTATTGCCAACGTTCTTCTATAGAGATTTGAATCTATATAGCAAGTAGTGTTGCATGCACGGTGAAGAAGTTTGTATTGCAACACTCAAAATGAATCCTAACTATAAGTGATTTAATAGAGTAATCTCTCTTTCAGGAAATAATTTTCATGTAAAACTCAAAATTTATCATAGCTATGGATGATTTAATAGAACAAGCTCTCTTTCAGGAGATCAGTTTCTTGTAAACCTGAATATTTATCATAACTATGGATTATTTGATAGAGTAATCTCTCTTTCAGAAGATGTATTTCTTGTAAAACTCAAAATTCACCATAATTATGGATTATTTGATAGAGTAATCTCTCTTTCAGGAGATGAATTTCATGTAAAACTCAAAATTTATCATAATTATAGATGACCTAATAGAATAATCTCTTTCAGGAGACGAATTTCACGCAAAACTCAAAATTCATCACAAAACAATAGATGATTTAATAGAGTAATCTCTCTTTCAGGCGAAAAAATACTACATTGGAGGCCCGCAAACGCAACAGGTCGATAATGCAACCTGGACTTACAAGGTACCCAACAATCAGACAGTCACCGGGTACCACACTTAATACATGTCTTCAAACTCAAACTTCCTTCGGTCCTTAACTTCACAGGTCAGTTTTGGGTTTTTGAAGCTTATCGTCACAATAAATGAAATGGTCAAATTAATTTACGATTGTCTTTTGTCATAGAATTAATGACACAACAGTAATTATACATGAGTTTCGTGTGTGCAGTTACATAACATCAGTTAGGAAGTGTTTATTCATCGTAAATTAAACTCAACCAGTTCAGGAGAGAGAGAGAGAGAGAGAGAGAGAGAGACAGACAGACAGACAGACAGACAACAAGAGAGACAGAGAGGGGGGGGGAACAATTCAATATCATAAGAGAGTTTAAAGTAAATAAGAGCTTGACACTTTCTTTTATACTGAGAGAGAGAGAGAGAGAGAGAGCAATCCAATTTCATAAGAGAAATAGCTAGTTTTCAAACTTTGAGGAAATAAAAAAAAAAGAAAATCAATCATTTTTATTTTGGAATATAAGTTGGAATTGCAAAAATACATATGCTTAGCATAAGAGTTATAATTAATGCAATATAATTCCAGCTTAGAGGATAATTATATTCCATTATACATATTATATTCAAGTAATCATTATTATTAGTTTCTGAATAATATTTGACCCTTAACTAGGGCACATATTCGTGGTATTTGTATATTATTTTCATAACTACAGTAGATTTTGACGTAAGAGTTATACATACAAAATTGGATACTCGCAGAATAAAAGCCGATAACTTTCTCCCCTAAATATTAAACCTATAAAGTTTAAAAATGGAAAGATATTTATCATGTTTTCTCTAGATAATCTACGAACCATTTGCAATACTCTCCCTCTCTCTCTCACTCTCTCTCCTCTCTCTCTCAATGTTGTTATATATATATATATATATATATATATATATATATATATATATATATATATATATATATATATATATATATGTTATATGACTAGTAAAAATGTTCTGTAACAACAGAATTCCATCTAATAAAAGGAGCCCATAAAAACACCAAAATATAGAGAGGAAAGTACTATATTTCAGAGACTGCTGTCTCTCTCTTCAGGTATATGAGTGAGAAAAGTTTATAGAAAAGGTGGTATCTATACCAAGAGATCCGTCCAAAAGTAACCAATTTAGGTCACCCCGCTAATAATCTTCCTTTAATCTTCTTAAGCGTTGGTTGAATGAAAACTTCGTCGATCACATCTGAAATCCACGCTCCTTTTGAGATGTTCATTAACTGCTTCTCTTTATTATATATTATATATATAGATATTATAATATATATATATATATAAATTTATATATATCTATATATATATATATAATATATATATACATTTCTCATTCCAATATGGAAAGAAATTTCCTTTGTATTCACTTTTAACCTAGCCGCTCTCTCTCTCTCTCTCTCTCTCTCTCTCTCTCTCTCTCTCTCTCTCTCTCTCTCTCTCTCTCTCAGAAATATGCAGCGTATTGAATCAAACTGGGTATAAACGAGTCTCTATACATCCATTCCTCCTTTCGCAATATATACCTGAGGTTGAAAGCAGACGAAATATTGCCATTCATATCTACTCTCGCTTCCTTCAAGGGATTCAAGCACAAATGTTTTCTCAGGTCGTGGAGAGACGGAGAAATTCCACATTGCAGCTTGCTGTCAATGAACGGCCTTCAATATGCTGTGATTTTTAAACTAATGTAAAGGAATATCATTCAGTGTCCAGAGCGGGATTTATTGGCTGACTAAGGCTTAGGAATCTTGTTGTAATTTTGTTTTCTTGTCATTGGTCTGTCTTGTATGATTTTGCGTATGGTAGATTACCTGACAGATAGCTAGAGTGACGGATACACAGACACATACACACACACACACATACACGCCAGCAGACGACTCTCAAAAGGAATTACCAGGAATTTTCTCAAAAATCTAAAGTTGGGTTCTGAATAACTTCACACGTAATTTGAATAATATACTTTATGAATGATTTTTTAGATAAAAGATTAACGCATACGAATAGTTTTTTTTCGCGTTTGATTACTTTCTCCACGAGCACACACACACACACAAACACAAACAAACGCTCAGACACCACTTAAAAAGGATTAACAGTCACGCAAAAGTTTCAAGTTTATTTACGATTCGTCTCTCAGAAAAACTGCATAATACATCTTATGAATGATCATTTCAATAAAACTTCCCTCATACAGATAGCTCACTGAAGGCAATGAATCATAATAAGTCCTTGAAAGTGATTTAACGAAGACATTTAAAATCTTCCTGTCTCAGTGAAAGCACGAATATTATCGACCTGTGTTTAATTTATGGACTGTCAAGTGGTAAAGTTTCGTGGGGAATTTCTTATCATGTAAAAGGCATTTGGATTCGGATGGATCTAGGAGAGAGAGAGAGAGAGAGAGAGAAAGAGCATTTTTCCTGCTTTTTTTATGATATACAGTTAACGGGATACTAGATATCCACCTCTCTCTCTCTCTCTCTCTCTCTCTCTCTCTCTCTCTCTCTCTCTGAGGTGAAATTGTAGCCCTATTCCACCCTACAAGAGAGAAAGGGAGAGAGAGAGACAGAGAGCGAGAGAGAGAGGTGGATATCTAGTATCCTGTTAACTGTATATCATAAAAAGACCAGCAGAATAAAGACTCGAAGAATTCTCTCTCTCTCTCTCTCCTCTCTCTCTCTCTCTCTCTCTCTCCTTGATATAATTATAATTGGTAACCCCATTCCGTTCTCTGAACTGACTGAGACCCTCCAAAGCCAACAAAACACCATTTAAATACTTCACTTCTCTGGTCACCATAAACGTATGTGATGTATCTGGAAAAGGACCCAATCGATTCACGCCCATTGGATCGATCCCAGGAGGAGATGGTTGCAACCACAAAGCCATGAAGACATTCATTTATCTATTCTCGTTTATAGACGTCTAAGGTTTTTCGAAATTTTGGAAATTGATTCATTCCACCGTCTTACGACAGCTCCTGTTTATTTTCAGGTTGATTTGAAACGTTTATGTATTGCTGATGTAAAAACGCTACTGCGTTTGCTGTGACGTCAGAGGTACTGAAAACAACAGCACTTTTAGTTGCTCTTTTGTTTGCTTGTGACGTCACTGACTTGCCGACCTGCCGACTGGGTAGATGATATCAGTGAATTCTCTCAATTTTTTCCTGTTTTATTCACACCCTCGGAGTTTACGGATAGCACAGGTAACTGGCAATGATTCTCTGTTGTTTTTCCAACTGGAAAATGTCAGTATAAGTGCTAAGTGTTCTATATATGCAGTGGAAAGGTGATGTACACGAATACATCGGGTTATAGCCTTCGGTGTCAAGGACCCAGCTACAGGTGCTAATTACTTTGGGGTGTGGTGTGGTGTCAGCTGTGACACCGGAGGGTATTCTCCCTTACTGGTGGCAGATATAAGTTAGCGTAACTTCAACCTCGATACAGTATAGTATTTTGTGGACAAGAGTCAGCTGTTGAATTTCAACCCATTGTTAAATAGGGTGGTGTAATACAGGATGGCCATAAAATCCCAGTACCATTACAAGTATTTATTGCTCAGAAACCATATAACATAAAGTAATTCGTTTTTTTGTGGAATGTTCTGCATTTCCTCAAGTATACATTCTGAGTAACTCATTCTACAAAAAATTTTTAAAAAAACAGCTTTACTGTATGTGCAATAAATACTTGTAATGGTACTGGGACTTTATGGATACAATCTATAATCTGTGTTGCTATTTAACCTCAGGTCAGCCCAATCATTATAATTCAAGAATTAACCAATTTTCGAAGATCTATGTCAATATTGCTTAAAAAATTGGCAAGGTTGTGGTCTTTGGGAAAGTGTCTTTGCGTCTGCTGTTACATATTCAACCCGAATAATTATTTTCTGTAAGGAATAGACGAATTAATATGGAAAATCAAAAACTGGTATTACTGATAAGCTACGTGCAGATTTGATAGGGCGAACAGGCTGTGATATATAATTCAACTAAAGAAAGGTTTTCCCATTAAGTTATTGGCAATAAATCTAATCTAGGCTGCTACTTTGAGTAGTATTTATTTTTATCTTAATTAAGTTTTTAAAAATTACTTTCTTGTATGTAACTTGGAAGAAATTAAACCACATCATTCTTTTATGTATGAAATCTCAAACTAGCCTGCATTGAGTAGAATTTCCACAAGTCAAATCTAATCTTATTGAGTTCTGGAACTCAAACATAGAATGGATATTCTGTAACTTAAATGTAACAAAAATAAAAATTACACCAGATCTGGGTTTTGATAGTGTGCAAGGGTAATTTGGGAACTATGGGTTGCTGACACTACCATCCAAAAAAAAAGGTAATAACTGGGTCTTATTTCAAGGTAACAAATATTATATGCAAATCACTCTACTTGAATTTATAGTTTATTGAACGAAGATATTATATGTAACTAGGGTCTACCTTCTTGGTTGTAGAATGTCAGTTATGGAAATTTAAACTTAATCCGTAATTCAAAGATTCTACTGATGTTTTACCACAATTGAAGAACTGAGATTCTATCTAGAGGTAATACTATATTCATCCAGGGAATATTTAAAATGACAGCCTTAAAAGACTGTGAGTATCCGTCATATTTGAGCTGTTATGTGCTGGTAATAATTAAGATGTAGATTTGGCTATTATCGCCCTTAGATATTTAACAGTTTTGCTCTGTTTGCTAAAAAAATAATAAGTACAACACTTGTGTTGACAGTGTATTGTATGTAAAATACTCTCTTACGTATCCTTATAGTTGCTTTCATTATAAGTAAAGCTGATAGATTTAGCCAGGGAAATGTAAGCACAGAATGCAGGAAAGTAAATCCTGACTTTATAAAAATGGGTTAAGTTAAGGATGAAGCAATACTTCATCTTTTAGTACTGAAAATACAGGGTCCAAGTTTAACTCGATTTTTTGCTGTTATAGCAATTAATAATGAATACGTTTCATTGTCCCATAGTTGCGCTATAACCTAAGAAACTGTACAGTGCAACTTTTTATGTAACTAAAGACTTGATCATTATAATCTGTTATTTTTACTTTTTATAGACAAAGCTGCTTCTCCTCAAAGTCGTTTCAATACAGCCATTCAGACAATTCGATACAACTGAAGGTCTTTCGATAATCTGGCTGTTCTTAAGTTATGTTATCTAGACGTAAAAATAAGTTATATTTTTTACTACTGACGAAACGATGCATAAAAATAAATTTCTGTTCCCTCTCAGAACTCTAAATTGAAACAAAGTTTGCTAAATCAGTAAAGCCAATCGTTTAACAGCGAACTAAGGAATGTTCCTAAGCAAAAACAACTTTATTGCTTGTTCAGTTCTATCATGTAAAGCGTAAAAAGTTACATTTTTTACTGCCTATGCCACAGGGCACAAAATAAATTGTTCCCTCTCAGAACTCAGAATTGAGACAGAAAGTTTGCTAAACCATTAAAGCCAATCAGTTTAATAGTGAACT
Source organism: Macrobrachium nipponense (assembly GCF_015104395.2). NCBI lineage: Eukaryota > Metazoa > Arthropoda > Malacostraca > Decapoda > Palaemonidae > Macrobrachium > Macrobrachium nipponense. The sequence goes on along the minus strand of NC_061098.1, from coordinate 47,883,356 downwards.
AAGTGATTTACCAAAGCAAAAACAACTTTATTATTGGGTTAGTTATATAATTTGAATCGTAAAAAGTTATATTTTTGACTATCTATGCCACAGTGCACAAAAAAATATTTCCTGTTCCCTCTCAGAACTCGAAATTGAGACAGAATTTCTTAAGCCAGTAAAGCCAGTCGTTTAACAGCGGACTAAGTGATATTCCTAAGTTAAAAATTTATTATTGGATCAGTCATATCATTTAACTCGTAAAAAGTTACATTTTTTACCGCCTATGCCACCGAGCACAAATAAAATCATTTCTGTTCCTTCACACAACTCGGAATTGAGACAAGTTAGCTAAACCATTAAAGCCAATCGTTTAAAAGTGAACCAAGTGATTTTCCTATGCAAAAATAACTATATTATTGGGCTAGTTATATCATTTAAACGGTAAAATGTTATATTTTTCACTACCTATGCCACAGGGCACAAAAAAAAAAATATGTTCTGCTTCCTCTCAGAACTCGGAATTGAGACAGAGAATGTTAAACCAGTAAAGTCAGTCGTTTAACATCGAACTAAGGAATGTTCCTAAATAAAACAACTTTATTATTTGGTCAATTATTATAAATCTCTAAATCAAACTTCATGAAACAGGTGCTTACGAACGGCTCGTGTTAAAGCGTTTTATTCGGTTACGTTGCTTTTGTTGCAAATGGCAGTCGCAAAATCAGTAAGTCGTATTGCTTTCAACATTCAGAAATTTAGAATTGTAAAATTAAATTGATTTGTTTGAAATATTGTTACATTACAACCTCGATATTATTACGTTTAGTTAGATAAGAATTATGCAAATTCAAGTTACTTGGGGCATTATGAAGTTATAATAGTGTAGTTGAACCATTTCAAAATAATGTTGTTAAAACCTTGATATTAACATGTTTATTTTTTCTAGTCAGCAAGATTACTAAATCTGGCCATTTTTAGAATGTGCAAGATATTTTTATTGCATAAACTTGGAAATACATGTATGTTTACTGCTTATCGATATAAAGCAAATGCAACAGGTTTTAATGAAGATAATGGATATCATTGTAGTTAGACAGATTATCAAAAATTGCTATACGTATTAACATTTTTATTGCCTAAACTTCGAAAAAAAAATTTTTTAAAAAAAATTTTTACTATGAATATAACTCAAATGCAACAGTTTTCA
>NC_061098.1:47812167-47877167 GCF_015104395.2 Macrobrachium nipponense | reverse complement strand
GTCTTTTCTGGTTGGTTTCGAATAGTTTGTTCTGTTGGTATCCCTTATTCCTGTTCATGTACCGTTGGATCTTATGTGCTTTGGCCTTAAGCCTCTGTTTTACATCTTCTATTGTGTTGTTTAGTCCCCTCTATTGTACTTTATTATATTATATTATTATTAATGTATTTTATTATTATTATTATTATTATTATTATTAATTATTATTATATTATTGATTATTATTATTATTATTATTATTTTATTATTATATTATTATTGATATTATTTAATTATTATTGATTATTAATTATTGATTATTATTATCATTATTTATTATTTATTTTATTTATTATTATTATTATTATTATTATTATTATTATTATTATTATTATTATTATTTCACGAGATAAGTCACACGTATATTCCTCGTAATTGTCTCACAGAGGACGTGATTTTCCATGGAACGTGGAAACTAAATAAGGTTTACTTACAGAAATTAAGTTCTTAAGTGGGAAGAGACTTAAGTGCATTTTTGAAAAGTAAAGGAAAGATATTTAGTAGGCTTTAGATTGTTGTTGTATTGTTATTAAACGCGTACAGAACTATATGAATAATGTAATTTACTCCAGTAATTTGAAGTATATCTTGTTGCGTACATTTGCTACATGCTTTTGCTTTGTAAAAGTACTTTGCCCCAGTATTTTTAAGCATATTTTGTCAAGTACATTTTCTAGATCAGTGGTTCTTAAGCTTTTGATGACTCCAGAAGGCCCCTAATGAATTATCCAATATGGTATCCATCCCCCTTTGCTTAAGTACACTTAAGTCCTATTTGTTGATAATATAACTTGATGTACTTAGTTTGATACATACTTTAGGTATGGATAGCTAGGAATAGAGTATACAAGAAAATCAAAGGCATTTATAGTTTTATGTAGTTAATTATTTCCAAAATGTACCCATGTATGTATACATTGACGCATTAAAATCAATTATATACACATATCCAGAGATCAAGTCCCATTCCCCAGCATGTGGTGGTTCTCATACCCCCAATGGGCATGGATACCCAAATTAATTTCAAGTCTATTTTGTTAAGTACATTTTTTAGATGTTTTTGCTTTATAAACGTAAATGTTAGGAGAATTTCACTTTTCTTCATTGGAATCTATAGGTTTCATAAACTGTATGAGTCCCAATGTTACAGTGTCTTGACATATGGAGATCTTTCGTTAAGTTGATGGAGATTTTTTCCTACGTTGATGTATACCTCATGATTTATTGACATGTAATTTCTATTTAATTTATGTAATATAAAATTTCTGTAAGCTCTTAGACTATTAAACAGGAGTTTTATAATGTAGATACTGTGAAAATTGTGTTAGACCAAATTGTACATTCGGTTTTTTTTTCTTCTTTTTTTTACGAGGACTTCTGTATTTCAACTTTTTCTGTTGAGTTCTCACACAGCATCTCATTTGTCATTTTGCCAGGAAATTAACTAAAGTCATTGTTAACATATTTATGATAAGAAAAAGCAAGATTAAAGATAATTCAAATTTTGAAGGCAACCCAATCATTTCACAAAATTGTAACATTATCAAATAGTCATTTTTTATAGCCTATAACAGTTGCAATCTAAGTTTTTGAGAAGTTTCGAATATTAAAACGATGAGCCATACAAATTCTCCACTGTGGCTCAAGTCAGCATAAATCTGTAGTAGATATAATACTTTGTAATCACAGAACCAAGAATTAAGTTTTTATTCCTGAATCTGTATGAATATTTAGACAATTTTTTCTGCTACTTTCTTCACTCATCCATTCTCGCTAACCTTTCCTTTTTGTGAAATACAAGACTCACACTGCTCATTCATGAGTATTTCTTCAGTCGCCTGTACAATTTTTAGTGAATAAACTCTTGTAAGATTACTATACGACTTGGAAAATAAAACACTGAGCACTTTTCGCTAAGCAACATCAATCCTGTTCATCTTCCTCTTGGCAGAAGCAGTTCAAATATGCAGTAAGCCTTATATGATTGTATGAAGTCTGCATGAACACACACGCACACACACACACTCTCTCTCCACACACACTCTCTCTCTCTCTCTCTCTCTCTCTCTCTCTCTCTCTCTCTCTCTCTCTCGTACACATCAATAGTGTCCTTTTATAGCTGCCTTTTATAATTTGAGTATCTCTATACACCTTACATACCTTTTGAAGCTTCTTCCACATTAACATATTTTGAAGCATCCTTAATTGATTTGTGAAAGAAGCCCCGTTCCTACTGTGTTTTGCTGAAGTCTTTTAATGCTCTTCTCAAGCATCATTTTATATTCCATATACATATTTCCCAAGCCTCCCTGTACTTTGTGCTTGCTTAGAGACATTACTATACACTTGGTACACTTTGCTGGAGGATTTGATCCATCGTTACTTGCTTTACTGAAGCCTCCTGTGAACACCAAGCACATACTACTATAAGGTGCTTTTGATATTTCAGTCCCATACAAGGGCAAAGTACTTACTCTTAATATTTTCGCTCTCGACACTTTCACTCTTGAGAACCCCACTCTTGACACGTTCACTCTTGACACTTTCACCCTTGACACTTTCACTCTTAAGAACCCCACTCTTGACACATTCAATGTTGACACTTTCACTCTTGAGAACCCCACTCTCGACGCGTTCACTCTTGACATTCTTAGCCATTAATTGTTCCATGATCGCAGATAATTGGATCTGAGTGTGTTATGGTCTGAAACTGAGTTGTGTCTTTGTGTGCCAAGATATATTTGTGTTCGTCAGTCAATTCTTAATTGGATTCTTGACATTTTTTTTTTTTTTGTAAGTCTTATTTTTTTAGTTTGAGTTAAGTTACGAATTTAATCATTGTTGAGAAGGAAGCCTTTTTTATTTTTATTTTAGTACTGAGCACAAGATGTGAACTAGAGCAGTGTCACGTAAAAAGGGACGTAGGTTGAAGCACAGAAGTCCTCATGTATGAATGTATAAACTATATGTATAACTTGTACTGGAACGATAAAATAAAAAAAAAAATAAAAAAAAAAATAAAGAAAAAACCTCCTTGGAGTCATCATTGCAGTGTCCTGAGGAGGGGGTGTCCTCAGCAGGAGGCATAACCAGTCAGTTTTCAGCTTCGGAGCCGACTCGCAAAAGGGCTGTTTTCGAAGCTGACTACCGAGATGGGAGACGCCTTATGTAGTACAGGGTCTCCATAAAGTCCCAGTACCATTACAGGTGTTCATTACACAGAATGGTACTGGGACTTTATGGACACTGTGCTTCCCTTGTGTGTCCCATGTGTTTCACCGTTTTCCATGTCATTGCTGAAAAATGGTAGACTTTCAAGTGTACATAAAAGGAGACTATTGTGTACAGAAAGCCTTAGGACATGGGGTTGGGGGGAGATGGATGAGGTTACTACAGAGACAGGCCCTATGTTAACATTCACTCTCATGGCTGTGTTCATACATAAAGTATTATAATGTGGCGTTTGGATCCCTTAGAGTTTTACATCCCGGATTTTGTTTCAGACGGTAGATAATGGCCAAAAACTTTAGTTCGATTTTTCTACGAATACCACATGAGAAAATTTATGGTTTTCATATATTTTTTAATATTTTGACATTCTGTTTTCGGTTTTCCATTGAGATTTCATGCAAGATTTTCCCCCACGTCTTGTTACAGAATCTGAGTTTTGTATTTAATCTTAAAGAAACGAGAAACATTAAGTAATGGACATGGGGTTATTTTGTACATGTTATAGATTGTGTCCTCCAGAATTCTCACCTTAGAGCTGTGTATAAATGTACTCGTAAGCATAAGTGAATAAGCGACTAACTTGGCATATTTCGAAGCAAAAATGCTCTGTATGCATGACTTCAAGTTTAGTGATTATTGTCTAAAAAAGAAATTTATCCCACATCATGGAAATTTTTATTATGAATTGTCACGTTTTACTTATAAGTTAATCATTTCATTTTTTAAGTTTGAAATATTATTTCCTGATGAATTCGCCTACATTTTATGATGTAATTTAAGAAAACTATAACTTGTATGACATCTTTTGCCAAGACTAGTTTATTTCTTTTGTTGGGCAGAGTTGGTCATTTTTCTGATGTTGGATTCAAGTGACTTTATCATATTCTGGTTTTCAGTAAGGATGTCGATATGAAAAAGTTTCACAAGAATCATTTTCTAGGTAATGAATAGAAATTATATCTTTCCAGACGTCTTCATGCATAAAGTAAGTCTATTTTAGATGTCTGGGTATTGAACCTTAAAAGTTCATAACATCGTCAGTGATTAGGCAAAAAAAGAGGACGGGTGTTGGGTTGTTAATCCTTGAGGAATTTCGATGGAAGTTTTTGACCTAAAATTGACAGAAGCCAATTATTTGACTTTTAACAAGCTAATGTAGCGCCTCAGTGGCTTGGTTGGTTTGGCCTTGGCCTGCCACCTCGGTGACCGCGAGTTTAATTTTTGGGCATTCCATTGAGGGGTCAGAGATGCGTATTTCTGGTGATAGAACTTCACTCTTGACGTGGTTCGGAAATCATGTAAAGCCGTTGGTCCCGTTCCTGAATAACCACTGGTTCCATGCAACATAAAAACACCATACGAACAAACAAACCAGCTAATGTGTAATAGTGTGCTATTATTTGACATGCTGAAAAGGTTACTGTGCTGTCGGTAAATACCTTACCCAAGGGCATCTCGCAGTACTGAAGTTGTGTGAGGTAATATCTACACTTCACAGAATGCTAACAGATGAATTTCAGATCAGTGGTTTTCCTCTTTCAATGGGATGAGGAAACTGAGGAAACTGTCCCCTCTTCGATCACCAAAGGGTTAATAGATTTGAAAAACTGAGTAAGATTTAGAATTTTAGATGAATAAGTTGCCATTCCCTTCCAGAAGTTACCAAAATAGGTTGCCATTCTCTTCCAGAAGTTACAAACATAAGTTGCCTCCCTTCCAGAATTTTAGATGAATAAGTTGCCATTCCCTTCCAGAAGTTACAAACATAAGTTGCCTCCCTTCCAGAATTTTAGATGAATAAGTTGCCATTCCTTTCCAGAAGTTACCAAAATAAGTTGCCATTCCCTTCCAGAAGTTACAAACATAAGTTGCCTCCCTTCCAGAATTTTAGATGAATAAGTTGCCATTTTCTTCCAGAAGTTACCAAAATAAGTTGCCATTACAAAAATAAGTTACCATTTCCTTCCAGAAGTTACAAAAATAAGTTGCCATTCCCTTCCAGAATTTTAGATGAATAAGTTGCCATTCCCTTCCAGAAGTTACAAACATAAGTTGCCTCCATTCCAGAATTTTAGATGAATATGTTGCCATTCCCTTCCAGAAGTTACAAAAATAAGTTGCCATTCCCTTCCAGTATTTTAGGTGAATAAGTTGCCATTCCCTTCCAGAATTTTAGGTGAATAGGTTGCCATCCCCTTCCAGAATTTTAGGTGAATAAGTTGCCATTCCCTTCAAGAAGTTACAAAAATAAGTTGCCATTTTCTTCCAGAAGTTAAAAAAAACATTTATTGTTAATTTTTGATATGTAGAAGTCAGTTTTAGATGGCTAACTGACATCAAGTGTTCATAAGTTTCCGCAGAGGGTTTGTCGACACGACAAGCGTTGTATTGATTTACTGAGCTTTGTGCTGGCTCTTAGAATTGGAGATGCATGTCCCTGATGTGAGGCGGTTATTTAATTATCATAATGAGATTCGATTTTTTACTTTGCGGATATTTGAATATGTAACTGACGCAGTTTTTTCCCCTGCTTCAAAATGGTCTTGCCAGGCCTTACCTATTCGTGGTAACATGGGCAGTTACCAGAATGTCTAGCGGCTTTATAAATAATAAACTTGATCATAGGTAACTGAATTTCAAACACTGGCCTTGACGTAGGTTAGAATATTTTCTGGTTTCTACATTAATGTGCAATTTCATTTTCAAGATGTGAGTGGAATTTTTATAGAGGTTTTCTTAGGTTATGGGCTTTCGATTTTTGTTACAAAGGTCGAAGTTGAAACTATTTATACAGGCATAGTAATGCAATTAAGGAAGCCTATTGAAGACGTGGGTTGGGATTAAACACGTATTGATGCTTTGGAAATCGAAGTCTTAGTTTACGACAATAGGGGTTTGAATATGTGAGAATTAAAGATTGCAGTCTGTTGTTTATTGAGGATAAGTTTACTTCAAGATAAGAGTTGTGTTTAATGTTTTCACTGTTTGCAATAGTAAATTTTGGTGGCACGGGACAGCTTGGTATTGCCAGGTCTGTGAGTGTTAATGCTACATCCTGGTCGGATTTTTATTCAGTCTGTATATAGGATTCACAGCACTTTGTGATAGTGTAGTTTTGGAATAAGAAAAAAAGTTTGTATATGACAGTGGAGTATAGAATACTAACACAATTAGTTCGTGATAGTGGTGTTTTCTATTCTCTGGTAATCAGATGCAAAAATATGACAATAGATCTGATATTTAGAGGAAGTTTTTTTGGTGATAGTGAGTTTCATTCTCAGCCATTCGTTTGTAACAGTAGCGTTGATATTCAGCAATCACTTAGTGAAAGTAGAGTGTAGTAATTCATAAATGAATTTGAGAAAGTGGAAATTGGTGTTCAGAAACCAATTCATGACAGCTGATTTTTGGCATTTAGTGTATGTTATTTATTTATTTATTTTGTTTATTTTTAGTTCTGAACAGCCGAATCTGATGATGTGTTTGTAATAAAATACCCCTAGATAATCCTTGATAAATTGGCAGTTGGAAAAAAAAAAGTGTCTCGGTTGCTTGAGAGTTCCAGTTGTTCAAATGATGGACCCCAGGGATGTTCTTGTATCTAGTTTGAGATTCAGCTTGTGAATCTATAGTTATTTGGTCTTAAGACCTTACTGGTGATAATCTGGGAATGTCTTCCCGGTGCACAATGGTAGAATCATGATGCATCACCATAAGTATCATCTCGGTACAAGATATAAAATTTCAAACACAGGATGTGTTTGATAAGTGTTTTAAGCTAGTCCAGGATTCAGATAAAAAATTAATTTAAGACCAAATGGTGTTCAGGAAGCTTTTGATCTTGCTCGGTTTTTTGTTTAGAAAGTCTGTTAGATTTTAATAGATTTGGTTTTGGAAAGTCTGTGGTCCATTAATACTCTATAATACTCTCCCCATTTGAAGGTATACATTAGTTTTCTACACTTCTATGTTTCATGTTTTTTAAATACCCTGCATTCAGGAAGCTTCTTGAGACTTTTTTCATTTAAAGACGTTTGCTATTGCTGGGTGCTTTTCCTTTTAGAAAGTCTCTTAGTTTGTGAAAATATGTCCGAGAAAGTCTGATTCTTCATGGTACTTGGCCTTTAGGAAGCCAGTGGTTTTCGTATTTGTTCATTCAGGTGTGTTGGTTTGTAAATAATTTTGAATGAAGAATGTTTACTTGTTTCTGATATTTTCCTTGCAGTAATTCTGACAGTTTGTTGTGATTCCTTCTCATTCATGCTTATGTGACCTTTTCTATTACAATATGGTCTGTGAGTTTGTAGCTATTTTGTCTTCAGAAAGTCTGTTAAATATAATGGTTTGACCTTCAGGAAATCTGTTAGACTTGATACTTTGGCTTTCAGGGGGTCTGTTAGAGAAGGTTTGTTCGTTTGTGATTTATTCTGGGATTCTGTTCATTATTATTCTTGCTGAAACCGTTACGTACTTTGTTTAAGTCATGGGTCATGGATGTCTTGCTACGTTGTAGTTTTTGAGGTGGAAACTTTGCTGGTTTGGAATTTCTTTGTCCAGATATTCTGTTAGTTAGTGACTTTCCTTTTTTTTTTTTTTTTTTGAGGCCTGGAAATTCTGTTAGTTTATTATTTTTCCGTGTGTTTTATTAGCAAGTCTGTTAAATTAAGATATTATATCTAGAAAGTCTGTTAAATGATGATATTTTACCTAGAAAGTCTGTTAAATCATGATATTATATCTAGAAAGTCTGTTAAATCATGGTATTATATCTAGAAAGTCTGTTAAATCATGGTATTATATCTAAAAAGTCTGTTAAATCAGGATATTATATCTAAAAAGTCTGTTAAATCATGATATTATATCTAAAAAGTGTTAAATCATGATGTTTTATCTACAAAGACTGTTTAATCATGATTTTTTTATCTAGAAAGTCTATTAGAAATGTCTGTTATGTGTAAAGTCAGTTATTTTGTATGTTTGCCTACATATTCAATTAGTTTGTGATTTTTTTCTCCCGAAGGTGTCTTGTGGTTTGGGAAGTTTTTCTACTTAGAAAGTCTATTAATCTCAGAGTTAATTTTAGGACTCAAGATTTCCTGGAGTAAATTGTGTTATATCTAGTGAGTTTTATACACAGGAAGTCTGTTCGTTCATGAGTCTTTTGACCTGAGAGTCTTTTCGTGTTAGATAGTTTGTCTATAAAATGTGTAAGATTTTTAGTTTTCTCTTCTGTAAAGGGTTTTTGTTTGTCAAAACTGTTTGTGCAGAAAGAGTGATTGTTGAAAGGAATTTTTGCTCTTTGTGTATTAGTTCTTTAGAGTTTTATACCTGGGAAGTGTGTTTAGGGTTTTTGTCTAGAAAAGTGTCTTTGGAGTTGCTTGCCTGGAAAGCGTGTATTTAACGTTTTTGTCTAGAAAGTGTCTTTGGAGTTGCCTGCCTGGAAAGTGTGTATTAAAGGTTTTTTTCTAATGTGTCTTTAGAGTTGCTTGCCTGGAAAGCGTGTTTAGGGTTTCTGGAAAGTATCTGGAGTTGCTTGCCTAAGAAGAGTGTAGTACGCAACCACCGAGGTGGGACGCCAATACCATACCAACCACGCCGCTGAGGCGCTTAGATATTGTCTTTGGAATTGCTTTCCTGGAAAGTGTGTATTTCAGGCTTTTGTCTGAAAGTGTCTTTAGAGTTGCTTGCCTGGAAAGAGTGTATTTCGAGTTTTTGTCTGGAAATTGTCTTTGGAGTTGCTTGCCTGAAAATAGTGTATCCTACTTATGGTTTCTGTCTGGGAAGTGTCTTTGGAGTTGCTTGCCTGGAAAGTGTGTTTAAGTTTTTGCCTGGAAAATGTCTTCTAAGAAATTTAGCCTAGAAAGTGTGTCTACAATTTTTGCCTAGAAAATGTGTTGCTAGCTGATGCTTTTTTATCTAGAAAGTGGACCAATATAGGATATAGTTGCCTAGAAAGTATGTGTTAGTCTAAGAGAGTTGTCTAGAAAGTATGTTATCTTTGGAAAATTCTTCAAATTAAAATAGTTATGTAATTTGAGTAGGTTTTTATGAAGAAAGTCTGTTGCTTGAAGGAAGTTCTCTCCTGGAAATGATCAATTTGTGAGTCTTTGCTTGAAGAGTCTCTTGGGTAAAATGTCTTCTACCCAGAAAGTGTCAATATACCAGTGTTTGTTTTTAAGGAGGCTTTGCTTGTTGGCTTACTAAGTTTGTTAGTTTGGGAGAGGTGTTGCATTTTTTCTTCTGAGGAAGGTTTCATTTGTTGACCTGCAAAGTTTTTTTTTTCTTTCTTTCTTTCTTTTTTAGTTTGTGAGAGTTGTTTTTGTCGAGAAATTGGAGATTATCTGTCTAAAATGAGATACGTATGTAGTTCAATTTCTTACTAGGAAGTGTTTGTGCCCTTGGATTTTGTCTAGGTAAGATTTTTTTTATATGGAGTATATTTCTTATCTACAAAGTGAGTTTTTCTTTTCTTTCTTTTTTCTTTTTTGCCAAGAAAGTGGTAGTAATGGAGTTTTTTTTATGTCAGAGGTACGACGTTGCAGATTTTTTTTTTTTTTTTTTTCATAGTTATTGATGAGGGTTTACTTCCCAGAAAGTGTTAGTTATGTAGTTTTTTTTTTTTTAGAAGTTATGTCAGTTGAGAAGTTGTTTTATCGAATTGTGTCCAACATACCAGAACTTCTATTGCCTTGTATTTGTTGAGCAATATAAAATGGCTGTTCCTAATCTTGTGGCCCAGGTGATCAATGCAAAATTGCTATTCATAGTCTTGTAAATCCTGGAAGCTGAAAGGTTTGAGAAGACATCCCAGCATGAAAACACCAGAAAGAATTCCCCAAATAAGTGCTAAACATTAATCCCTAATCACTGTCAATGAGATGAACTTTGTAAGGCCTTATCACACAGAACCTAAATTGGACAGGTGGTCCGCGTGTACGGTGAAGGCGACGTTAGTCTGACCTTCTGTCCTGCTGGGGGAGGAAGAACGGGGCAGGAGGACATTAGCTTTGCACATCTCCGACCATTTACCCGACTCAATCACTTACATTGGATGGTGTTAGGCCTATAAGACGAGGTGGTTTGTTTTGGGAGGAGGGGGGAAGTGCCTCAAGGAGCGCTTGTTCCACCTGAAGGTATCTGAGTCACTTGTCTGCTGTTGGAGAGTCTGTGTGTGTGTGTCTCCGTGTAATTAATTGTGTTTGTTGTAACAAAGACCAGAGGATGACTTGTAATTTGAAATAAATTTAAGTGGTGTTCGTTTATTTTTCTTGTGAAATTCATGTCATTCAGGAATACATCAGAAGGTATAAATCAATATTGCACCAAATTAGGCACGAAACTTTTAGAAATTCATTATGTGATATTATTATTAGAAAAATTTGGTTTGAACATCGAAATGTTTCGGTGCATGTATGTTAATAGGCCGGGCCTAAAAAAGGTAACGAGTAACATCTGGAATTGAGCTTTACGTTCAATATATGAGAAAAAAACGTACGGTCAATATTTACCTGGAGTACAAGAGCGCAACATAACTTAAACTAATCGGTACAAAATGCTTTACAAATTCAGTAAATAATCAAAGTTAATCTCTGTTAAGTTTTGTTGCCAGTAAATAAAGTTTATATCTCCGTAAAGTTCTGTTTCCAGTAAATAATCGGTTAATCTCTATAACGTTGTGTCACTGCCCATGGCAAACGCCTCTCTTATTTTGGAACTTAGTGTTTTACAAGTTATAATTAAATGCCTTCTAGCATCGAATTTACGTGAGAAGTGAAATCAGGCAAAGGTATTTGAAGGGGCGAATTCTAATGATGAAAGAACTTTTCTACATCAGATGGAGTGTCACAGGGGCTGTTTTTCTAACATTTTAGCATTTTGCAGTTAAATTTAACATCAAGTAGCCAACATTTGTAGCAATATTCAAGTCTTATGTTAAAAAAAAGTATCATGAACATGAATAAGCTTCAATTTTCCCAAAAGTTTGACTTTTCATATAAAATTAGATGACAAAATGCTGGAAGATGACAAGGAATAGACTGTGTAAATCGCCGAAAATGAAAGTTTAGTACTTCACACTATCTTGAAAATTTTTTATTAATTTTCCATACAAAAATCTCTTAAAATGATGAGAATAACCTAATCGAGTGATATTTACGAGTAAAGTATCCTTAACTACTTTAAGTCAAGAATTCTGTTAGGTTTAATTAGAGTCAGAGTCAAATGGCTGATTCTCTGGAGATTATGTTCTCCGTAATGGTGTCTTTCGCCAAATAAGGGGAGGAAAAGGTTGTGTTTGGATCTACAATTGCCCCATGAAGTGGATAAGAAGAATTGGCATTTTATACAGAGGCATCCACTGGCAAGTGACATGCAAAAAAAGGGCAGTTTATGACATATATTTGTGGATCCTAGTAACGTATATGACAAAGTATTAAGAAACCAGTGGGCACTACAGAGCCTCACAGACCAAGAAATGGTCCTGTATCATGAAACAGTTTCAAAATGAAAGTAGCTTTAAACACCTCCAGAGATTTTGAGTTAAACCTTAAAGAACCCAGTGGGTTACCAGAAAGACTCACAGTGAAAGGAACTGTCGTGATCATAACATAAGGTAGTTTCAAATACACCCAGAGAGTTTGTAATATAAGGTTTGTGTCTATCAAGGATCAGCACTGAACCCATCACTGTTTATCAAAGTAATAGAGGGGGTTACCAAGTAATGAAGAAAGGTAGGCATTTAAAACTGTGCAAATGACCTGGTCTTAAATTAAACTGAAGCGAGGTCGCCTTAGAAATATGTTCAAACAATAGGAGACTTGAATAGAAAACATAGCAATTGAGTGATTATGAAATTTAGGTTGTCAAACCCAGCAATGGGGCACTTTCAACCACTCAGCACATAAGGCAGTGAAAAGATGGAGATGGAGTAGTTGAAAAGAGAACAGAGAATTGAAAGTCTAAGAAAGCAAAGCTAAAATCATAGCAACAGGAGGAGAACAGAGGAAAATCACAATTTTTTTAAGCAAATTGTATTTTCCCTAATTATACAAACCTGAGGTCCTTTACAATAGGAATATGCTTAAGGTGAAGCCGGACCAGCCGCTAAATTCTTAACAAGGCAGTTAGGTAGTTACCTGCCGGTCCGGTCATTGGTAGTCATACCGACCGGACACAGACATTCCAATTTGCTTTGGCCCAGGTAGCAGACTGAGGGGTGGCATATGGTGGGCAGTTAGTGTAAAGGACCTCAGGTTTGTATAGTTAGGAAAAATACAATTTACTTTCAAAAATTATGATTTGTTTCTACACAATATGCAAACCCTCGGTCCTTTATAATAGGAAGACTCGCTGATTTGAGGGTGGAATCTGAGTGATCTCCAGTGAACCGACTGGGGTTTCCGCCTACCTTCGGTTTCCTTCCTGGTCATATGAGCTAGGAAGGGAATCTAGCCACTGACTACTGATCGGAGTTAAGAACTGCAAGATCTTAATCAGTCTTCTGGGCGTACTCATAAGGGAGAGAATATGTGCCCCCCCTTAAGAGAAAGCTAAGAACCATATGTCAGAGACTATAAGGCAAATGCAAGCTATGAGTTTGTCTTATGTCCATGTGCCTCTTCCCTGCCTTGTGAAGGGAATGGGCGGGAGTTACTCCTATTTAACTAATCAAGAAAATAAGTAGGTTACTCTAAGGCCCCGTCCACACGGCCGAGCTTTGCTCGACGAACTTTGTTCGATGTGACGTCAGAAGCGGAGAAACTGCGGTAAAGTTCTAACTTTTCCCGCTGTTTCTCCGCCTCTGACGTCACATCGGACAAAGTTCGTCAACTAAAGCTTGACCATGTGGACGGGGCCTAAGGAGTGTCCTACCTGCATCAATCGCTCGGTCCAGCATGTAACGGTCTGCATACTCTCCCCCCCGAAGGGAGAGAGTAGGAAGAAAGAGAGGAAAGGGGGAGCCAGTCACTCCCCAATCAGCTCAATCATACCGTACAACGAGGCGAGATGCAATACTATCCAATAAAGGAGCTGGGTAAGATACACTACTTATTGAGTAGCCACCACTGGTCCAAAGGAAATGTGTCCTGGGGCCTGTGGGTAACATCCTGAACCGACAGGTTCTATGGAACGTGAGGGAACAGGCAACGCCCCTGACCTCAAGACCTCTTCAGGGGAAGTGTACCATTACCATCAACAGCAGATTAGTACTTCTTCCTGGTCATTTCTCGAAGTCATCAGAGACTGAAGACTAAGCTTGTCTACCATTACATTCTCCTTGTCTGGAATGCATCTGGTTGACTACCCGATTGAGTGTGCTGTTGCCCACTTGATCACCTGCACTGTCAAGGAGAAGCTCAGGAGAGGCATGTCTCTCGCTTATTGTCGTGTGCCACTATTTAGTGTTGATTATCAATGCTGCAGTGTCTCATCCCCGTCTCCCGAAACTCTTGGGGAACCAGGAAGGCAACATAGAGAGTCAGGACGTTGATGAGAAGGTGTTCATCTTGAAGTTCGCCTACTTCTGCAACTTTTCTCGGTTCGTGTCTCTTCCTCAGTCAATGCCTCTGACTCTCCAGGGGTCGCAGTCGAAGCCTGACGATGAGACACAGCAGAACAGATCGTTCCTGTCAAGAATGGAACCATCTTACTGTCTACCTGAACATGCTGGTACTCGAGTTCAAGTAGGACTCATGTACCATCCCGCACAGGTAGTAAGTCCTCTGCTTGAGCTCTAAATCGAACCTCTTAAAGTTATCAGGGTCTTCATATCCCAGAGACATTCGAGGAGTCGATTTCCGTCCTGTGAAAAACCATGAATGGGAGTTCACTTGGACCAAGCAAACGTTTGGATATCTTAAAGACATATCCCATGTGAATGTGCTCAAGCTGAGACCAGGTCGAACACGTGTGAAACCTGGGAGCGGTCGAGAGCCCGACACGGTTGTTGTGCGAGGAGTAGAAGGAATGATAAGAGGGGCATCGGATGCTTTCATTCCCTCTAACAGTGCCGTTCTTATGGAGGAGTTATGGAGTTCCATTTGACAACGTCTGTGTGTGAAAGAGAGAGAGAGAGAGAGAGAGAGAGAGTGTAATTGCTGTATGGATAGTTAACGACTGTATTGGCTGTTAGTGAGTTCTGGCTGGGTTGTCTGCTGGTAGAGATCAGAGTTCTGAGTTTTTTTTGAGTCAGTCTTAGTCAGAAGCTGTGAGAGACAGTAGTGTCGGCAGTGGTCTGTGAAGACATTGATAGCTATAGTCAGTAAAGTGGTGTGTTTTTTAATTGTTATTGGTTTGTTGCGGATTGTTGTTGGGTTTGATATTAGTAGTTGATTAGAGTTGTTGTGCCTGTGTTGGATTTGTTGTGCTTGCGAGTTCCTGTTGAGTTATATGTGAGTTGTTGTGGTTGAGGGTTGTTGTTGGGGAGCTGTTGTGGTTCTTTGGTGTGGTTGTGAGTTGTTAAGGGTTGTTATTGGTGAGCTGTTGTTATTCTTTGATGTTGTTGGTAGGTGTGTGGGTTGGCTTTTGTGCTGTTGTTTTTTTGTGTTGCTTGTGGTTTGTGCAGTGGTCTTGGGTTGTGATTGTTCCTTTTTTGTGGTTGTCCTTGGTTGTTGTGTTGTTGTTGTTATTGGGTTGTGGTCCTTGGTTGTTATTGTTGGTATCTCTTGTGACCTCGACCAGTGGACAGCACAGCAATGCCCGGAGTATCTGGAGTGTTGGTAAGTACGTGTGTTTTGTGTTGTTTTTGTTTTTTGTAGGTACAGGTCAATTGTCCTGTGTGTATTTTGTTGTGTAAAGAAGAAAGTGTGACTGAGGGTGAGTTGGGCAGCTGGAGCGATTAGGTTTATGTGGGGGGGGATTTGCCCGGTTGTTTTTTTAAGCTTGTGATCCCGCCACATTATTTTTTTGGCGCCCGAACAGGGACTGTTGGTGTGGTAGCTGCAGGGCAATTGGGGTAGTGAGTTGTTTGATTGGTGGAGAAAGTGAGGATGAAAGGGTTGAAGGAGATAGAGAGGCTGAAGGAGGAGCTGAGGTTGGCGAGGGAAGCTAAGGGAAGGTTGGAAGTGGAGAATGAGAGGTTTAGGGTAGAGTGTGAGGAGCAGAAGAGGGAGTTAGAGGAAATGAGAGGAATGCTAAGGAGTGCAAAAGTGGAAATGAAAGAAGAGGTGAAAGGAGCGGAAGAGAGAATGGTTGAGAAAATGGATGAAAAATTGGGGGTAATGATGAATGCAGTGCAAGAGATGATGCAGGAAATGATGAAGGGATTCATGGGAGAGGGAGCTGTAGGAGGTAGGCCTACTGGGTCTTGTGACGGGCCAGGAGTGGTAAAGGAAGCGAAAGAGCGAGTGGATGAGAGTACGAGTGACGAAGGTGATTTGGTTGTGATAGGTAAGGGAAAGAAGGGGAAGACACAGGATAAGGATAAACCTGAGGACAAGAATAAGAAAGTGGCTGAGGAAAAGAAGAAGACTAAGGGAAAGAAGGTTAGTAAGGGTGATGGACAGGATGAGACTAGGACAGAATACATTGGGGAAAGGGTTGAGAGTGATTCGGATAGCGGTGAGTGGAAACAGGAAGGTAGAAAGAAGAAGGGTAAGAAGAGCGTAGTCAGTGGTATGGACGTGAGTATGGAAGTGGATTCGCTGTATTCGGAAGAGGGAAAGAGGGGTCAGAATGGAAGTAGCGAAAGTGAGAGTGAGAGTGAGCGGGAAGTACGAAAGGCTGTGTGTATGAGAGAGGTACCTCGATGTGCACAATACAAGGAATATGGTAGTAGGGACATAGGGGACTTTTTTGAGGAATATGAGAGGTATTGTGAGGCAAAGTATGGGGATAACAAGAGAGTCCGAGCGAGAGTTTTAGGTAGCTTTTTGACAGGATTCTTGTCGAGTATGTATGGGGTAATGATGAGTGTAGGAAATGTGCTGTATGAGAGTGTAAAAGCTAGGATTGTAGAACAGGCAAAGAGGAAAAAGGGTAGCGTTAGATATAGGAGAAAGCAAGATTTTCAAGAGGCAAGAATGAATGTTGGTGAGTCATTGTCAATGTATGTCTGTAGCTTAGAAACATTAGCCAGGAAAAAGTTTGGGGACGAAAGACTAAATGAGTGTAAGGAGTTAGTGCAAAAGTTGTTGGCGACTGTACCAGAGAGTGTATATGAGTTTATAGATCTGAAATGTAAGAAGAAAATGCAATGGACAAATGAAAGGTTAACATGGAACAACATTTTAGAAATAGTAGAGGATTACGAGTTAGACAGGTGTATGAAAGAAAATAGAAGTGTTAGTGTTAGGACTGAAGTAGCTGAGGTTGTACCAGAGTTTAGAAGCTACAGGGAGGCAGTTTTGGAAGGGCCGAGGCGAATGGCAGAGCAAGTGGTAGATAGGAGCATTAGGGCAAGTAACGTGAGTGTAGTTAGCCCAAAAAGAGATAGGAGTGTGAGTGTTGGAAGAGTAGGGTCAGTTAGTTGTGAGCGAGAGCAGCAGCAGTGCTATAGATGTGGTAAGCCAGGACACAGGAAGAATGAATGTCGATGGTCGTTAGGAGCGTGTTTCGGATGTGGGCAAAGAGGGCATTTGGTGAGTGAGTGTAAGAAAGATAGGGATATTAAATGTTATAGGTGTGGACAGGCAGGGCACATCGCTAGTGGATATCAGGGTACCCGTATGAACATAGTTTGCGGCAACTGTGGGACAAATGGCCATTATGCTAGGATGTGTAAAGAACAGCGTGCGAAGTGTGTTGAATGTGGAATGGAAGGTCACGTGGCGAGTGTGTGTAGGCGAAAGAGGATGAGTCAGGCTGGGAATTTGGGAAACTAGGTGATAAGGGGATTCAGTTGGATGGGTCCTCTAGTATGCGACAGTATGTTCGGGAGAATGCGATGAGTGGGTGGTTGAAGGTGAATAAATGTGAACCGAGTACCAGTGAGCAAATGAGTCTGGAAGATCAGCAGTTAGTGTTGGTTGAGTATGGAAGAAAGCGGAAGAAGGTAAGGAAAGGGAATGAAAGGGAGAAACGTGAGCTGCATGATAGAGGGGTTAGTGTTAGGGTAAAATTGGTGGATAAGGCATGTAATACAGATGACTTTGAGGGGAGGAATGATACATTGACAGGGTTTAGTGAAGTTTCACTGGGAAAGGAATCAGGTGGTAAGGATGTAGTTTGCAGCATGAATGAGTCTCTTCGAGAGTTTGGCAGGAGTACAAATGAGGTAAGTGATTTGGTGGCAGAGTTACGAGAGATGTTTGAACAAGAGTTAGAAGGGGTAGATGAGATAGTGAATGGGATTTGGGGGGATGGTAGTGAGGGAGATAGTAATGGTAGTCTGACTGGAAGTGATCTGGGAGAAGTTGATGGCGGTGTAACTGAGAGTGTGTATGAGGGCCCTCAAACGAGATCCAGGGGACCTGCATCTGAGCATCCGTGGGTGTTGCGGAAGGCTATTTAGTGTGGGTGTTGTGAGTGAAAGGAGACGTTGTCAAATGTAACAGGAGAGGAAATATGGAGGAGTTATGGAGTTCCATTTGACTACATCTGTGTGTGTGTGAGAGAGAGAGAGAGAGAGGGTGTAATTGCTGTATGGATAGTTAACGACTGTGTTGGCTGTTAGTGAGTTCTGGCTGGGTTGTCTGCTGGTAGAGATCAGAGTTCTGAGTTTTTTTTGAGTCAGTCTTAGTCAGAAGCTGTGAGAGACAGTAGTGTCGGCAGTGGTCTGTGAAGACATTGATAGCTATAGTGAGTAAAGTGGTGTGTTTTTGAATTGTTATTGGTTTGTTGCTGATTGTTGTTGGGTTTGATATTAGTAGTTGATTAGAGTTGTTGTGCCTGTGTTGGATTTGTTGTGCTTGCGAGTTCCTGTTGAGTTATATGTGAGTTGTTGTGGTTGAGGGTTGTTGTTGGGGAGCTGTTGTGGTTCCTTGGTGTGGTTGTGAGTTGTTAAGGGTTGTTATTGGTGAGCTGTTGTTATTCTTTGATGTTGTTGGTAGGTGTGTGGGTTGGCTTTTGTGCTGTTGTTTTTTTGTGTTGCTTGTGGTTTGTGCAGTGGTCTTGGGTTGTGATTGTTCCTTTTTTGTTGTTGTTGTCCTTGGTTGTTGTGTTGTTGTTGTTGTTATTGGGTTGTGGTCCTTGGCTGCTGTTGTTGGTATCTCTTGTGACCTTGACCAGTGGACAGCACAGCAAAGCCCGGAGTATATGGAGTGTTGGTAAGTACGTGTGTTTTGTGTTGTTTTTGTTTTTTTGTTTTTTTTGTAGGTATAGGTCAATTGTCCTGCGTGTATTTTGTTGTGTAAAGAAGAAAGTGTGACTGAGGGTGAGTTGGGCAGCTGGAGCGATTAGTTTTATGTGGGAGGGATTTGCCCACTTGTTTTTTTAAGCTTGTGATCCCGCCACATTGTTAGGGGGAATGAGCCACGATCTCGTGTCGACCGTAGTGACAGCAAACCCTCTTCGAGGCCGAAAACTTGAGGAAGGAGGGCCGTACAAGTGATCTCCCACTATCCTCCAGGTGTCCCTAACCCCTTTAGAAGAATCCAGATTCTTCACAGGTGGGACCGAGACCTAGTTCGAGTCCTGCTCTCGCCTCGTGGAAAGGACAGAATCCCTCATTGGCTGTGGATGTATGTCCTCCCTTAGGAGGTTGTACATTCGGATTCGGTCTCCAGAGGCATCCTCTGCCCCAAGATCCCGATCGCTGGAGAGAGAAACTCAGTCCCTACTTCCGGAGAAGTGGGAAGGCTGATGAGAGCAAGAATCAAGGCAGTAGGCTGGTGCTAGGTAGGTAAGTCCCACCTCCAGACAGGTATAGTTTCCCGAACGCTGAGTTTTCCTCCAGGACAATTACCGAAAAGGAAGCAGCGACTCTAGTCACTTGTGACGAATCACAAGCCTAGGTAGGAGACTGCCTAAAGGGCTGCCTATAACGTACTCTACAGTGTTGCTATTTCCTGTTGAGAGAGATTCTCTCATTCATCAGGTATGCAAAAACACACCTGGACCCAGGTAAACTGGGTGTTGGTTACCTGGCTGTCAACAGGGGCTTCTACGGGACCGCGTGTTAGCAGGACTAGTAGAAGGACTTGCAGTAGCGCTGGGTTCCTGCAGTCAGCAGTGCTGCTCCCCATCCAGGTAGATCATGCACCAACTCACAGACCCCAAAAGGATTCAAGGCGGGAGGGACAATCTCCTGAAGAGGATGTTGTGCCTGCTTCCCCAAGATCGTTGTCATGACGGATCAGCGCAACAATCTCTGCAAACGTCCTCTGCATTTCGGGGGTGTCGAAATCCCTTGGTAAAGGACCAAGTTTTTCCAGGGATCTGTCTTCCCGATCTGCTCCTCCATCAGGAGGAACCAAGCCAGACCCCTTCGATCCATATTCAACAACTTTGGCGTACAATCGTTGGGGTCCTAAGACTCCAGGAACGTAGGCCGCTGTCG
Source organism: Macrobrachium nipponense (assembly GCF_015104395.2). Taxonomy (NCBI): domain Eukaryota; kingdom Metazoa; phylum Arthropoda; class Malacostraca; order Decapoda; family Palaemonidae; genus Macrobrachium; species Macrobrachium nipponense. The sequence continues at coordinate 47,857,462 of NC_061098.1, read as the reverse complement.
CTGAATCCCATGGAGAAGTCTCCACGGGGTTCCTACCATTCACCTTGCCCCTACCGGTGTATCCCGAGGAAGTAGAGGGAATGGGAGAGATGGATAGGATGCCAACACTCCTCCTAGCAGTGGTACTGCCAGGAGGGGGAGCCACTCACCTGTACCAACTCGTGGTGGCGACAAGGGCATGTGTCAAGGAGACTGAGAACTTACTGACGATGCAGACTCCCGAGGAGACTGCGACTGTTCTCTTCGCTCTGCAGCAGTGCTGGTAGCAGCGCTGGTAGCAGGACTAGCAGCAGCGCTGATAGAAAACATGTCTTCTTCCAAGCAGTGCTGCTGGTTGCAGAGACCCAGTTTCCCCCCTGCTGAGAACGTGCATCTCCCTCACGACATGTCCCAGTGCTCTTCGGGGCCAAAGCCTCTGATGAAGAGGACCTAACAGGGGACCTCATGTTTGTCTCTTCCATTGCTCCTTCTGACGTGGGAGGTGCAACGGTCATGGCTCCTGACGAAAAACAAGTCTTGGTCTTCACAGGAGGGTTCGAGACACGGCTCGATCCCTTCTCTCATTTCGTGCCACCACCAGTGGACGTGCTAGCCCCTTTGGAAAGCAGCACACTCGGAGTTACTCACGAACGAGACACCGCCATGGCTCCGGTTCCACCGGCAGCGCCATCAGAACTCGGAGTTGGAGTGCGAACCATAGTTCGTTCTTCAGAGGCTGCTGAGGCTCTGGCCTCTGAAGGCGGAGCCTCAGTTCCCTTTCCCGAAGGAGAGGGAGAGCCAACAAGAGAGCCAACTGCCTTCTTTCCGGAGGAGGAGTGCAGAACCTTAGAAGTTTCGGCACGATACTTCTTAGGAGGGGGGAGAGACGACCTCCTTCTTGGGTCGTGCGACCTTCAGAGGAAAAGGACAAAGACAAAGACAATGAAGATGAATCTGAAGAGGAAGACGACACCTCCCTAGCTCTCTTCCTCCTCGACTTCTTCGAAACCTTCTCCAGGAACGATACAACGTACCAGGATGATGATGACAATGGCGATACATGGAATACTTAAGTTGAATTGTATACCCTCACTCCCCTTTACAGCGCTGCTACCTAGGGAGTGAGCTAAGCCCTTGCACCAACCTATGGTGGCAACAAGTGCGTGAGTTCAGGAGAACACGATCATTTAGGTGATGTGAGCTCCTAAGGAGAACATGGTCTTCTCTCCGTGCTGTATGGTAGCAGCGCTGGTAGGTGCTGATGTCATACTAGCAGCACTGCTGCCCATTGAGACGCAGCTGCCTCCCTGGAGACTTGCAACAAATTCGGTCATGATTGTTCTCGCCACGCTGCAGAAGTACTGTGACTACAAGACTGGTAGCAGCGCTGGTAGGTGCCGATGCCTTACTGTTGCTTCTTCCCCATGAGCAGATGCAGTGGTATAGGCTCACGATGAAGAACCAGGTGCATACATCACTGGGGGAGGCGGGGGAGGTCGAGCCACGGCTCGACCCCATCTCTCGTCCTGCACCGCTGCTGCAATGTGAAACTGAAGCCATGTTTCGGCAGTGGGTGGGCTACTTCCCTTGGAGGTTAGCACATTCAAGGAATCTTGCAAACAAGATCTTAACACGGACCTGGTTCCGTAGGGCGTGCCCTTGGAACTTGGGGCTGGAGAACGGAACATTGTCCGAGCTCCAGAGGCTCCCAGGTCTCGTGCCCCTAGAGGCAGAATCTAGGTTCCCGCTCCCGCGGAAGTTGGAAGAGCCGACGAGAGAGCTGTTGCTTTCCTCCCGAAGGAGAAATGCAGACCCCTCAAAGTCTTGCACGAGACCTCTCGGGGGGCATGGCTCCCGAGTCTTGTGCCCCTAGAGGCCGAGTCTCGGTTCCCACTCCCAAGGGAGTGGGAGAGCCGACAAGAGTCAGCTGCTTTCCCCTCAAAGGAGGAATGCCGGCCCCTCGAAGCCTCATGAAGGCTATCATCCACTTCTCAGTCTCCCACCTTCGAAGGGGAGGGAGAGGAGAAGGCAGACGGCAACGACGAGGAAACAGATGAAGAGGAGATCCAGAAAGGCGTCGTCGTCTCCGTCTTCGACCCCATCCTCGGCAGCCTCCGCAGGATCATAATCAGAGCCATCCTCTGGCCTGGAGGCAGGAGCAGCAGCAATGCCAGGAACAGGTCTGTGAGCGGGAGCCAGTCCAGGAACAGGAGCCGCGCTGGATGACACGGGTCCCACAATTGCACGCCTGGCTGTGGCAAGAACCCAGGACCAGCAGGAGCAGCACTGGCAGAAGCGAGTCTTGCCACCATACACCTGGCAGTGCGGCATCGAGAACTACCCATCAGCAGCTGATGTCCACCGCCCGCGTAGGGAAGGGAGGGGGAGAGGCGAGGCAATCGACCCGGGATCTCGTTGACATGAGCCGCGCTGACACTGAGTCACGAGTCCCAGGGAAGACCAAGAAAGGGGAAGAACAGTGCTGGTATCAGGATTGGGGTGTATCCTCCTAATCGAAATTCACTCACAGCATGCATACCAAATACAAGTCTGAAAGTAATCGTATTATGCTAAACAAAAATCACACTCATGCTCCTGGCGACGATGAGCAAGGGCGTGAGGATAGACACAGACAAAATGACAAATAAGGTAATTTGCATTTTATCCACAACATATAAACAAAGAAATAAGGCAAGTATGCCAATAAATACGCTCATGCTTCCGGTGAATATGGGAAAGAGCGTGAGGAAAAATATCCATGTACTTTGTACTTACCCCATTAACAAAACACTACATTTACGCTCCCAGCAATGATGGGCAAGGGCGTAGAGATAGAAAAAACACAAGAAAAGACACGGACATGCCGCATCTCGTATCCCCATTGGGGTGGGGGGGCAGGTACAAGGTTATACAGAATGCATGATTCGTTATTGTAACACAATATCACAACAACGAAAATGTATAAGGAAGTTGCAATTCATGGGTTTGCCTTCAGTATATCACAAACACAATATCGCAACAACAAGAATAATACACAATAAGAAACAACAAAGAAAAATCCCACCGGGATTTAGAAGGAAACAGCATCAAACAGTTGTGCAGAGAGTGATGGAGAAACAAATCTACTCATAACGGCAGCCAAAAGCAAATTGGAATGTCTATGTCCAGTCAGAGGGACTACCAATGACCGGACCGGCAGGTAACTACCTAACTGCCTTGTTAAGAATACAGCGGCCGGTCCGGCTTCACCTTAAGCATATTCCTATTGTAAAGGACTGAGGGTTTGTATATAGTGTAGGAACAAAGGTGTATTCTGGAAAGTGGCACAGTTCATGCTGTGAACATGATGTAAGTATGCTGTCATATTATGCATCGAAATGTAACCGTCTAGAATAGCAAATTTCTTTCCTAGTCAGACAGTTTTTATCACTAGTATAGACAAGAGTTAATACTAAGTTTGTGAAGGGTGGGAGAGGATCCAGTTAAGAAGAGCAACATCTTGGAAGGGAAAAGTTGAGCAGTTTTGTCCTCCTATTAACTGAAACTGACTTGCGAGGCTGGAATTGAGAGGACAGCCTTGAAAAGAAAACAGCAACAACAGTCTAGATAAAGTGGAACAAGAAAATAAATAAGGACTGTGTTAATTGTATATCAGGTCCACAATAACAGTCAGTGGTGAATTATGTTGACTTTATAAAAACACTAGAAGAGCTTTCGAACCCTGTCCCTACATTCATCTTCAGGAAGGGTCCTAAAGCTCTTGTAATGTTTTTATAAAATCAACAGAATTCACCAATGAATATTATTGTGGACCTAATATACAGCATATCCCGTTCTCAATCTAGAGGAGAAAGACCTACTTAAATGAGTAAATTTACAAAGCCTGTATAAGACTATTGTGGCTGTAAACAGCAGAAAGTCAAAGTGAAAATCTTGAGAAGATACTGGAAAGACGTGATAACAAATGACGAGTTTTGTGTCTGGAATGTATTCAGATGATCTTATCCAAGATGAGGTCATAGCAGAGAGATGTGGATCGGCTGAAAAACTTGTGATTAAGACTATGGAGATTTTGGTTGGGCTAGGTGGTAAAGAGGAAACAGGACCAAGCAAAGTCATAAAGCTGGAGAATTTTCGGGATTGAGTTACCATGAGGATCAGAATTACTCAAGAACTTGTAGTAGCAGTAATAGTAGTGATGGTGGTAGCAGAAGAAAATGAAGAATTATGTATATATAAACAAGTCTCAGGATATTATGACTGTATAATACTCGGTAGTTTAACCAGGACAAAAACTTAAAATTTCTGCTCTCAACAATCACGAAGTAGCCAAGAAGTTTTGTTGGTAAAATAAGTAAATTAATTTTTTTAATCAACCTATCTGCATTTGAGAATTGTCATTTTTTTACACATCTAAAATCATGCTTTTTACTAAGGCACTTTCCATCCCATAGACAAGTCTAACACTTCCTTAGGTAAAGAATGCCTTCTCTAATTTACTTCAAATATAAATGTGGCCAAAATACAAAAACTCTATCATTGATAATTAACACAGAAAAAAACTATTTCAGATTTGCCTTACAGAGTCGGCTGTCTCTATCAACGTTATCACCTTGAAATTATTTCCAATTTACTGAGATTTCAAGGCTGTGAAGAATTACTTAACTGTGGTTTACTCTCAGTGACATTTATTGGAATTGTAAATATTACATTATAACTAAATTTTTTTACTTAAAGAGTTCTTATTAGCTTAATGAACTTTACATCAAGTGGACTAATCACACAAAGTTCAAATTCAACAAATGCATTAAGTTGAAGCTGTGTACTGTTACAGTCAATATCCTTTCTCTCTAACTTTTTAAACTTGCGCGTATGGTCATGGTACTTATTCTGTTATCCTGCCTGCTGCCTGACAAAACAATGATTGTTGGTAGGCCAAAAACTATTAAATTGAAAGCATGTTTTCTGTTAAACAATCAAGAAATACAGTTACAGAGCAAAGCATACAGCACAAACATTCAAATATATACCAGGTTTGCCATTACAATGTAGTATACAAGAATACATTCACAAATGGTAGCTTTGCAAACCCTTAAAAGTTTAATTACCAAATTTACCTTGCCACTGTGTCATGAAAATAAAATACATCTTATTTTCACTTATGCCTAAGCCCTGAGTTAAGAGGAGACAAACCAAATACATTAGCTATTCTACCTATGAGGAAAAGTTGAAGACTGCTGAAGATTAGGGCTTCTATTTGCTAGTTAAGTCCCCCAACTTGTCTATTTGTGATCCTCCTTGTACAAATTTTCCTATGGACGAGAAGTGCTCACCAGTCAGAGAAGCTGAAGGCGTGGCCCTCCAAGCGAAATTAATGTAAGATCATACAGCATGGGAGAAAATGGGAAAAAGCTATAAGAAAGGAGGAATTACACAACTGAAAACACAAGCAAAAGTATGACCAAAACTAAGACCTTTATACTTTGAGACTTAGAAGACAGACAACTGACTATTTACTGGTTATGAAGAACATTCTTATGGAAATAAGCATGTTCCTTCATTGGCTTGTGAGGCAAATTTCCAAGGAAAAGAATGTACTTTATTTGAAATGAAGACATACTGGGCAGGAGACAATTTCAAACAAACTGACAAAGCTCTAAGAATGACAAAGTTCTATGAAACAAAAATAAAATACATTAACAGCAATAACAATCAAACCTCATGAGCACCAGCATCACTGACACTCCTAGAATGACTATCCATTCATTTAACTGCTGCATTATCCCATTCTTTAGTCACTCTTGGGAAAAGGATGTTTAATATAATAAAAAACATGCTTTGATACACCTACTGACCATAAAATTACAGTTTTTGGAAGTAAACTATATTTTTCCTAACTATACAAATCTGAGGTTATTTAAATAAGGAATTACTTTCATCCTCAACTGGACTGGTCGTACGATTCAATAACAAGGTAATTAGGCAGTAACTGCTTATACGATGGTAGGGAGTCCCGCCCGCCTGGATGTAAACATTCCACTTTGCTTTAGGCCCAGGAACAGAGTGAGGGGTGGCATGAGGTGGGCCTATATGTAAAGGACCTCAGGTTTGTATAGTTAGGAAAAATACAATTTACTTTCAAAACTTGTAATTTGTTCCGACACGTTATACAAACAATCGGTCCTTTACATAAGGAAGACTCACTTATTGGTGGGAGGAATCTGAGACTTGTGAACAGACTGGTGTTTGCCCAACCTAGCCTCTGTCCAACTGATCGGAGTGAGAACTGCAGAATCAGCAGCCAGCCCTCTGGACCAATTCATAAGAGGGAGGCATGCGTACCTCTTATGAATAGCAAGCAAGAATTTATGCCATAAATAAGAAACAAAACATAAAGCATTGGATTTGTCTCTTACTGCTGTCCGCTTCGCCCCTTGTTAGGGAAGGGACTGAAGCGCTTCTACCCCTAATGAAAGAGATAGAATGGAGCTCAGTTATGTAGGTTACCTGCAAAGAAAAGAGAAGGAAGAGGAGCCAGTCACACTCTCATTCATTCTTCATTCATGCAATATCACGAGGACGAGATGCAACCTTGTCCTGTTAAAGGAGCTGGGTAAGCTACACAACTTGTTGAGCAGCCACCACAGGTCTCAAGGAAAATGTGTCCAAGGACCTGTGGGCAATATCCCAAAGGTAGGAGGTGAAGGTGGTCTGGTTGGACCAAACCCCTGCCTTTAGCACCTGTGCAACTGACAAGTTCTTGCGGAATGCAAGGATTGGACCAATAACTCTGACTTCGTGGGCTCTCGGACGAAAGGTACTGGTGTCGTCACTCCTCTCGGAGTCGTACACTTTCCTGATCACCCCACGAAGCCAGAAAAAAACAGTGTTCTTGGACACTTCTTTCTTGGTAACCCCGGTGCTAACGAATAGGCGTCGACACTCAGGCCTGAGGTGTCGAGTTTTCTTCAGATAGCGCCATAGCACTATAACACTATAGCACTATTACCAGTAAAGTCATCTAGGGAGGGGATCGTGAAGGACTCGAACCTGGCATCAGTCAGGGACCGAAGGGTTCTGAGTCTTTGCTACGAAATCCGGGACGAAATCAAGTGTAACTGATCCACATCCCCTCAAGTGTTTGATATCGAAGGAAAGACCATGAAGTTCTACTCTTTGCCGATGCCAGGGCCAGCAGAAAGACGGTCTAGAGGTCAGATCCCTGTCTGATTACTCCCAGAGAGACTCGTAGGGTCTACAAGTCAAGCTCCTTTAGACAAGAGTCATGTCCCACTCAGGGGGCCTGAGTTCCCTGGGTGGGCAAGACCTCTCGAAGCTCCTCATAAGGAGAGATATTTCTATGGAGGAGGATATATTAACACCTCGCAGCTTAAGGACTGGGGCCAGTGCAGCTCTGTATTCTTTGACTGCTGAGAGTGAGAGGAGCTTCTCTCGGTGAAGAAAGATCAGGAAATCTGCTACCTGCTGAAGAGTGGCTCTGAGAGGAGAGGCCCCCCCCCCCCCCCCATCTACGACACCAACCACAGAAGACGGACCACTTTCCCTGGAATACTGCGTCAGAGGACTGTCTGAGGAATCCAGTCATCTCTGTTGATGTTCGGCGAGAAAAGCCTCTCGCTCGCAAGAGATGGTGGATAACTGCCAGCCGTGAAGACACAGGGAATGTACTTCCTGGTGGTACCATTCTACATGCAGTTAACACAGCAGGTTGTGCCATGGGGGAATCTCTCGCGGTGCCTCCAAAAGAAGAGTCAGCAGGTCCGGATACCAAATGACCTGAGGCCATTTGGGTGCCACCAGAATCATCCGAAGATTGCTGGTGACCAGCACTCTACTGATCACCTTGCGAATCAGACAGAATGGGGGAAAGGCATACACTACGAGGTTGTCCCACGGATGTTGGAACATGTTCTCTGCTGCTGCCCATGGGTCCAGGCACAACTGAGAAGAAAACCTGAAGTTTTCTGTTGTGCCAGGTGGCGAACAGATCCACTACTGGACGCCCCCACAGGTCGAAGAGCCTTTCCGCCACGTATGGGTGAAGAGATCACTCTGTCCCAATCACCTGATTCTGGCAGCTGAGCTTGTCTGCCACTACATTCCTCTTACCTCAAATGTATCTGACTGACAGCTCTACCGAGTGAGCCACTGCCCACTCATGCACCTGCATCGTTAACTGGTGTAACTGGAGGGACACTAGGACCCCCTGTTTATTGACGTATGCCACTACCGTGGTGTTGTCGCTCATCAACACCACTGAGTGTCTCATCAGTCGTTCCCAGAATTCTTGGAGTGCGAGAAATGCTGCCTCAAGTTCAAGGAAGTTGATATGAAGGTGCTTGTCATGATGGTTCCAAACCCTGCAACCAGCAACTCTTCCAGGTGTGCGCCCCAACCCTCAGTTGATGCATCTGAGAACAGCAGCATCTCTGGAGGGGGAGTGCACAGGGGCACTCCTATTGAGAGGTTCCTGTCGTCTACCCCCCATTGCAGAGACCACAGGTGAAGATGCCTGTGAGGGACTAACTTTTCTAGTGACGACAGGTGACCGATCACGACCTGCCACTGCTGAGCTGGCTGTTCCTGTCGTGACAGAAAATGACGAGCTGCTTCCCTGAACCTGCTGATTCGCGAGTCTGCGGGGAAGACTTGTGCTGCTACCATATCGATCTGCATGCCCAGGTACTTTAACCTCTGCTTGGGCTCGAGCTCTGACTTCTCGAAATTTACCACGATCCCCAGATCGCGGCAGAATTCGAGGAGGTGATCTCTGTCCTGTAGCAACTGTGAGTGAGAGCTCGCCATGACCAGCCAATCATCGAGATACCTCATAAGACGTACCCCGACCGAATGGGCCCAAGCTGACAACAGAGTGAACACTCGCATGAACACCTATGGGGCGGTTGAGAAACTGAAACAAAGTGTCCTGAATTGGTACACCGTCCCGTCGAGGATAAAGCAAAGATACTTCCTGGAGGTCTGATGGAGGGGTATTTGGAAGTACACATCCTTCAGGTCCACTATCATTTCCACAGCACCTTTGCTCAGCATGGTCTGCACTTCTTGGGTCAGTGCTATGTCCCTGGCAGAACCGGGAACGTATGTTTGAAGGTGGACCGGGTTTGAAGTGAGGGGTGGCCTCGACTCGAAGGGAAGTAGATATCCCTCCTGAAGGACATCCACTACCCAAGTCTCGGCTCCGTAGCACTGCCAAGTTGCCCAATGGCTCGCCAGGCACCCCCCCACTTCCAGCAGCAGGTGAGGGGGAACACTGTCCCCAGCGCTGCCCTCTCTTCCCATTTCGCTTAGCCCCTTTCCCGCTAGAGGAGGAGGCTTGAGAGGAGGGCTGACGGTCACTTCTCGAAGCGAAAGAGGAAGGCTTGGTCTTTCCCCACGCTACCCTCTATGGTGCTGATGTCTTAGGAGCGGAGGAAGTGCTAGCTAAGCTCCGAGGCTTAGCTGAAGTTGAGCGAGACTGCCCAGAAGTCTTCGCAACTGCCTGGTGTACTAAGCGATTGCTGTCCTCAGCTCTACGCTTTTCCACCGCAGCATCCGGTCCGTTTCTCAGACCCAACGTTATTTCATGACTGGCCGCCCTGGTTACGCGAATCAAGGCCTGCATCCCTCCTCAAAACCAGGTTGGTCCACAGGTTGGCAGTGTGGTGGGTGAGGTACGAAATGGCACTACCTCCAGACTGGCAGAGTCTCCCGAACGCCAAGTCTTCCCCAGGAACTATAGCTCCCAAGGAGGCTGCAACTCTGGATACTGTGAGGGACCACAGATCCAGCCAGGAGACGGCCTGGAAATCTGCAATGGCAGCAGTGGATTCCACGGCCGATACCTCTTGCTGTGAGAACCGGAGGTTCTCTGAAAGCAGGTGCTGGAGAGGCACTCCCAGAGTTAGGCAAGCTAACTCTGGGTCAACCTGCTTGGTTGGCAACCGGTCTGTCGAAAGCACGTAGAATCACCACTGACGAGGCAGAGGAGTGGGAAGCAGCTTGTCCAACCTGCTGGCCCTGAGTGAAGCTTCCTGTCCGGAGACACGAGAATCCACCTGGTCCAGCACTCTGTTGGCCAAGGAAGACCGGGGTAGCCCTACAGACGCTCTGGGTTCCTTCTTAGGCACCCAGAATGACTCCAACCTCAATGGATGGTCAGAGGGGGCAACCACCAATCCTTCCCCAAGGTCGTTGTGCTGATGGATCAGTGCAATGACCTCTGCAAAAGACCTCTGTATCTCGGGGGTGACTGCGTCCTGAGGCGATGGACCATCGGCTCCATCCAGGCCGAGTCCATCCCGAGACACTCTTCCTTTAGGAAGAAGAACCTCGCCAGACCTCCGTGGTCTCCTCTAACCACTTGAGCGTATGACCTGTCCGGTCCCAAAACTGAGCCCGGCTCACTCCTGTTCGCCTCACTCCTCCCTGTGTAACCCAAGGAGGTTTAAGGGACAGGTGAGGTGATCTAGCTGCAGGTCTGGACCAGTGATCTCCCTGCGGGGAAGCGCTGGACTGAGGACGGTAGCGTCGGTCTCATGCATCGGGGAGCTGCTACCAGCCATGCGGACCATCCGATCACGCTGGTGTGATTGATGGTCTGGTGACTGACAGCGTCCACTAACGTGGTGAGAGCAAGCACAGTCCTCATGACGTGCGATGGTCCAAGAAGCAGCTGAAGCTGTTCCCGGGGACCTGAGGGACCTCTTCCCAGCCTCGCCTCGTGAATGGTCTGATGGAACCGTCACATCAACCCTGGAGACCGGTCGATCGCTACATGAGCGATCGCTGGTCTGGCAAGAGTCACCTGAGCGACTTACCATCCTTCCGCTCCGTGCCTGGGTCTTGACAGTGAGCATACTCAGCTGTCTGAAACCTTGGCTGCACGGTCACCAGCAGGTGACTGTACACTCGGTGACGCTTGCTGGCGAGCGGGCGAGACGGTTCCCAGTCCAGAGGTGGAACCTCTAGAGCAGCGTTTCTCAACATGTGCACCCGGGTGCACTGGTGCGCCCTTAAGGTGCTCAGGTGCGCCCCAAGGAATAGGAAAATGATATTCTAATGTTTAAAGTATCTGTTATTATTTTCATAAATTTTTCAGATACCGATTGTGTGTTTCTATGTCCGAGTCAAGTCTTCGATATTTGACATTTTAAACTGGAAGGGAAATTCCTCACTCTTTCCTTTTCATTTCGTTGGGGGTTTGAATCAGTCATTACTGGCCTCTTTTCTTTAAGAATTTCTATCCTGCTAATCTTTTTAGTAGTTGTTTAGCCGAAAATGACAACTGTCCGTTTTTTTTTACTTAAGGGTACTGGACACATTTTCCTTTTACGAACACCTTTCTCACAAGTTCATGTGCTTGTTTTATGCTTTGCAAAATTCATTGCTAAATGAAAACTTATATTCTTAATTATTTCATCCTTAATCTCAGTATCGGAAAAATATTTTAAAAAATAATAATAATTTTATTGCAGATGTATGAATTTTGACTGGTTCTACGAAATCTTCAGTCTCATTCATGGTTGAAATGGAACTGACAATCTTAATCTTTTATTACTTTTGGTAATTTTTTTCTTATTTTTTTCATGATTCTCTTTCTCTCTGATACTTGAATATTAAATTATAGAATTGTTGTGAAGAAGAGTAGTATATTCTTCTGTTAGCATAATTTCTTAAGTTCCTGCATTTTCCGTCAATTCTCAGCAGCAGTAGCTGCCTGTCACTCTTAACCTCTGATTTCCTCTCATAAAAGCAAAGCAGGAATAATGCTAAATTTCCCCCGAGGCCAGATACCAGAATAAACTAAGCCTATTCTAGTACAGTAACCCAGATTTGTGGATCCAGGTTAATGACTTCACCATATGGTCAGTGCAGTGGATGGTGCATGAAAGGATATAGCTAATACCCAATTTTCCTTGAGGTCGGTTGGCTATAGAATTAACCAGAGCAGCAATCCAGGTTAGTGACTTGTAATCCAGGTTAATGATTTCACCATATGGTGGCTGACATGTCAAAGCAGTTTTATGATTCGTGACGATGACCTTCGTGTCCTGTTTAAAAGCAAAGGCATTTGCAATTCACGTCAGTCAGTCAGTAGATACCTAACTGCTGCTACATTACTCTTCAAAGGTGTCGTTCAAGACACTCGGTGAATCATAATTTGTGGACTTTTTCATATAATAGAAAACCAGGTGGACTACCCATAAAACGTACCAGTGAGGAACTTAATTCTAATAATGAAACCGTTTTGAGTAAAGTGAAGTGTCCAGCTAAGAAAATTAAGATTAGACCTAACACGAAATACGAAAAAAGTTATTTAAGTTCTGGCTTCACCTGGACTGGAAGATGAAAATCAGCCTCTCCCATTGTGTTTGGTTTGTGGTTGCAAAATGTCAAATGAGTCGATGCTTCCTAGTAAATTAAGTAAACATTTTCAAACATCGCATTGCAGTTTTCAAGGAAAAGACATAAATTATTTCAAAAGACTACTTGACCAACAAACAAAGCAAGCATTTGCTTTCAAAAGTAGAGTAACGTTGTCTGAAAAAGCTCAAATTGCATCTTACGAAGTATCGGAAATGATTGCCGTGAAGATGAAGTCACATGCTCTTGCTATTATTTTGCCCACTTGCAGAAAGATTAAGACTAAAATCAAAGGTGCACCCCAAAGTTTCTGTTAATTCATAGATGCACCCTGAGGTAAAAGGTTGAGAAACACTGCTCTAGAGCCAAGAGCGGAGGTACTAGCGGTGGCTGGTACCTCCACGGTCCCCATCTTCCTCTTTCCTGAGGAAGGGGAGACGGGCCCCGTTCCCGAAGGAACAGGAGGACCGGCGAAAGGCCCACATGTCTCACCAGAGTGAGACAGACCCTTAGAAGTCTCTATGCGAGACTTCTTGGGAGGGGCAAGGCCACCTTCTTCCTCCTCAGCTAGGGAACCTTGGAAGTAGAAGGGGAATAGGTGGCAGAAGACGACGAAGACGACACCTTCCTCCTCTTCTTTGACTTCTTCACCAGCTTCCTCAGGACAGCAGATAGGACTCCCATCCAGGCTGGAGCTGGGGCAGCTGCGGGGACAGTGGGGCCAAGCTCCACCTGGGCAGGAGGAACTGAAGGAGCAGCAGCACTTCCATTGACAGGAACATTGGCAGCAGGCATGGCGACAGCAACAGGTAGTAAATTCAATGGAGAGTTCTTCGGGCACTCAAAGTCAGGTGGAGGAGCGAGGACAGCAAAACCTGGGGGAGGGGGAGGAATATACTCCCTCTTGGAGACACGTGGCAACAGGGCCTGCACCACAGTCGTGGGGGTGACCATCGTCATATGCTTGGCGTAGACAAGGTGAGGAGGTGCTGCATACCCCGGGGTCGAGATCATAGTGGTCATCCTCGACTCCACCCCGTGTGTAACCAGGACTGCAGCCAGATGGTGAAGGAGTCCCTGGATACTCAGAGTGCCGGGAAGACTCAGCGAGTGCCACACCTGCTGTAGATCTCCACCTGCAGAGGAAAAAAACCTGAGGAAGGAACAGTCGGGTTAATAGGGAGGGTTCCTGTTCGCTCAGTGGGAGAAAGATCCCCCTGAGTGGGCAGAATACCCCGAATACAACTCAAGGTCGGGATGTCTCCCTCCCTCCTCTGCACTCGACAGATCGAGCGAAGAGGCGGAGAGAGACATGTCCCCTGAAGGAGAGAGAGCCATGCGAGGGAGCTGACAAGGGGGGAGGAAAGAAGACGACGTATCAATCACCAGAGGTGTCGAAAGAGAGCTTTCCGATGACACCTTGGCTGACTTATGAGGCTTCTTCCTCTTCTCGTACTGCTCCCACTGCTCCTCTGACCAAGAGATACAACAATCACAAGTCAATTCATGATTGCACTCATGCCCTCGGCACCTTATGCAAAGGGCATGAGGATCCAAAAGCTCACTTTGGCGGAATGCACCACACTTTCGTCCCCCCACTCCAGGGCAAACTCTCCGGTTGGATGGGGGCACGAGGGCTTATCCAATTCATGGGATTGCATATTTCCAATACAGAATCAAATAACAAAAAAAAACAAAGCTGAACAAACAAATACACAAGAACAAAGGCTAAAATCCAAAAAGAACATTAACAATCTCACAAAAGATGCGGGCAGAGCGGCAACAACACGTCTTCACCCGACGACGGTCGAAAGCAAAGTGGAATGTTTACATCCAGTCAAGGCGGGACTCCCCACCATCAGATAAGCAGTTACTGCCTAACTACCTTGTTATTGAATCCTACAACCGGTCCAGCTGGCACTGAAAGTAATTCCTTATGCAAAGAACCAATGGTTTGTATAACGTGTAGGAACAAACAACCTTACTCCATCAAGATGGTGGCTAAAGGAAAGGAGAGAGCCTGAACCTCATAAACCTTGATCTCTAATTACGAGATACCTTTTTGGAACATCCAAATAAGCTCGTGTAAAAGTCTGCAAAAGCCAGTATGAAATAATATCCTCAGAACCAGAAAGATTCTGGTGTGCAGGAATGGACGTGCCAAAGGTCAGAAAAATTCAGAAGGCTACACTTAAGGTACATCCCAAGTCGTCCTCCCTGGGTTGAATTGAGTTGAATATAGAATTTAGGCCAAAGGCCAAGCACTGGGACCTATGAAGTCATTCAGCGCTGAATTCGAAATTGACAGTAAAAGGCTTGAAAGGTGTAACATGAGGAAAACCTCAAAGCAGTTGCACTATGAATCAAGTGTTAGGATAGGGTTGAGGAAAGTAAGATGAAGAAAGAGAATATGAAAGGAGGTACAATAAAAGGAATGAAAGGCAGAGATATATATTTAGCAGAGGAACATAGCAGTGCAGGAACAAAAAAACCCCAAGAACGAGTTATTTTTACTTAGACATGGAATTTCCAGGGCAAGCAAAAGACATCCTGAAAACCAATGTTGTAACATGAGATTTTGCCAGAAAAGGCAATGAACTTACTGACACGCTTACAGAAGACAAGGAAAGCTAAGAAAACAGGACGAGGGATCAAGCAACTAACAAGGAAGACACGGTTCTACAAACAGGGAAGTTAGGTCATACGACACACATAATCACTCACACACACACACGTACATACACACAATGCTAAACCTCACTGTCGATTTCATCGTCTGCTGAAAAACCAAGTTTTTTTGCAATTACTGGAAGCTATGGCACTAGTAAAAATAAAAGGTTTTGTAATCCACATAAATATTCACACCACCATAGTTAACTAAAAAAAGAATCTTTGACAAAACATTAATTAAAAAGGCAGTAGAAAAACTTCAGATGAATCCAGTCTTGAGACTGCAGAGGCATTTTCTTCAAAACCTCTATCGTGGTGATCTGAAATGCAGTCGTAAGTTAGTATCATATACAAAAACTCTAACAGGAACCCAAATCTATAAATAATTGTCTTAGAACCTTAAATATACAATTTACATAAATGCCTTAAAATGCTAATCTGCACATGCAAAGCTAATTCAATTTTGTTCAATATTCTTATATATACAAGATGAATTATCATTATTATTATTACTATTATTATTATATTATTATTTTGGGTTATCATATTATTATTATTATTATTATTATTATTATTATTATTTATTATTTTTTTTTTTTTTTTTTTTTTTTTTTTTTTTTTTTATTTTTTTTTTTTTTTTTTTTTTTTTTTTTTTTTTTTTTTTTTTTTTTTTTTTTTTTTTTTTGCTCTATCACAGTCCTCCAATTCGACTGGGTGGTATTTATAGTGTGGGGTTCCGGGTTGCATCCTGCCTCCTTAGGAGTCCTCACCTCTTCTTACTAGGGTGTGCCGTTTCTAGGAATCACACTTCTGCATGAGTCCTGGAGCTACTTCAGCCTCTAGTTTTTCTAGATTCCTTTTCAGGGATTTTGGGATCGTGCCTAGTGCTCCTATGATTATGGGTACGATTTCCACTGGCATATCCCATATCCTTCTTATTTCTATTTTCAGATCTTGATACTTATCCAATTTTTCCCTCTCTTTCTCTTCAACTCTGGTGTCCCATGGTATTGCGACATCATGAGTGATACTTTCTTCTTGACCTTGTCAATCAACGTCACGTCTGGTCTGTTTGCACGTATCACCCTATCCGTTCTGATACCATAGTCCCAGAGGATCTTTGCCTGATCGTTTTTCTATCACTCCTTCAGGTTGGTGCTCGTCACCACTTATTACTGCAAGGTAGCTGGATGTTTCTTGCACAGGCTCCAGTGGAGGGCTTTCGCTACTGAATCATGCCTCTTTTTTGTACTGGTTCTGTGCAAGTGCCGGGCATTCACTTGCTATGTGGTTTATGGTTTCACTTTTCGTATTGCACTTCCTACATATGGAGAGATGTTATTCCGTCTATCGTACTTTGAACATATCTGGTTCTTAGGGCCTGATCTTGTGCCGCTGTTATCATTCCTTCAGTTTCCTTCTTTAGCTCTCCCCTCTGTAGCCATTGCCAATTGTCATCGCTGGCTAGTTTCTTTATCTGTCTCATGTATTGTCCATGCATTGGTTTTGTTGTGCCAGTCCCTCCTGTTCTTTCTGTCCTTTCCTTCGCTGTCGTCTGTATATTTCCCTTGGTCTTCGTATGCTTTTATTAGTCCTTCTTCCCATGCACTCTTTAGCCCTCGTCTTCACTGGTTTTCAGATATTGCCCCAGTGCTCTGTTTTCGATGTTGACGCAGTCCTCTATACTTAGTAGTCCTCTCCCTCCTTCCTTTCGTGTTATGTATAGTCTGTCCGTATTTGCTCTTGGGTGTAGTGCTTTGTTTTATTGTCATATGTTTCCTGGTTTTCTGATCTATGCTGCGGAGTGTTCTGCCTTCGTCCATTCCACTATTCCTGCGCTGTATCTGATTACTGGCATGCCCATGTGTTATGGCTTTTATCACATTTCCGGCGTTGAGTTTTGACTTGAGTATCGCCTTGAGTCTCTGCATATATTCTTTTCTGATCGTGTCCTTCATCTCTTGGTGTTTTATATCTCCTCCTTCCATTATTCCCAGGATTTGTATCCTGTCATCTATGTGTTTGATGTTGTTCCCATCTGGTAGCTTATCCCTTCAGTTCTCGTTACTTTGCCTTTTTGTATGTTGACTAAGGCGCATTTTTTCTATTCCAAACTCCATCCTGATGTCCTCAGATACAATCCTTACAGTCTGGATTAGGGTATCTATTTCCTTGATGCTCTTACAATCAAGAAATATTATTATTATTATTATATTATTATTATTATTATTATTATTATTATTATTATTATTAACCCTGTGCATAAATATTTTTTACATTGCTGTGGTTTGTAATTATCAATATTATAGCCTCATTACAGGGGTTCCTCGGTTTTTCATTATTATTATTATTATTATTATTATTATTATTATTATTATTATTATTATTATTATTATTGGGCACAGTTTTCCGTGTGTAAATATTAAATAATAATATTTAATTTTTATTAAAGCCCATCAACTCTCACATGCTATATTATTGTGGACCTGCAACCATTATTATTATTATTATTATTATTATTATTATTATTATTATTATTATTATTATTAGAGTGTTTCCCTGTTTTTGCAGGGGGGGTACCAGGCACCCCGGGGGGGTTGTGCAATTTGGACCCCGTTAATAAATAAAAACCCTCGAATAGTTAAACTACCACTAAAAATGCTTATAACTGCATATCTTGAAAGTTCAGATACCAAATGTATACCTTAAATAACATCCTACTTCAAATGTACCTAAAATTACTTACCTCTTACTGTATTAATCTTTGAGGTTATATTATTAATATCACTTCAAAGTCATCTTAAACATTTTACCATTAAAAATATATACCTACACCCAATAACAGAGAGAGAGAGAGAGAGAGAGACCATTGAATGGCAACATCATATATCTGACCATCAAGAGTGAAATTATGAATTATTTCTGAGACAGAGAATAATAATAGAGAGAGAGAGAGAGAGAGAGAGAGAGAGAGAGAGAGAGAATAACTCCTAGACTCCGACTCCTTCCCCTCGCCAAAAATTTTCATTTACTCCCTTGCCCGCCTTCCTCCAAGTGGATAAAAAGACTGGGAATCGCTATTTTTAACCTTATTAATATTTGAAAATTACTTATAAGGTAAATCATTTGTTTATACTACAAAACAAATAAACATACGTAAGTGAGAGAGAGAGAGAGAGGGTTATCCTTATTTAAAAGAGTGAAATGGATAGATTATTGTATTTCTTTAAAATACTATACATCATAGAATTTTGAAATTAGTTGTATATTATTATTATGCAAAATATTAAATATTATACACACGTACCATAGAAATTCTCTCATTTCAGTAAAAGAGAGAGAGAGAGAGAGAGAGAGAGAGAGAGGGAGAGAGAGAATTTACATGATCTTGAGTGGGAAACACACTCCCACTCCAGTCACATTACTAGATATACTTGACAGCTGTTGGACCCCAGCCATCACAGCTTGCCTACCTGGAGTTCAAAGACAAGATACCGGGTAAAATGGATTTCTTTCGTTCTTACATAATTTTTTTTATTTATAAACTAAAATCTTGCTAATTCACATTAGTATTTTCTTTAATGAATTGATATTATTGCTGTTTACATTAATATTGTTATTTGAAAAATAGTAATTAATTTATTCATCATACAAAAAACATAAAACTCTGTATTAGAGAAAGAGAGAGAGTGTGTGTGTGAAATGGAAAGATTATCATAGTATTTCTGTAATATTATTATTATTATTATTATTATTATTATTATTATTATTATTATTATTATTATTATTATTATTTGAAAATATTAATAAACATATTATACATATGAGTACCTTAAAAATCTCTCATCTCAGTAGAGAGAGAGAGAGAGAGAGAGAGAGAGAGAACAAACTCCCCCCCCTCCTGTCACATTACTTGATATACAGTGGTAGCTCGACATACGAAAGGCTCAACTTACGAAAAATTCGATTTACGAAAGCAAATACGACGATTTTTTTGCCTCAACATACGAAAATAGTTCAAGTTATGAAAGGTTGTTGCTGTAAAGTCCCAAGATTCGCCCGGACCACCGAGAACAATTTTAAAACTCGTGCGCCGCCAACTGAGTAGACTTGCCCCCATCCCCCCGCTCTCCCATTGGTTCCTGATGCTAGTCACTGCCGTAAGATCCTGCTCTCCTATTGGTCAGCATCTACCCCATGTGCTCTATGTATTCTATTGGTAAAAGGATGCTGTAAATTAAAAAAAACTTATTCATGCAATGCATTTAATAAAAAAAACATTAGGTAAAGATAGAATAAAGAATAGAAATGAATGGTTATTATACTGTTTGGTAGTTTCAGTAGTTGAAGAGAGATAGTGAAAATTCTATTACTGTACTGTGTGATAGGTAAAAGTGGTTGCGTGGGGATCGTTCAGTACTCGTAAGTGCTGAACGTAAACAAAAGGTTGGAAGCTTTTTTTTGTTTGTTTGTTTATTATAGTTAATGGTTACTTAATAATTATTTGAAATTAGTACATGCAATACATTTAATAGAAAAAATTGTGAATTAGATATCATAAAATATAGAATAAATCAGACTGCTTCATCAAAGCCAACAAATATTTTCTAGAATTCTTCTTCTGTTTTAATATTATATGTTTCATTATAGCTGTCAGTAACTCGGTATCTCCATTAGGTAAAGATAGAATAAAGAATAGAAATGAATGGTTATTATACTGTTTGGTAGTTTCATTAGTTGAAGAGAGATAATGAGAATTTATGATTACTTACTGTGTGCTAGGAAAAGTGGTTGCTTGGCGATCGTTCGGTACTCATAAGTGCTGAACGTAAACAAAAGGTTGGAAGCTTTTTTTTTTGCGTATTATAGTTAACGATTAATTAATAATTCTTTGAAATGAGTACATACTGATTATTTGATTATTTATACATTTTATTGGCATATTCTAAGCTTTTAGTTTCTTAGGTTTAGATGTTAGAATCATAGACTAGGCTACAGTAGCAACTGCTAACATAGGCTAGGCTTATTGCTAAGGGACATATGCTAAAGTCCTTATATATGCAGTAAAAATGGGGTTGAACATTACGTGCAGTTGAATATTACTCAAGTATGTACAGTATTTTGCCTTTTTGGAGTCATATTTCTTCTGTCGGATCGGTGTCGTAACCCTAGAACATGTGTTGTAAGCCTGGAAATATAATTTACTGGGGTGCTTTTGCAGGGCCTGGAACGAATTAGGCAATTTACATGTAAAATGCAGTTCAAGATACGAAAAGCTCAGGTTACGAAGGCCACCTCGGAACAGATTAATTACGTATGTCGAGGTACCACTGTATTTGACAGCTGTTGGACCTCAGCTTGGACCTGGACCTTTTTGAAAGAAAGATGTGTGAAGACTGGGATTTCCTTCATTCTTACATAATTTTTTAAATTTATAAACTAAAATCTTACTAATTCACTGTAGTATTTTCTTTAATGAATTGATTGCTTTACATTAATATTAATATTTGAAAATTAGTAAATAATTTATTTATCATACAAAAAACATACATCTTTGTTAGAGAGAGAGAGAGAATTATTATTGTTATTATGTGATATCATTTAATCTTATTAAAATCACAAATACAATATTGATCAATAATGATATTTTAAAATTATCAAATCATTTTTGTATGATAAAAATGTATTTAGGTATGAAAATAGCATCAAAATACACTAATTAGTGATTTTTTTATCGTCGGAAAAACCCGTGAATAGGCAAAATCCCAGCAAACAATGAGTAGATATGGTTCAGAGAGAAATCTGCAAATCCATGTATCCGTGAATACGGGGGGGCCACTGTATTATTTTTTTTTTAATCAAAGGTAATGTCTACTTCCCAAATACACTGTTATTATTATTATAATACTCCAAGAATTTTTACCAGACCATTCACTCCCATTTCTAAACTTCAATAGAGTTCACCCAAAGGTAGATGCAATTTCAAAGTACTTTGCACACTCATAGATTAATAGTCACTCATGAGCAGCAGAGGAAGGGACTAGTCAATGAGTTTTTACACTACAAACTAAACAAGTTCACATATAATCAGAACCTTATGTCCTAAAGACAGAACATATACATGAAAAACCTAAACTAAAGACCCTTTTTCACACAAGCTATATCCAAGAAGCAGTTAGGCATGGTTGTTTATGATTCAGTGGAAAGACCATAGTCTCTTAAAATATAGGACCCTCTGCTTAGCTCAGACACTGTAAAGGTTGTGCTGCTAATAAAGCCTATTAAATCTTCAGCCGAGCTTGAACTAGTAACGTCCAGATGAAACTTACCGAGTAGCACATTGGAAAAAACCCAGTGAAACAGAGGGTGCACAGATGACAATCATGAAGCTAGTGACCAGATGCCCTACAAAACAAGGCAATCTCTGTCATATACGGTATAATCTGGCAGCATTAACCTCACTGGAAAAGAATGCATGATCAAGTCCTTTAATCCAATTGGCCCTTTCACCAATAATCACACAAATAAGGCCTTTTGACTTCTGAGTCAAGTATCTTTAGCTTGAAAAATCGAAGAACTTGAAACATCTCAAAACTCAGTAAAAGCAGCCTTTACAAAGGGCTTCCTTCAGTGCCTTGACTAACACACCAGGCTCCTTCTGCCTATCAGTTTCCACCACCTCCTTTCCTCCCCTTTCACTTGCCTGTCCCAGCTCTTCCATTTTTGCATATTCCAGCATTCACTACAGGTTTATACATTCTTGACTCAGTGTATGACTTAATGGTGATAATAAAAGCAGCAAAAAAAAACACCGGTTGACGTGAACTCATGCTCAGAAACAGGTAGCAACTGAGATTTTACCTAGATTTGAAGACGAATCTCAGCACCTCCCTCGGAGAAATAACTAAATGGTTTACATGAACAAAACTACAGAATTCTTCATTCACTTTACCTTTCAATAACCTCAGAGAACGATCATGTTAGGTCCTCAAGATTGGGGCTTTGACAATCTAGAAGACCACCTTAGGCCACACTCCTAGAAGCTGATAGTTTTGTAGCTGCCAAGCTAAACTTAGAAAATATCAGATTAAACCATGTCATTAAGTAACAGGCAATCAATAATAAACAGAAGGTAACACTTCCCCAATACCTCCCTTAGACCAGACATGTACCAATCAAAGAGGCTGAGTTGGGGGCACTCACAATATATTTACTGGTAATTTTTTACACAAAAATCAGACTCCCTAACACACCTCACAACAACAGCACCTGGGAAAACCCTCAGAGAACCTTGTATTAAAGGACAGGAAGGCCCTAGTTCACAAACCACAGCAAAGTCCAAGGTATGAGAACATGGTTATGTGGTGACAAACCAATATAGGTAAGTAAATGTGACAGTTATGCTAACATAGCTGTCACAAATAACTATATACTCGTACATACTGTGCACCAAATAAAACATTGACGTAAATGCTAACTAATCCTAACAAACAATTACACATGCAAAAATATACAGAAATTAATAATAATTGCATAATGCATAAATTATTCTGTTATTTATTCTCAGGGCAGATAAACGTGTTCCTTTCAAATATCAAAATCAGCAATGCACCAAATAGACATTAGTGAATGATAACCACTGCTAACTACCCATTACACGACAACAAAATTTATAGACTTTAACAACAATTGTAAAATGTATATACTGTAATGTGTTATCAAGGCCGATAAACTTGTCCCTTGCAAAGATTGAAACCAATAAATTTCCCAAAAGAATAATTGCAAAACACCAGACATGGGACTTTGCTACCTAAAATCACCAATAAGTATTACTCTCTGCTAGGAACTTTGAGTTAGAATACTATATGGCCGCAAATACTTAGGTTACTTTAATTATAACTACAATTGTCCCTCCATATCTATGGAGATTAGGGACCATGCTCCCAGGAGAGCCATATGAAAATCTTTGATCCTCAAGAATGGGGCTTTGACAAACCCAAAAGCTACCTTAGGCTAGGCTACAGGCAACGAGTGGTTTTTTGTTGTTGCACAGAGCTCAGATCACATCAGATTAAAAAATGCCATCAAGTAGCAGGCTACCATAAATAAACACAGGTGGTTACACACACCATTAGTGTTTTCCATATAGTAAATATTCTTAAAAATAAAACACACAAACACTTAGAACCAGTAGTAGTAGCAGTAATGTGAGCAGTATGCCTCCCGTGCTGCTCCTGTTTGCTCTTGACTGTGATTATTTATGTCTATTTTCTCTTGAGGTTCCAAAGTCTTCGAAAAATTCCTCAATATTCTCAATTTCCTCTGGACAGATCTGCGAAAAGCAAGGTATTGGCTATTAGTATAAGGTACTGGCTATTAGTTTATGTTATTGACGAATAGTTTAAGGTATTGGTTATTAGTTTAAGTCATTGGCTATTTGTTTAAGGTACTGGCTATTAGTTTAAGATGTTATTGGTTTATGGAATTGCCTATTAGTTTAAGTTATTGGCTATTAATTTAAGGAATTTTCCCTTAGTTAAAGGTATTGACTATTAGTTTAAGGTATTGGCTATTAGTTTAAGGTATTGGCTATTAGTTTAAGGCATTGACTATTAGTATAAGGTGCTGGCTATTAGTTTAAGGTACTGGCTATTAGCATAAGGTATTGGCCATGGTTTAAATATCACAATTTTTGGAAGTAAATTGTATTTCTCCTAACTATACAAACCTGAGGTCCTTTACATAAGGAATTACTTACAGCGTAGCTGGAATTACAGCTGTTGAATCTTGAACAAGGTGAGCAGAAAAAATCACTTAGAACAAACGACCGTGTTACAAAAAATTTATTTGCAATACAGAAACTAACATCTGTAGATTCTAAATCATTTTGAGAAATTCATAATATGTAGTTGGTTGTCAGTTGATGCTAGTTCACTTGGAGTAGTGACTGCTTCTGGTCAGCAAACCTAGAAGCATTGGCAGATATACTCCTGTCCCAAGCTTTCCACTCCACCTTGAGCCAGCCCTAAAAGATAGATAAATCTTTAACCACCCAATTCAAATTGAAAACCAGAATTTGTATAGAATTGTTTAAATGAAATATGAATATAATTTTTGACTACACTAAAATTTTGTTCACAATATATAAAGGCAAATCAACAAATTAAATTCGTCTCCAAAACTAATCTCAATTTAATATTAATTTCTAAAATTGCAAATCAAAAGCCAACAATTTTAATCATATTTTGACTTAATTAACAAATTAAATATATGTGATGAAGGCATCACTTAGAATATATGCTAAAAGGCTGAATTTCAATAAACAAGCAATTTATGGTCGACAATTGATAATTTTAATTAGTAGCCTATAAACAAACCTAGTTTCACAAGCGATTTTCAATTACTGTGTTCAAGGTTTTATTTATTTTTTGACTTGAGTGTCGGGAATTTTCTCGACTTTTATTATATGATTCGTGCCCGGATGTTGTGGGCAGATGACAAGGCCTTGAGGAGGCGCGCACTCTAAAACTCTTAGGGCGAGATACAATAAAATCTGGTCAACATAACAATTTTATTACGAAAAAATAAACATTTAAATACACTAACAGTACACCGAAACTAAAGTTCCTAGCAGAATTCCACAGTACACGCAGTTTCGTACTGCTTTCACGCAGTTAATACAAATAAACTGAAAACTTTCTGGCTTTCTTATGGGGTAGCACATAGGGTCTTTGATGTCACGTGCCGACAAAACACTAAGTCCATAACTGGACGAAAAATCTGCACAATTTGAGACCCATAGACTCAATATCACAAACAAATAACATCCTTGCACTGACAGCTTTCTTTTGCTGCATAAATCGAATCCCTCATCGCAGGGATGGCACATATATAGGGCTACGTGGATAAAGTTAACTTACTGTTAAGACGGAATTCGACCTAGCATGGCGATGGCTGGGAGTTGGAGAATTGAGAGACACACAAATTTTTACGGTACTTACTCGGATCAGGGTCTGGGCAGGAATGAATCGTCACTTCGCCCTTCTTCAAAGGAAACTTACGCTTTCCCGCGTGAACTACAGAATCCTTGTAATTCAAGCGGGAATCATCGATTATTTCGACATTACGTATATTACTAAATCTATTTTATTCTTGAATGTGAAATATGACTGTTACGCTATTATTTAAGATCAAGGAATTGACTTAAAGTTCTGGCTGAAGGCTGTAATCTGCAAATTCTTGAATGACTATGGAGTCCTTGGCTCCAAATCTATACATAGATAATTTATCTCGTACTAGTGATCAGCAAATTATATTTATTAATGAAAATTCATAACGTCTCCTTTTCTATAAGACGCGCTCCTTCCCCGCCATGCCTTTAGGAATTGCGTCATAAACTGTCGTATATTGGACAGCTTTCTGTTCAATGAATCACCCGCAAGATCCCTCAGTCTTGCCCCAATTTAACGCAACACTTGTGAAGTTAAATGGCGGGGATTTCGAATGATCAGTTCGAAATTCACGACATTGAGGATGATAAAAGTCACCAAGAAATGCCACTACTATTGTGCCAATCAATACAATGACCCACCTTATAGTGACTTCATAGGATGAAATAGAGAATGGATATGATAATTCCATAGCCATCACTGAGGTCGCCTCCACATTCATCAGACGAGGTGTAGAGTTAATTTAATTCTTCATGGTGTTACACTTAGTATTCATAGCACAGAACACAATGAGTCCCATCGTTGTAGAGTCCTGAAAAAATGTCCAGCACTACAACGAAGAATATAAATCCATAAAATAGCCAAAGGTAAGGTGAGGTGAGGGAGAGTAATCACTCCTTGACGGTTGGTGTTGGACTGCTTTTCCCTTCCAACAGTGACTTCGAGGTTCTTCGTAGAGTTGCCTGGCTCGGAATATTCAGAAAATTAGGTAGTTAGTAGTTATCTTTAACTCCTCTTTACTTTGGTTTGCACAACGGAGGCTGAGGTCAGTTAATTAGCACAATTTTATTTACAGTGATTTAGGAAAAATAAAGCCTCAAACAATAATTGAACAAACCGGAATTAAATTAAAACAAACAAATTAAAAGAAACAAATTCAAAGAAATTATATAGTAAACTACGGAGATAATTACCAATTCCAAGGAATGTTTCTCCATGTAAGGTAATTACCGATCATAAAGAAAATTTTTCAATCACCCAAAATAGCCATAAAATGTTATAGGAATATATATTTAAATATATATTTTATACACAAGGTGGTTAGGCAGTAACTACCGCGGGGCAGGCTACCCTACCTGGATGTAAACACTCCACTTTGCCTTTCGGCCCAGGTTCAGATTGAGGGGTGGCATGAGGTGGGCATATATGTAAAGGACCGCAGGTTTGTATAGTTAGGAAAAATACAATTTACGACAAATTGTGATTTGTTCCTATATGATATACAAACCCTCGGTCCTTTACATAAGGAAGACTCACTGATTGGTGGGAGGAATCTGAGTGAGCCTCTAGAACTGACTGGAGTTCTGCACACCTAGGCTGCTACTCCTGGTCATAAGAGCAAGGAGTGCCCTGCTTCCTCTGACAACTTGATCGGAGTATAGGAGCTGCATGATCAAGAGTCAGACTTCTGGGCCTTTTGAAATGAGTGAGGAATCGTGACTCATCAGAAAAAGGTCTGTGAAGAATATTGGCATCGAAGATATTAATGCAAAGTTCTGTGAAGGGTTTGCATTATTGTCAATCTCCTTCCTCCCCTTGCTAGAGGAAGGAGCGGGATTGCTTCTATGAATCTGATAAGAAACATAAAAAGGATGCTCTACGTGTAAGCTTACCGCATCAATCGTCCGACCAGCCAGTGTGAGTTTGAGTCCTATCCTCAACCCGAAGGAAGAGGAGCGGAAGGAAGAGGTGTGGAAGGTGAGGGAGCCAGTCACTCTCACATCCTTCTTACCTCTACAACTGCACACCATGGACGAGATGCAACTTGTCCTCTTGAAGGAGCTGGGTAAGCAAACACATCCTGCAAGCATCCACCACTGGTCCAGGGAAATGAGGTTCCAAGGACCTGTGGGCAGGCCCGAAGGGAAAGATAAATATGGTCGCAATGACCTTATCCATCTTCCTGTCCGACATATTCTTCGGAGTGATGACCAGTACCCATCCACTGGGCTATCCAACTGCAGTGAAGTCTCTCACGGTCTCGTATCCAACTGCAGCGAAGTCTCTCCCAGTGACGTAATATCCGCAGCTGATAAAGGCACCAACACTCCATGGTGGGTGTCGATCCTTATGGGTACAGGAACACGCCAATACGACAAAGTAATAACTGATCTGGATCAACCGATACAAAGTCCACAGCATAGCTCGTGACGGTCTCGGAATCTTCAACAGCTGCTGACTGACTGCGTTCAGTGTGACCGTGTGAGGCGAGCAGTCATGCATCTGAGACGTAGTCACGTGACAATCGCCTTTTGAAGGGTTATGCCGAGAAACCATACAATTGTCTATCTTGTTGCCACCGATGTTGGGAGACGAGATGATGATTTTCTCAAGGCATGTGCCCATCAAACGAAAGTCAATTGCCCTCTAGAGACCGAGGTCCCTGATGGCAAGACAGAAGCTCTCATAGTAGTTGAATCTCAACTAAGGAGAAACAATACTATGTGCCAGTGAAAGACTAAGGTGATTTAGGTGAATGTAGACCTACGTCTTCACAGCTGAATCGAGAGAAGTTAACTCTCAAGCTTCTGAACATAGAAATGTCCCGTCGATAACACCAACCAGTGAAGACATCTTTAATCTCTGTTGTTTTACCTTGGACTGAAAACACTAAACCGCTACTTCATTGCTGCTCAGTGAGAAGTAGAGCACTTTTCAGTAATGAAAACACAGGGATTGTACTGCTTGAAGAACCGCTTCTCATGGCTGGATCAGGGAGGACAATCCTATACTTGGAAGTAGAGCTGGCAGGGTCGGGAACAGGCGAGGTCTTCCGTTATCTTCTACAATTCGGGGTGAACAAAGAATAACTGCACACCTACAAATTACGAGATGTATTTAGAAGACAAACTCAGATGTCGGAAGAAATCATTCTGCGTCATCACAGCAGCAAGTGCGATGAAGCAAAAGACTAGGCTACAGGCTTCTGTTACCATGAGGTAAACAGAAAGATGATAACGAGTCTAGTGAGATACCTCTGTCTGAAAATTCTCACAACAGCAAAAGGCGATGCAGTAGAGATGGTCATCCACGTATGCGAGAATTCCAGCCAACCAGAGACCTAAGTCTGTGATTGCCAGGCAGAGATTCGATTCGGTGGTCAATCATCACAGAGGATGAGAGACAATAGCCGACCGAACTATCTTGGAGAGCCAGCTGCTACTGGGCTGCGGCAGGCAGGGCTGGCAGGCAGCCCATACACCACTAGCTCTCGCTTACTCGTCATCCTGAGTTGCCAGGTAATCCATTCCAAGAAGGAATGCATTCAGCTAGAATCATCGAGCGCAAGAAAATACGCTCGAGCGTTTGCATTTTAACCGAAACGGATTTCCGTGAATGCAAACGCTGTGGTGTTGTTGTTGTAACAATACCACAAGTATCTCACAATCGAAACTGGTAACTCTTGGGAGGCTTGCAGGGCAGTCCCGAGTTGTAGTTCAATTAAGAAGATACTATTCGTCTCGGTCACAACCCGTAGAGTTAACTACGGTATGTGCCTACACCTCGGACAATTCAACTGATAAAAGAAGCATGTCGCGAGGGCAATATACGTAGTATATTTGTAGGTTCCTGTACATAGACCTCCAGCCTAAATTCTCTTTCATTCGAGGAACAAGAGGAAGGCTGGAAGCCGACCCTTTCTTTCTCTAATGAAGAGAGCAAAGGTGAAGTTTTCCCAAAGGAAGGCTCCTACGGTGATAACAGGATACCGAAGACAATAGTTCAAGCCAAACTGGATGTTCCCACCCATTCTTCTCTATCCCGGGGTTGGCCGCCTACTGAGGCGACGGACTGTCAGGTCCATCTAGGCTGAGCCCCTCCCGAGATATCCTTCCTTCAGCAGCAGTACTTCCTTCGAACGCTAGAAATTCCAGGAATTCGAGCATTCGGCGAGATTCTCGATTATCATAGTAACAATTATCTGGGAATAAAAAGTTTTATACTTTCACTAATATAGGCAACAAAATGTTGTTTTATTTGGTGATTACAACTGCAATCTTGAGTAAGATCAATAAACGTACATATATATGCTAACATTGGTCAAATGAGTGTTGGGAAGGCTGGGAAAGATCGTAGATTGTCTATGGTTAGAAAGGCCAATCACGCGACTGCCGCCATATTGGATTTCAAAACTGCCTTGAAAGTATATTTTAAGAAGAGCTCACATGCTTACTTTAGGTAGTTCATATGGGGCTTTCATATATCACATTATGTTGACGAAACTTCAATCTTTTGGATGGTATGCTTAAAATCACAATTTGTCATAAATTGTATTTTTCCTAACTATACAAACTTGAGGTCCTTTAACATAAGGAGTGTACTTACGGCGTAGCTGGAATTACGGCCGTTGAATCTTGAACAAGGTGGTTAGGCAGTAACTACCGCCGGGCAGGCTTTCGGCCCAGGTTCAGATTGAGGGGTGGCATGAGGTGGGCATATATGTAAAGGACCGCAGGTTTATAAAGTTAGGAAAAATACAATTTACGACAAATTGTGATTTGTTCCTATACGATATACAAACCCTCGGTCCTTTAACATAAGGAAGACTCACTGATTGGTGGGAGAAATCTGAGTGAGCCTCTAAAACTAACTGGAGTTCTGCACACCTAGGCTACTCCTCCTGATCGTAAGAGCGAGGAGGAGTGCCCTGCTGCCTCTGACAACTTGATCGGAGTATAGGAGCTGCATGATCAAGAGTCAGACTTCTGAGCTTTTTCGAAATGAGTGAGGAATCGTGACTCATCCGAAAAAGGGCTGTGAAGAATATTGGCGTCGGAGATATTAATGCAAAGTTCTGTGAAGGAGCGGGATTGCTTCTATGATTCAGATAAGAAACATAAAAAGGATGCTCTACGTGTAAGCTTACCGCATCAATCGTCTGACCAGCCAGTGTGAGTTCGAGTCCTATCCTCAACCCGAAGGACGAGGAGTGGAGGGACGAGGCGTGGAAGGGGGAGAGCCAGTCACTCTCGCATCCTTCTTACCTCTACAACTGCACACCATAAACGAGATGCAACTTGTCCTCTTGAAGGAGCTGGTTAAGCAAACACATCTTGCAAGCATCCACCACTGGTCCAGGGAAATGAGGTTCCAAGGACCTGTGGGCAGTCCCGAAGGGAAAGAAAGATATGCTCACAATGACTTATCCATCTTCCTGTCCGACATATTCTTCGGAGTGATGTTCAGTACCATTCTACTGGTCTATCCATCTACAGCGAAGTCTCTCACGGTCTCATATCCCACTGCAGCGAAGTCTCTCGCGGTCTCGTAACCCACTGCGGCGAAGCCTCTCACGGTTTCGTTGTCTCCGCAGTGGATAAAGACACCGACACTTCATGGTGGGTGTCGATAGTTATGGGTACCAGAACACGCCAGTAGGACGAAGTAATGACTGATCTGGATCAACCGATACAAAGTCACCAGCATAGCTCGTGACGGTCTCAGACGCTTCGACAGCTGTCAACTGACTGCGTTCGGTTGTGTGAGGCGAGCCGTCCATGCATCCGAGACGTAGTCACATGACCCTCGCCTTTTGAGGGGTTATGCCAAGAGACCATGCAAATCATCTATCTGTTGCCACCAATGCTGGAAGGCGAGATGATGATTCTCTCAAGACATGTGCACTACAGACGAAAGTCAATTGCCTTCTAAAGACCAAGGTTCCTGATGGCAAGACAGAAGTTCTCATAGTAGTTGAATCTCAACTAAGGAGAAACAATACTATGTGCCATTGAAGACGAAGGTGATAGGTGAATGCAGACCTACGTCTTCACAGCAGAATCAAGAGAACTTAACTCTCAAGATTCTGAACGTAGAAAAGTCCCGCCGATGACACCAACCCGTGAAGACGGCTTAATCCCTGTTGTTTTACAGAGGACTGAAAATGCTAAACCGCTACTTCATTGCTGTTCAGTGAGAATTCGGAGTTGCAAGGAAAGCGGAGCACTTTTCAGTAATGAAAACACAGGGATTGTACTGCCTGAAGAACCGCTTCTCATGGGCTGAATCAGGGAGTACATCTATATACTTGGAAGTAGAGCTGGCAGGGCGGGGAACAGGCAATGTCTTCCGTTATACATCTACAATTATGGGTGGACAATGAACAATTGCACGGAGGTCTGCTAATAGGTTCGATATTATAATGAACAAAAGAATTCAACACCAACAGTTGAAACTGGGGATATGAATATAGAAAGAAACACTAACAGAACTAAGGTTTATTTACAAGCTTACTAACACAGATAAATGCAGAATGGTTTCTCTTATTTACATAACAAAAGTAAAATCTTACACTGCATGAAGTGGGGAAACCGCGAGGTAATGAAAATACTTGCTGGAAAGTTTTAGCTGTCAGAAATCAATGCTCGAAGCGATGGCTTCACAAAAGGAGAACTGTAACTTCAGACGTCTTCTTGATTCCATATTGCAGAAAACAATGTCTACTCTCGATACTCGAAGGGCAGGAACTCCTCGAAACCTTTTATAGAACGTTTCTTCTCTGAAGTCTTGCTCTACGTTGAAATGCCTCGGTCATCCACTCCCAGACGACGACTAGACCCGATTCCGATCAAACTCTCGAGCGCCTTTTCCTCTCTGATCCTTCGTCTGTTCCTTCTTCTCTTATTTCTCTCTGAGGATCTCTGCCCTGATCTCTGCTCTCTGCTGGCCTCTAACTGATGATCTCTGCTGCTGATCTCTCACTGATGATCTCCTACTTCGTCAGTCGTATTTATACGGCAATCTGGGGGCGGGGCCAACCAGCGAACATCACAGGCTCCCGAGATGACCGGAACGATTTAGAAGAATCTCGAAGAGGTATTGCATCAGAAACTGCGGCGTTCCTCACAACACGTCGGCGCCTGTCGAGTTCCATACCCCACCTGACGATTCTAGAACAATCATGAGAACAGGCGCCTCCAACACATGCGCGAATGTCTCCTGCTGCCCACCTACTTAAAGAAAATGCATTTTCATTTCCTTTAACTCATCATTCGTCGCTATAAAGCGATTACCATGCCACGTACCCCCAAAAATGAAAAAAAATGAAATCAACTGATTTTATTTTTTTTCTAAAGTGGAACAAGAATTAAACAGCAGGGGAACAATTCTGCCTAAAGCTTTAATCCAGTTGAACACACGCACCTCTCCACTCACACACCCACTCGTGCCAAAACAGAAAACGGCAGTCAGCTACTCATTCTGAAAAATCTCTAGAGAGGCTATCAGTTATAACATTATCCTTTACCCTTATATGAACTATCTTCAGGTTATAGTCTTGTAATTCTAAACTCCAACGCATGAGACGTTTATTCTTATTCTGAAACCTCTCCAAATAAACCAACGGATTATGATCAGTATACACAGTTAAAACAGAACTACTACGTGCTTAAATCTCAGTGTCTGTAAAATAAGGAAAAAATATTAAAGTAATGAGGGTACTCCTCACGCATCCAAGGGCACCGCCCTCTGAAGTGAGAGGAGATCCCCCAACATCAATACCGCACGCCCATCCTTCTACCTTCTTCCGATATTAAGTGAAAGGAAGAAGGAGAAGAGAAATTACCATAACAACAAAACACGGACAAACCTTTGAAGTTCCCTCGGTAATTCCCAAGCGTAAGCGAAATTTCCGGATGAATACATGTCCCGTTACAGGATCAATATCTCATCCTCACGTTAAATACATATCTCGTCCTCATGCAGGTCTGAGCCAGTGTTAAAGGGCGAAAGAATGTAAATAATATGTTGGCATACCTTAGCCGCCGACTCTTAACACAAGTAGAGGGGCGGTTACAAAAGCTATCACAAAAAGTGGGTTTGTATATTAATTGAAGGTAGTTCTATCAGCTAGGGAACTTATCCACGGCGGCCTAGACTATGGCAGTTGCGGTTTTTCTATGCAGTTTTACCTACTGAACAAGAATTTTAAGTAATATTTATTCAGACGACTGTAATTAACCCCCAGGGGCCAGTACTAAACATGGCGAAATACACTGGACGCCCCAATCCCTAGTGAATGTCGTATCTGCGGTTACGTTCCTTGCAGTCCGTGCGGAATGCTTCTGTAGAAATACCTAATTGAAAAACAAGAACAAACCTTTGTTTAGTATTAATATCAAACACCGTGTATGCATAATTATTAAAACACAAAAAATAAACCAAAAGGACCCCACCGGTAAAAAAGATCAACGTAGTTATAGTAAGGACCCACTTAGTGGGTTCTGGTTATAGTTACGTTGTTAGCAGAATCTTGACAAGGTAAACCACGTATTACTTAAAATAAGCACATAACTAAGGACTTCTTCCAAACACGATGGCACGTCCATCTTCAATGGTGGTGGAGGAGACACACCACAGTTTGGATTCCCTTTTTCGTAACGTTGTCTCTGTAACGACCCCTCATATATTTGGACAAGCTTCCGAAAATATCCGCGTTTTCCCATTTTCTTATTACTTACGGGATTATAGACGTAAATACGTATCACCAAGGAATTTAAGTTAGTGTATCATTTTAAAAGATGAAACGTAACATTGTTAAGTTACAGCACAGAAACAAGTGATATATATATATTTTATCTATATATATTATATATATATATATATATATATATATGATATAATATTTAATATATATTATGTGTGTGTGTGTGTGTATATATATATATGTGTGTGTGCGTGTATATATATATGTATGCATGTATGTATGTATGTATATATATGGATGGATCTCTTGGTATAAATACCACCTTTTCTGTAACTTTTCTCATTTATCTACCTAAATAGAGAGACAGCAGTCTCTGAAATAAAGTATTTTTCTCTTTCTCTTTCTGTTGTAATAGAACATTTTTACCAGCGAGATATAAATATATATACACATAAACACACACACACGTATATATAATATATATATATATATATATATATATATATATATATATATATATATAGTATATATATATATATATATATATATATATATATATATATAACTATATATTAATATAATATATATATATATATATATAGATATATATATATATATATACATATATATATATTAAGAGATGAGAGAGGAGAGAGGAGAGAGAGGAGACGAGCGTATTACGTAATACGACACGACATACTGACAACAGAAAGCAGACGGTATTCAGTCTAACCACAAAAAGAAACGTCAAATTCATATATTCCAATTAACCCTTCGCAGAGCGATGCACACCTTATTAGGATAACAGTTAACAAGAATAAAAGGATTCAAAGAGGCAGCCAGATACCAACCCATCAGATAAAAGCCTGGAAATAATATTCATTGAGTTTCATCAACACGGCAAGAGCAATTTATTTGGCTTTCTATTTGGGTCAGTTTAGTTAAGAGTTAAATATAGAAATTAGGCCAAAGGCCAAGCACTAGTACCTATGAGGTCATTCAGTGCTGAAATGGAAACTGACAGTAAAAGGTTTGAAAGGTGTGACAGGAGGAAAACCTCGAAGCAGTTGCACTATGAATCAAGTGTTAGGAGAGGGTGGAAAGTAAGATGGAAGAAAGGTAATATGAAAGGAGGTACAGTAAAAGGAACGAAAGTGGTTGCAGCTGGGGCCTAAAGAAGGTACGCTGCAAAGAACCGTAAGTAATGCCTACAGTGGCATGAGGTCCACAGACGGCAATATCCCCGTGGAAATGAGGAGATAATACTTCGGTGTCTGTCAATTGAATGAGTGATTGACGAAGAAGAAGCTACTTTTTTTATTGCGGTTTTATTTGCCTTTGTTTAAGGGATGGAATTGCCGTCATTTTAATGAGGATATTTTAGGCAAATATTTGATTATATTTGAATGTTTCTACTTTGATATTTTTCAGTTGGCTTTTCAGTGCAGGTGAATGGGATTCGCCAAAGGAAAATGAGCTATTTGCATTAATGTGTGTGTCACTTAGATAATGGTTTCTCTCTCTCTCTCTCTCTCTGTTTATTTATATATATATATATATATATATATATATATATATATATATATATATATATATATATATATATAAATACTATATATATATATATGTATATATATATATATATATATATATATATATATATATATATATATATATATATATGTAAATATATATATATATATGTATGTGTGTGTGTGTGTGTATGTATATATTATATATATGAAAGTAAAGGAATAGACAATTTACCCTCATAAAAAAAGCTGAAATTTTACAAAAACATAAAAGAACCTTTGCGCCTCGTAGATACATATAAAAAACACAAACACAAACTTTAAAAGTTAGTTTTTCATCGCCCCTAAAATCAAGAGAAGAGAAAGTCCAGATATTGAAATATTCAACATGCGACTCATTTGCATGGATAAGCCGAAAGTAATGGCCTTTTAGTAAACTATGCACATACACATAAACGGATCTACAAAAAAAGACCCAGTTTAACTTTAATTTCTCTCTCTCTCTCTCTCTCTCTCTCTCTCTCTCTCTCTCTCTCTCTCTCTCTCTCCTCTCTCTCTCTCTCTCTCTCTTTCTCACGCTCTCTCTCTCTCGTAGTAGCCATCTTGCTTGGTGAGACGTACCCGCGTGAAGTCAGATTAATCAACAGATATCACAAGTTTAACATACGACTAGAATTTGAGAAATATCTAGAAGTGTTCGTGAACTATCGGTGATAAGATTAGTGTGAAAATAGTAGGATAAAGCGTCTTCTAAGTTTAGTTTAACAAGTGTAATACTGAAATCAGAACAAGATGGCAGTAAGTTCCAACTGCGGGAAAAGGTGGCGTAATTTAGCTTGCTTGGCGGATTCGCAATACGATGAGGTAGCAGGAAGGGAACTGGCATTTCTCATCTATGAAATCAGCAACAGTCCTAACCAGAGATACAAAAGCATTCATAGATATATTAGAAGGATATAATCCTTCAAACTGGAACAAATCTAATGAAACATCTTGAAAATAATTGAAGAAGTTCCAAATAAAATCCAAGTGGTCAAGAGACTCATAAAGAAAATATACATAAACCAACATATTCCGACAAGAAAATGAATAAGGTGAATCTTGTGAATATCCTAATTGATGCATTAGGAAAAAGAATGCCAAAAGCATGCAAACTGTGTAAGGTTTGGTATAGCATAGTCAATCCACAAAACCTAATCAGAAAATGTGCTGCATGCAACATTCCGACCCATCCACAGTGTGCTGAGGTAATGCAAGATTTGAGAAAAGATACAAGAATTGTTTTTGTTCAACATGTCTATCATGGATAGACAATGTTATTAAATCAAGATTGAATGTACAAATAGTTGAGGATGAAGAAGAAAGGAGGAAGGAGAAGAAGAAGAAAAAGAAGAAGAGAAAAACGGAAGAGAAGTAAACAAAAATTAAATGACAGAAAAAATAAGGAAAACAAGAACAAGATAAAAGTATGGATGCAGAGATACTCATTGATACTACATATGAGGCAATAAAGCAGCATACCTACGAAGAAATAAATTACGATATGACAACAGAAAAGCAAATCCCGAAGAGGCTCTACCCAGATCTACACAATGACGGGAAAGAG
The DNA here is from genome assembly GCF_015104395.2 of Macrobrachium nipponense. Classification (NCBI taxonomy): domain Eukaryota; kingdom Metazoa; phylum Arthropoda; class Malacostraca; order Decapoda; family Palaemonidae; genus Macrobrachium; species Macrobrachium nipponense. Next base: position 47,820,637 of record NC_061098.1, on the reverse strand, counting down.
GAAAAAATAGACAAGAAAGACAAAATCTGCAACCTTTTGAAAAGAGGGAATTGCAGATTTGGAGAAAGATGTTACTACAACATCCTAAGGTATGTCAAAACTATGAAATATATGGTAAATGTGCATACTTAGATGGCTATGGGGATGATTGCAGAGATCTGCATCCAAAAATATGTAAAAACCTAAAAGAAGGAAAAGGATGTAAGTTCGACAAAAAATGCAAATATATGCACCCTGTAGCCATGAATCATAATCAAATAAATAACCAACCAAGTAATAAAATCCAAAATAAGAAAGAAACAAATAAAGAGAGAAATCAAGAATATCAGGTAAAAGAGAAAAGCAAACCACCAATGAGATATGCAGAGGTGTCAGCAAAAAATTTCAAAGCATCAGCTCCGAAATTCTACTCAAGAGATAATAACTGTATTTATTATGCAAGAGGATATTGCAGAACGGAGAAAATTGCAGATTCAGACACAAAATGAATAATTATGATGAAGGAAGATCAAATATTATGGAAAAGTTGGATTTTTTAATGTCAGAATTTCTGGAAATGAAAAAAAGAACAACATACCAGAACAGGAAAGAGACATGGGAAAAATCCTTATTACTACCAATATTAAATGAAGGAGAAAACACGCAAACCATCATAGTGATGAATGCGCAGGGTTTAGTTACGAGTAACTCAAAAAGAAAAATAGAGTACTTAGAAGAACTAACCCAAAATGAAAAGAAAATAGATATAATGAATATAAGTGAAACCTGGTATTCCAAGAGACTGGAATGATGATCAAATAAAAGGGTTCCAAACTTATAGATCAGATAGAAAAAAATAGGAATCAAGGGGGAACCGCAATATATGGGAAAGACAAAAAACAAGGAAAAAATATATAAGAAATATAGTAACTCAGAATGTGAACTAATAGCGGTAGAATTTGAATCTGAAAAATTGATGAACATAGTAATATATAGACCTCCTAATACTAAAGAGTTTGACTTAATAATTGAAAAATTGGATGATATATGTAGAAATCACAAAGTTTTTACTGGGTATTCTCCATTCTCCTATCTGTGACTTCAACTTTCCTTTCGTAGACATGGAAAGAACGAATAGGAGACTGGTTGTACTTATACATATAAAAAAGAGAGTAATAGTAGTGCAGAAGATAAGAGGCAATTTGAAAAGCTATTAGATATGCTACTAGAATACAACATTCAACAAATAAATCACCTGCCAACAAGAAAGGAAAATACTTTAGACCTAGTATTTGTGAACGAGATGAATTATGTTAAAGAAATAATAGTTTATAATGCGAGTATTTCAGATCATAATGTCATAGAATTAACAGTTCATTCCAAAGCAAGTGAAAATAGAGATAAGCAAGAAATGAAAAAGTGGGAAGGATATGGAAAATACAACTTCTACAGTAAAAATATAAAATGGTCAGAAATTAATGAAGAATTAAACAAAGATTGGGATAACATTTTCGTAAGTGATGACATAAGGGTAAATACGGAGATATTATATAAAATATTGGAGAAATAGTGGATAAATATATACCGAAGAAGAAAAGTAAACATCATTCATGCATACCAAGAGACAGAAGGATCTTGTTCCAGAAAATCAGAAAGTGGAAAAAAGGTCTTGCAAAAGAAAAAAATGCATGGAAAGTTATAGAACTAAAAAGTAAGATAGAAAATGCAGAACAAAAGATTATACAATCAAAAGAAAATGAAAAACGGGACTTGGAAGAAAAAACCCTATTAAATATCAAGCAAAACCCCAACTATTATACTCATATGCGAAGAAGATGAATAAAAGAAGAATAGAAATAGGCCCTCTGAGAATTGAAGGGAGATTAACGAATGAAAAAAGGAAATTTGCAACATACTGGCAGAACGATATAAGAGAGAATTCACCCCTAGAATAGATAAGTAAGAGAATGATATAGAAGTAAGGGACGAAACTAGTGAATATTTAGCTGACATAGAAATTAATGAAGCTGATATTGTGCAGGCAATTAATGAAATTAAAAATGGAGCTGCTGCAGGGCCGGATGGAGTCCCTGCTATTTTGTTAAAGAAAGTAGTTCATTCTATCGCAAAGCCACTTGCAATATTATTAAGACAAAGTGTAGATACAGGCAAGATTTATGATGAGCACAAATTAGCATATATCACCCCTACTTTCAAAAGTGGATCAAGACTAGAGGCAAGTAATTATAGGCCTGTGAGTCTAACATCACATATTATGAAAGTGTATGAAAGGGTAATGAAGAAAAATATTATGAAACATTTAATAAAAAATAATTTGTTTAATATAGGACACACGGTTTCGTACCCGGAAAAAGTACACAAACCCAACTGTTAGTCCACCGTGAGAACATATTCAAAAATATGAAAAGCGGAAATGAAACAGATGTGGTTTATCTAGACTTTGCAAAAGCTTTTGACAAAGTAGACCATAATATATTAGCAAAGAAAATTAGAAAACACAATATCGTAGATAAAGTAGGAAGATGGTTAAAAGAATTTTTACACAACAGAAAACAGATAGTTATTGCAAACGATGAGAAATCGGATGAAACCAAGGTAATATCCGGTGTGCCACAAGGTACGGTGCTAGCTGCAATATTGTTTGTTATATGATTGAAGACATAGACAGTAATGTTAAGGATTCGGTAGTGAGTAGTTTCGCTGATGACACAAGAATAAGTAGAGAAATTACTTGTGATGAAGATAGGAACGCTCTACAAAGAGACCTTAACAAAGTATATGATTGGGCAGAGGTAAATAGGATGGTATTTAACTCTGATAAATTTGAATCAATAAATTATGGAGACAGAGAAGGAAAGCTATATGCATATAGGGGACCTAATAATGAGACAATCACAAATAAGGAAGCAGTTAAAGACCTTGGTGTGATGACGAATAGGAACATGTTATGCAATGATCAAATAGCCATTCTGTTGGCAAAATGTAAAGCAAAAATGGGAATGTTGTTACGGCACTTCAAAACAAGAAAAGCTGAACACATGATTATGCTTTATAAAACATATGTTCGTAGTCCACTTGAATATTGCAATATGATATGGTACCCACACTATCAAAAGGATATTGCACAAATAGAGAGTGTACAAAGGTCCTTTACAGCTAGAATAGAAGAAGTTAAGGACCTAGACTACTGGGAAAGACTACAATCCTTAAAATTATATAGTCTAGAAAGGAGAAGAGAACGCTACATGATAATTCAGGCATGGAAACAGATAGAAGGAATAACAGAAAATATCATGGAACTAAAAATATCAGAAAGAGCAAGCAGAGGTAGATTAATAGTGCCCAAAACTATACCAGGAAAAATAAGGAAAGCACACAGAACATTAATCCACTACGCACCAGCATCGATAATGCAGCGTCTATTCAATGCGTTGCCAGCTCATCTGAGGAATATATCAGGAGTGAGCGTAGATGTGTTTAAGAATAAGCTCGACAAATATCTAAACTGCATCCCAGACCATCCAAGATTGGAAGATGCAAAATATACCGGAAGATGTACTAGCAACTCTCTGGTAGACATTAGAGGCGCCTCACACTGAGGGACCTGGGGCAACCCGAACGAACTGTAAGGTCTGTAAGGTAAGGTCTCTCTCTCTCTCTCTCTCTCTCTTAGTGGTAGAAGAAAAATTAAATTGAAGAGGGGTTATAATACCAGGGTACCTTTTTTTAATAATCAGATAGAAGCATCTCTCTCTCTCTCTCTCTCTCTCTCTCTCTCTCTCTCTCTCTCTCTGTATGTATGTATTTAAGCTTAATGATGTGAGCGTCACCTCCCATCCCTAAAATACGATGGAGAGAGAGATAGAGAGAGAGAGAGAGAGCAACTAGGTGCGTACGACAGGAAACGTTGTATAAAGAAAGACTGAGTGGCAATATATATATATATATATATATATATATATATATATATATATATATATATATATATATATATATATATATATATATATATATATATATATATATATATATGATGAATAATTATCACATTAGCGTGATTCATATCAATTATTAGAGTTATTAGAGCTACAAATGTCCCTTAATATCCAATTCTCTCTACCTCGGAATCAATATATTTTCATATATGTAAACCGAAGGGGAAGAATTTTTTAGTGATAATAATTTTTGTCCTCATTTGTTAGCCGAATCGATAAAGTCAGTGAAGTCTTGATTTCTTCTCTGTCCGCTGGGCGGTGGTTCGAACCCACGAGAGGACGAAATTATAATCAACTAAGAAATTTCCCTTCGGTTTACATATATGAAAATGTATTAATTCCAAGGTAGACCGATTTGGATGTTAAGGACATTTGTAGCTCTAATAATATAGATATACTGATAATATATATATATATATATATATATATATATATAATAATATATATATATATATCATATATAGTATATATAACATATATATTATTACATAGTATATTTAATCTAAATATATTATATCAATTACTTAATATATATACATTAAATACATAGATATTATATATATAACTTAATAGATATTATATATATTATAACAATACATACATACATATTTATAAGTCCGTGATGTCACTGAAGAAACAGGTGTCACAAATACATTCGTATACGTATAAATACGTAGCATAAGTGATCGCATACGTAAGGGAACCTGTATCGATATACACACGCTAGAGTTCATTAGCGGGTGAAGTATTAAAATCGATATGATAACTGGGTACTCAAAAAAAATTAATTAAAAACCAATGACTATGCTAATGTCACCTGTGATGCACATGTATGTGTGGCCAATGCATCGTTTAACACGAATATTTCTCATCTGTTTTTATTTCCATCTTGCATAAGATGAAAATGCAGAGATTCATTTCATATCATTACGAAATATCCTGTCATTTCTCTCTTCGAATATCGCTGGTTTTCATTTTTTTGAGAAAGCCATTCTCCCAAGATGAAAAAAAAAAATCCCTGCAGTATTTTAGTATGTTTCAAACTTCAATTATGGCTGGTGTCCAGGTGAAATAACCTGCAGATAATGAATATGCAAGTATTAAGCCTTCACATGTACACTCTAGGGGACAGCGAGCTATAGCCAGTCATCGCCAGGTGTTCTTCGTGGGTCGGTGTGGCCCTTTGTTTTGCCTTGATGTGGATTCTGTGTTAATCAACAAAGATCTTGTTCGTGGAAGTTTACCGTACAAGAGTCTCTGCCTTGTTTCAGAGTCAAAGAAGAAGGTGCTGGGTATACCCCTCGTTGGAAAGGAGTGACTCGCAGTTGGGGAAGAAGTGATTCCCGGTTGGGGGAAAAGTTATCCCCTTTAGGTGAAGAAGTGATTCCCAGTTGGGGAAGAAGTGATTCCAGTTGGAGAAGAACTGATTCCCAGTTGGGGAAGACGTTATTCCCTGTTGGGGTAGAAGGTACGCCCAGTTGGGGAATGTGTTACTCCCAGTTGGGGAAGAAGTTATTCCCAGTTGGGGAAGAAGTGATTCCCAGTTGGGGAAGAAGTTATTCCCATTTGGGGAAGAAGTTATTCCATATTGGTGAAGAAGTTATTCCCGTTGGGGAAGAAGTGATTCCCGGTTGGGGGAAAAGTTATCCCCTCTTGGTAAAGAAGTGATTCCCAGTTGGAGAAGGCGTTATTCCCAGTGGGGTAGAAGTTATTCCCAGTTGGGGGAATGTGTTAACCTTCCAAGTGGGGGAAGAAGTTATTCCCAGTTGGGGAATGTGTTACTTCCAGTTGGGGAAGAAGTTATTCCCAGTTGGGGAATGTGTTACTTCCAGTTGGTAGTTAAGTTAATTCCCAGTTGGGGTAATGTGTTACTTTCCAGTTGGGGAAGAAGTTATTCCCAGATGGGGAATGTGTTACTTCCAGTTGGGGAAGAAGTTATTCCCAGTTGGGGAATGTGTTACTTCCAGTTGGGGAAGAAGGGTCAATGGTAATGTGTAGGCGAGGAGCAGATGTTGATGGGTGAGATTTGCACTTAACCTTGCTTATATATATATATATATATATATATATATATATATATATATATATATATATATATATATATATATATATATATATATATAATCCTAGGGGGAGAGTACAATTTACAGGTAATTGGGAACTGCAAATCCACACCTGACAGGTGTTCATTAAGGGGTTGGAACCACACACTCACTAGTGGCCAAGTTCTGGGGCTCCATTTCCAAATTTAATTAACCATTTGTACTCATAAATCTGCTGCCTTCCTCGGAACTTAAACATTTTACACATTTCTTTTGAAATTTATGGACGAAGTTTATTCACAGCTTGACGTGTTTCAAGTGTATTTTCTGAATCACTGCGTCTAAGTTTCATAAAAATACAAGCTACGAAAACCATATTCCAGATGTTTTTTGTGAAGACAGAAAACGTGAATGATAAATAAAAGCTTTACTGAAACAGATGAGTATTGACTCTCTACTACAGGAATAAATAATACATTTACAGTGAAACCAGGCGATTCAGAAGAACTGGCCCTCACTCCAAAAAAAAAATGGTGAGTAATATCTCTCTCTCTCTCTCTCTCTCTCTCTCTCTTCTCTCTCTCTCTCTCCTCTCTCTCTCTTGCATCTATTCCAAGCCGCATTTTCAAGGCTAAAAATATAATGTGCAAACACATTAATAACCAAAGTTTGAAAAGTTTCTACTCCAAAAAGAGCTGGTGCCATTGCACATAACCATAAATCATTTCTAATGATTAATGTTGGCAACTTATATTTCTAGCCTTGAAAAAGCGACTTGGAAATAAACTGGTAACTTCCTTCGTGGTCTATCTATCTACCAATGTTAGCCTCTGAAGGTAACATGAAATGGCTGATAATAATCATTGTTTGACTCTGTAACTTATACTCTGACTAAGGTACACAATGGTGTGCAATAAATCAACGAGATAATTGAATGTGGCCATATATCAAAATAATAAAAACATTTGCAGTTTGTATAGATATATTTTTGTCCAACCTGGAGCACAGAAAAATACAGTATGTTTACTAATTGTATGATTGTCTATAATGCACTAAAATGTGTATAACTATATATAAACATATTCCCTTGTTAGAAATAGATATCTTTTTCCCTAATCAATTTAAGCCACTGACACTGGTCTCTTAAAATGATAGCGAGAGAAAGAGAGAAAGAGAGAGAGAGAGATAGGCCTATTGAGCTCAGTAATAATTTAAGAAATAAAATAGATATTTCTTAACTTTGCTTTGAATGAGAAGAGGAGACATTTTGTATGCGTTATACTGGTGGAAAAAACCACGCGTATTTCATTAAGAAACTCTAAAATAACGTTAAGTCATTTATTGAAAAGAAACCAAAATTAACGAGAAATTTCCAGAAGGTGAATATGATTTTTATTTTCCAGACTGAAAGTGGAGGAAACATCCTGAAGAAAAGCAGAACCTGGCGATATGTGATTCTCATGGCCGCGTGTGTGTATGCGTTGACGTTCTCGAGGTTTCAGGCCTTCAATTTCGGCACGAAGTTGCTGAGACCCCTTCCGGTGCAGTGGGACCCCGAGGAAGATTCAGGGTCGAATTCCTCCCTTCTAAGCAGGAGCATCCCATCTCTAATCCAGCATCGCTACTTCCTTCGACAGTGCTATTCTTACGAAGGCCTCACGGCGAAATTCAACTGCAGCGGGGCTCCCTCTTTTAGACAATTCTCCCACGAAAGCATCTCTGAATGCTTCTGGGATCTGTGGGACGTCGTAAGGTGAAACTTATCTTCCTTTCTTTCCAGTCTGTACTAACCATTCTTAATGCTATAAGTATCACAGTTTCGGCATCGTTATCATCACAGACAATACACCGGACCTAACGAAAATGTTGTTCTTCATCATGTTTAATCTTCTGTGATTATGAACTGAACCTAGAGAGACGCCTGTGAAGTGTTCTCTCGTCCTTGATAGTCTTTGATAATATACTTTACCCACAACTGTTACTGAAGTATCAAATGTCAACAGAAAAATCAAGAAGAAGTAATAATGATTCTCAGTCCTCAGCCATCCAAACGTCATTTCTACATCCCTTACCTTCTGCAGGAACAAAAGCGAGCCCAATCCATGGACAAGGGGTCCTAAGGATCCTTCTGCTTCAGCAGTGACCATTTCGAAGAGGCCGTCAGTGCATCTGGTCTTCGTGGGAGATTCTCACATCAGGAACCTCTTCGAAGTCTTTTTCAATCGCATACTTCATCGTCGGGTTCTGTACCACAGCTCTGGAATGAGAGAGGTGAGGAGGAGTTTCCAGAGTCCAGTAAGATGGTAATGGTCTTCTTGCATTGAACTGATATAGCGTAACTCTAAAGTAATATAGTAAATAGTAAATATGTGCATGTACACTATATATATATATATATATATATATATATATATATATATATATATATATATA
>NC_061098.1:47597167-47809667 GCF_015104395.2 Macrobrachium nipponense | reverse complement strand
TCCTACCCTATACATGACAATCACTAATTCATATTACTGCCATCTCTCTCTCTCTCTCTCTCTCCTCTCTCTCTCTCTCTCTCTCTCTCTGTATCCTACCCTATACATGACAATCACTAATTCATATTACTGACATCTCTCTCTCTCTCTCTCTCTCTCTCTCTCTCTCTCTCTCTCTCTCTCTCTCTCTCTCTCTGCATCCTACCCTATACATGACAATCACTAATTCATATTACTGCCATCTCTCTCTCTCTCTCTCTCTCTCTCTCTCTCTCTCTCTCTCTCTCTCTCTCTCTCTCTCTCTGTATCCTACCCTATACATGACAATCACTAATTCATATTACTGACATCTCTCTCTCTCTCTCTCTCTCTCTCTCTCTCTCTCTCTCTCTCTCTCTCTCTCTCTCTCTCTGTATCCTAACCCTATACATGACAATCACTAATTCATATTCATCTGCCATCTCTCTCTCTCTCTCTCTCTCTCTCTCTCTCTCTCTCTCTCTGTATCCTACGCTATACATGACAATCACTAATTCATATTACTGCCATCTCCCCTCTCTCTCTCTCTCTCTCTCTCTCTCTCTCTCTCTCTCTCTCTCTCTCTCTCTGTATCCTACCCTATACATGACAATCTCTAATTCATATTACTGCCATTCTCTCTCTCTCTCTCTCTCTCTCTCTCTCTCTACATGACAATATCTATTTCATATTGCTGCCATCTCTCTCTCTCTCTTCTCTCTCTCTCTCTCTCTCTCTCTTTCCACAGCGGGCACAGCGTTGCACTTCATGCAAGTGACAAAGCTAACCTACCTCGCCGAAGGCATGGAGGCTTCCTCCAAGCTGTTCTATAACCACATGAAGGAAATCTCCCCTCTGCTGGAAGAGTTTTCAAAGATCACACCAATTTTCTTCAAGCTGCAGGACCATTTGAAGGTAAGTTGAAACCTTTCTTTTGAGAGCCATATATCCATTAACTTTTTTCAGTGTTATACTTTCATTTCTGTTCTGAAATTTGATTGTTACAGCAAGAGGATCTGTATCTGACCAAATTTTCGAAAACTGAGAATTTTTCTCTTGGAAAACATCACTTAATCTTCTTTTCTCTGGCAAAACAACCCTTAATCCTCTTTTATCTGACAAAACAACCCTTAATCCTCTTTTCTCAGACAAAACAACTCTTAATCCTCTTTTCTCATGCAAAACAACCCTTGATCTTCTTTTATCCGACAAAACAACCCTAAATCCTCTTTTCTCCAGCAAAACAACACTTAATCCTCATTTTTCCATCAAAACAACCCTTAATCCTCTTTCCTCAGGCAAAACAATCCTTAATCTTCTTTTTATCTGGCAAAACAACCCTTCGTCCTCTTTTATCCTCTAAAACAACCCTTAATCCTCTTTTATCCGACAAAACAACTCTTAATCCTCCTTTCTTTGGCAAAACACCTCTTAGCCATCTTTTCTTTGGCAAAACAACCCCTAATCCCCCTTTCTCTGGAAAAACAACCTTTAATTGTCTTTTCTTTGGCAAAACAACCCTTCACCCTCTTTTTTCATTGGTAACACCACTTAGCCCTCTTTTCTCTGGCAAAACAATCCTTGATCCCCTTTTCTCTGGCAAAACAGTCCCTTCTCATAGGTAACATCACTTAAGAGAACGCCCCTTAGCCTTCTTTTCTCTGATAAAAAATTCCTCAGCCCTTTTTTCTCTTAGAAAATCATCCCTTGAACCTCTTTTCTGATAGGAAAACCTTCCAAGACATCATCATCACAACCATCCATTCTCTACCTCTTGTCCAGGAGAACTTTATACCATCGTGACTCCGTCTTCTTCTCCTCCTCCCAGATAACCCGCGAAAATAATTTCATGAACAGGAGGCTCGTCGACCACTGTAACCAAATCTCCTACGAGCTGTTGCCGAGGTCGTCCAATCTCATAGTATGGAGTAGCACCATCCCTCTGTCGGACATATTTTGGGACGCGTGCCGCAGGGGAAAAGGTTCCAGGAGTCACCGAGGTCAGACCTGGAAGTGCTGGAACTCGAGACATCTGGGATTCATAATGATAGACCAGTTCCTCGACATGTTTTTGAACGGCGTTTGCTGCCGTTTCGTTAATAAAGGGTCGTAGATGTTTCGGTTGGATCTTGAGAGTGTTTTAATATGCCATTTATTCATGGAGATTTCCTGTTGTCTTTGGAAATTAGAGGCAGAATTAGCAGCCAATGAACACGAATACAAAACTGCCATATGTCCATAGAGAATTAATGTTGCCATTGGATTGGATATTAGAGGCAGAATTAGTAACCAATGAACAGAAATACACAACAGCCACATATCCATACAGAATTACTGTTGTCACTCGAAATTACAGGAGGACTTAGCAACTAATGAGCAGAAATACAGAAGAGCCATATTTCCAGAGAGATTTACTGTTGCCATTGGACATTAGAAGAAGAGAATTAGCAGCCAATGAACAGAAAATGCAAAACTATCATAGGACTGAAATGCCAAATACCTGGGTTGCTTCGGACCTTTATAACACTGGCTTAGCTATCTCACTACCCTATACCTACAGATAAAGGGAGTAGCCTCGCATACTGTCTACACAAAAGTAAACGATGTTTATTTTATAAACATGGTTTTATTTTATAAAACATTCGTCCTTACCATAAGTAATTCCCTTCAGAATTATTTTTCATTTATGTTAAGAAGCATTGTAGACGTGTTTTTATTTACTCTAACTCCTCAGGCGTCTTAGTTTAGAAACTGAACTCAACTAAACCAAACTAAAGAGTGAGTGTCTTTTTATCAGGATTCAAAACACCTCGAGAACCATACTTATTTAAGTGAGTAACTGCTAGATGACTGTAAAAGAAAAACTTTTGTTGCCATTGGACATTAGAAGAAGAGAATTAGCAGCCAATGAACAGAAAATGCAAAACTATCATAGGACTGAAATGCCAAATACCTGGGTTGCTTCGGACCTTTATAACACTGGCTTAGCTATCTCACTACCCTATACCTACAGATAAAGGGAGTAGCCTCGCATACTGTCTACACAAAAGTAAACGATGTTTATTTTATAAACATGGTTTTATTTTATAAAACATTCGTCCTTACCATAAGTAATTCCCTTCAGAATTATTTTTCATTTATGTTAAGAAGCATTGGTAGACCGTGTTTTTATTTACTCTAACTCCTCAGGCGTCTTTGTTTAGAAACTGAACTCAACTAAACCAAACTAAAGAGTGAGTGTCTTTTATCAGGATTCAAACACCTTGAGAACCCATACTTATTTAAGTGAGTAACTGCTAGAATGACTGTAAAAGAAAACTTAGCTTTCAAAGAAAACGGATATATAAATATATTTTGCTGGCCATTCTAAAACAATCTCTCTCTCCTCTCTCGCTCTTCTCCTTCATCGCATCTGGTCTTCTCCTCCTCTCAGTCTCTTCTTCCTCTATCTCTCTCCTCTCTCTCTCCCTCTGACTCTCCCTCCGCTCTCTCCTCATCAAAACAGAACTTTACCGGAGGCTACGTTGGATTTGACAAAATGTTGGGTAGATGAGAAACTTTTTTGGACACCAGATATGTGTATAATATATTGCGGAATACACTACTTAATTGATGGAAAATCGAAATTTAGATATCGTAATACATAAATTGGGTTCTCTCGTCACTAAACTAAAAGATAAAAATGACAGAATTGTAATAAACGTATGTGAGTTTGTGCCATCTTTGAATGTTGGTCTAAATTCTGTTACAGAAGACTACAATGTAAAATTGATAGAATGATGTTATGCTAAATGGGATTCCAGTAGTCAAGACGAACTTAACGTTCAAATTTGGCACAGGAGACATTGATGAACTATGTTTTATGGAAGGGAATAAAAATTCCGGAATATTTTTTAACAGGATGGGGGTAGTACGACTGCTTACTGCGCTGAAAAAACAATGTGGGTTTTTTAAGGTAAATTACTAACAGCAATGCAACCTACAAACCCAAATTGCAAATACACACCAGCAAAGGCATACACCTTTGTATCCCCGAAATCAAGAAACAACAAATGTAAATAGGGCAAACCTCACCGATTACCATAGTATGCATGATATACACAGACCCTCCAAAAACCACCACAGCATAAATAGCTCAAGAAATTTAAAGCAAGGAAGTGTTGATAGAATTGGTTGTTATAACTGTGGAGAATTTAACCACAAAGTATCAAACTGAAAGTTTGATCATAAAATCAGATGTAATAACTGCAATGCTTTTGGTCACAAGAGCAAATTATGTTATAACTATGTCTATTAGGTTAATGGCCAAGAAGAATGCGTCGTATAAGGTAACTGTAATAAATCAAGAGATTTTGTGTGAATATTTTATCTAAATGCACGATCACTGTTGTGCCATAAGAATGAAATAGAGACTATGTTAATGGATTTGGAGGTGGATGTTTTATGTGTCAGTGAGACATGGCTTCTTCCGTGTATTGATGTTTCCTTTGTAAATATTCCTTTAAGTAAGATGTTTCGTTATGATCGAGGCCACGCTGAAGGTGTTTGTTTAGATGTTAAGGATGACCTAAAAGTGACCGAAATAAAAATGAATATCGAGAGAGTTGAAGGAATGGAAGACCTGAGGATATCTGTTCAACAACGGAAGTCGCCCTCTATTGTGATTGGCTGCGTATATCGACACTCTAAAACGGATGCAACTTCGTTCAATTATATTTTAGAGAATTTTAGAAATCCTGTTTTACGTAAAAAGCCAATTTTTTTATTTGGTGATTTTAATGATAATTTGTTGTCTGCAATAAAATGGAGAAAATTCTACGTAACGTCAAACTTCATCAGATCATTAAAAACCTACTCGTGTTACTCGTAATTCTGCAACACTCATTGACCTTTTGGTAACTAATAGAACTGATATGATTAAGCACTTTGATGTGGTCCCCTGCCCAATAGCAGACCACGAGGAGGCAAAACTGCATAAACCAAAAAGAGAACCTATCTTTAAAACTTACCGATGTCTAAAACATTACTCTTCTCAGACACTATGCGACTTGTTACTGAATAAAGTCGCCCTGTTAAATGAAATACTAAACACTGATGATATAAATTGCCAGGTGTTTATTTTAACTGAAGTGTTTGTTTCTTGCATTGACAAATGTGCTCCAATGGTGACTAATGAAACCAAAATGCCCCCTCCCTCCCTGCCCCCTGGATAGCATAATAATATATATATATATATATATATATATATATATATATATATATATATATATATATATATATATATATATATATATATATATATATATATATATAAGTGATGAATGAAAGAGATCTCGTGCAGAGAAATCTTAAAGCACAAAGAAATGATGTACTACTGGAAGAAAGTTTCAGAGAATTGAAGAAAAAAGTAAAAGTCATGTTGGACTCCAGTAGAAAAGAACACTACAGACAAGAATTCCAAGATACAAGAAATAACTGCCGTAAAACATGGAAAGTAGTATGCTCCATACTGTTAGCAGTGAAGCACAAATATCGGAAAACAGAGAGGATGGTATTAAAGCTAAAGCGAAAGAGTTTAATGAGTATTTTGCGAATATAGGAAAACAAACCTACGAGGAAACTCAGCAGGTGACATCAGCAAATGAGGCTTTAAGTCGTTAGTCAATCAATCTAGATAATCCACGCGAATTCAAGCATCCTCCAGTAGACTGTGCGACGGCTATATTAACTATTAAGGATTTAAATAACTCGAACGCATGAGGATCTGATAGTATATTACTCTGAAATTTATCAAGGATGCACTATATATTTATAATAGCATTTTACATTAAAATAATCATCAATACTTCCTTCGTAACTAGCGCATTTCCTGATCTATGAAAATACCCTTTCGTTATTCCTGTTTTCAAAAAATCAGACAGAGATGATGACAAAAACTATCGTCAATCTCACTGTTACCTACTTTGTCTAAAGTACTCGAAATGATTATTGCTAATCAATTAACATAATAGTTGGAAGAAAACAGTCTTTTATCTGCACACCAGCGTGGCTTTAGGCCTAAATTATCTACTGAGACAGCTCTTTTGAAGGTAACTGATCGAATATATAACAAAAAATAAAAAGATATTACTGCTCCTACTACTGGCTCTATCCAAAGCCTTTGACAGCGTGAACCACAAAATCCAAAGGTATGAATCTAAGAATAGATCCATCTTGGTTTGATAGTTATCTCACCAATCGATTCCAGTCAGTAAAGTTAAGGGACACATTGTCATCTAGATGTGAGGCAACATATGGGGTCCCGCAAAGATCCATTTTAGGACCAATATTTATGTTATTTTTGTTAACGATTTGGCGGAATCTCTACCTGGTATTTTCGTTATCCAGTATGCTGATAATGCACAAATCATACTTGAAGGGGACATAAGCAACATGAATGATTTATTAAGAAGGGCTGAAGCAGTCTTGGAGAAGGCCAGGACATATTTTCAGAGACATGGCCTCCTATAAAAAGAAAATAAAACTCAGTGCATTTTCATAGGTTCAAGACAATATATATCGGCCATAGATGATAATGTCAGAGTAAATTTCAATGGCAATGTTATCAAGCCTATGAAAGTTGTGAAAATCTTAGGCGTCTGTTTTGACCCTTTTATGACTTTTGACTCTCATATTGAGGAGGTATGCAAAGGGGCGACGGGCATACTTATTTACTTGAACAGAATAAAAAATACTTTTGAACCTTCCACGCGCCTGATTGTTGTTCAGTCACTAGTCATGAGCCTCATCCACTATTATTTTAAGGTATGGGGGTGCACTAATAATGTCCATCTCGACAAAATAAAAAATAAAAAATAAAAAACTTGTAATTTCGCTGCTAGAGTAGCTGTAGGCGATATTAGGAAGTACTATCATATTTCTCCTGTTCTGAAAAAGCTGGAATGTTTCAGGTTAAAGATCAGCACGTTTACGAAGTTTGTGTGTTTGTTTTTAAAGTTTTAAGAGGTATTTTACATGAATGGCTGTATCATTTTAATATGGTTAACTCAGTAACTGGGGTATATTCTCGTCAGGATTGTGATCTTGTAAATAAACTACCACTAGATATCATGGATGCTGCCACTCAACATTCTTTTAAGAATAAGTTGAAGAAATGTCTGTTACATTAGTATTGACTAACTATGAATTTATTTTAATGCTGATCTTTCGTTATTTTTCCTATATGTATATATATACGCATTGTAGAATAACCAGTGTCAATTAGAAATAAAGTTATTATTTTTTTTTTTTTTTTTTTTTTTTTTTTTTTTTTTTTTTGCTCTATCACAGTCTTCCAATTCGACTGGGTGATATTTATAGTGTGGGTTCCGGGTTGCATCCTGCCTCCTTAGGAGTCCATCACTTTTCTTACTATGTGTGCCGTTTCTAGGATCACACTCTTCTGCATGAGGCCCGGAGCTACTTCAGCCTCTAGTTTTTCTAGATTCCTTTTCAAGGATCTTGGGATCGTGCCTAGTGCTCCTATGATTATGGGTACGATTTCCACTGGCATATCCCATATCCTTCTTATTTCTATTTTCAGATCTTGATACTTATCCATTTTTTCCCGTTCTTTCTCTTCAACTCTGGTGTCCCATGGTATTGCGACATCAATGAGTGACACTTTCTTCTTGACGTTGTCAATCAACGTCACGTCTGGTCTGTTTGCACTTATCTCCCTATCCGTCCTGATACCATAGTCCCAGAGGATCTTTGCGTGATCGTTTTCTATCACTCCCTCAGGTTGGTGCTCGTACCACTTATTACTGCAAGGTAGCTGATGTTTCTTGCACAGGCTCCAGTGGAGGGCTTTTGCCACTGAATCATGCCTCTTTTTGTACTGGTTCTGTGCAAGTGCCGGGCATTCGCTTGCTATGTGGTTTATGGTTTCATTTTTCGTATTGCACTTCCTATATATGGAATATATCTGGTTATTAGGGCCTGATCTTGTGCCGCTGTTATCATTCCTTCAGTTTCCTTCTTTAGCTCTCCCCTCTGTAGCCATTGCCATGTGTCATCGCTGGCCAGTTCTTTAGTCTGTCTCATGTATTGTCCGTGCATTGGTTTGTTGTGCCAGTCCTCTGTTCTGTCTGTCATTCTCCTGTCTCTGTATATTTCTGGGTCTTCGTCTACTTTTATTAGTCCTTCTTCCCATGCACTCTTTAGCCACTCGTCTTCACTGGTTTTCAGATATTGTCCCAGTGCTCTGTTCTCGGTGTTGACGCAGTCCTCTATACTTAGTAGTCCTCTCCCTCCTTCCTTTCGTGTTATGTATAGTCTGTCCGTATTTGCTCTTGGGTGTAGTGCTTTGTGTATTGTCATATGTTTCCTGGTTTTCTGATCTATGCGTGGAGTTCTGCCTTCGTCCATTCCACTATTTCCTGCGCTGTATCGGATTACTGGCAGCTGGCCCATATGTTTATGGTTTTATCATATTTCCTGCGTTGAGTTTTGACTTGAGTATCGCCTTGAGTCTCTGCATATATTCTTTCCTGATCGTGTCCTTCATCTCTTGGTGTTTTATATCCCCTCCTTCCATTATTCCCAGGTATTTGTATCCTGTCTCATCTATGTGTTTGATGTTGCTCCCATCTGGTAGCTTTATCCCTTCAGTTCTCGTTACTTTGCCTTTTTGTATGTTGACTAAGGCGCATTTTTCTATTCCAAACCCCATCCTTATGTCCCCAGATACAATCCTTACAGTCTGGATTAGGGTATCTATTTCCTTGATGCTCTTACCATACAGCTTGATGTCGTCCATGAACATCAGATGGTTGATTCTGTTGCCTCTTTCTTGAGTTGGTACCCCGCATCCATCTTATGTAGTATTTTGTCATGGGAATCATGGCACTATGAAGAGTAGTGGGGTGACAGTGAGTCGCCCTGGAAGATCCCTCTCCTAATATTAACCTCTGCTAGTCTTATTCCAGAGCTTGTAAGTATTGTATTCCAGTTACGCATTGTATTTTTGAGGAAGCTGATGGTGTTTTCCTCTGCCCCATATATTTTCAGGCATTCTATTAGCCATGTGTGTGGTATCATGTCGAAGGCTTTCTTATAGTCTATCCATGCCATGCTTAGGTTGGTTTTTCGCTTCTCCTTCTGTTCTTCATTACCATTTTGTCTATCAGGAGCTGGTCTTTTGTGCCCCTACACTTCCTTCTGCAGCCTTTCTGTTGGTGGATGGATGGTGTTGTCTCCTCTAGGTAATTGTATAGCCTTTCACTGATGATACCTGTTAGTAACTTCCACATTATTGGTAGGCAGGTGATAGGCCTGTAGTTACTGGCTATATTTCCCTTACTCTTGTCTTTTTGTACTAAGGATGTTCTTCCTGTGGTCATCCATTTGGGTGCATGGTGATTTGAGATACAATGCTGGAGTTGTTCTGCTATTCGTGGGTGTAGGGTCTTGAAGTTTTTGAGCCAGTATCCACGGACTATTCATCGGGACCTGGGGCTTTCCAGTTTGGCATTTTCTTTAGTTGGTGTCTGACTGTGTCTATCGTGATCTCTGTGAATCTTTGTTTTATACTCCCTGTTTCTTCTTCCTTGACTTCCTGGAGCCATGTTGCATGTTTGTTGTGTGATACCGGATTACTCCATATGTTTTCCCAGAGTCTCTTACTTGGTTCGGCTTCAGGAATTTCTGGGTGGTTGTCTTCCCCTCTTAGTTGGCTGTATAGTCTTTTCTGGTTGGTTCCGAATAGTTTGTTCTGTTGGTATCCCTTATTCCTGTTCATGTACCGTTGGATCTTATGTGCTTTGGCCTTAATCCTCTGTTTTACATCTTCTATTGTGTTGTTTAGTCCCCTCTCTTGTACTTTGTATTTCTCGTTGAGTTCCTCCCTTGTTTTCTTGCTTCTTAGCCTTTTTTCTGCCATCTCTTTCAGTTTACTCAAGTCAGATCTCATCACCATGATTTGTTTTTCCAGGCGCCTTTTCCAAGGAGGTTGCTGTTTTGGTTTCTGTTGGGTTGGTTGTGCTGGTGGTGTTGGTGTTCGAATCCCCATCAGTTCTGCTACTAATCTTGCTCCTGCATATACCAAGTTATTTGTTTCTGTGATACTGGTGGTGTGTATTATGCCCATTATTTCATTGACCTCACTTGTTTTCTCCCTTAATTTCTTGGTGTTTTAGGCTTTCATGGAGGGGATCTTTGTTCTCTCTGTATCTGGCTCCATCCATTGTCTAATCTTTTCTACCCATTCCGTCCTCTCTGTTACTTCGTCGGTGTTTCTTCGTGTGTCGTTGTTTGATACCTCATCCTCCCTGTCGTCTTCTGTGGCATCGTCTCTCAGTTCGTCTTCGTGTAATTCGTTGTCGTGTGACATTTCCCTTTCCAGTTCTTCTCTTTCTGTTGGGGAGAGCCAGTTGTTTTTCTTTATGTTCCTTACTTGGTCTGCCAGCCTCTGCTCTGTTTGGGGGGTGTTATTCCTCTCATTCCAGATGTTGACCAATCTCCTTCTATATCCTCTCTCCGTCGGGTTGCTTCTGATGTAGCAACTCCATATTTCCTTATTTTCTTCTCTTGTCCATTTCTTCCTTTTTGCTTCTGTAGCTCCAATCTCAGGCTGTTGATTACTTTCGTTATGGTGATCAGTTGCTGGATGACGACCTCCAAGTACCTGACCGTCTTCCCCTTCAATTGGGTTGAATACCTGGTTGCCGGACGAAGCTCCTCTGTTGCCAGAGGTTCCATTTACGTCGTTGTCGTTTATTCCTTCATTTCTTTCAATCATTGCTGAGTTTTGCTATTTAACCCATAGCTGGACCCTACCCCATCAGGGATAGGTACTCGTTTACAGCTGAGTAGACTGAGGAAATTATGGTAAAGATCCTTTCCCAAGGAATCAACGCCGAGGAGAGCGGTCACCCATCCAACGACTGACCAGCCCCAATGTTGCTTAACTTGACTTAAGTCCATTATTATTATTATTATTATTATTATTATTATTATTATTATTATTATTATTATTATGATTATTATTAATATTCTCTCTCTCTCTCTCTCTCTCCTCTCTCTCTCTCTCTCTCTGAAGGGGCTGAACCACTGGACAAAATAACATTTACAGAAGAGGACAGTAAATAGACAAACTCTACAAGTTCAAATCTTCTTGCCCAGATGAGATTCATCGAAGAGAAATTAAAGAGCTAAAAGAGGAGATATCTCAGTTCCTCGCCTATATAAACGCTACAGGAAAAGGGCTGAACAAAGAAAGGCACCAAAAGGATGGAAACTAGGAAATGTGCCCCCAGTTTGCATAAAAGGTCCAAGAGAAGAGCCGGGAAATTATAGGCCAATCTGCCTAACGTCGGTCGTTTGCTAGATTTTTGAGTCCATAATTGTAGATCAAATTGTGGATCATATTGATAGAAACAACTTATTGTTAAACAGCCAACAGGGCATCGGGCAAAACAGATCCTGCCTATCAAACCTCTTGGAGTTTTTTCATAACATGCTAGGTATTTACGGCAGTAGTAGAGCAATAAATATACTCTACTTAGATTTCCAAAAGGCCTTTGACATAGTCCCACACGAGAAACTAATGACAAAAGTTAGAGCTTTAGGAATTGTAGGGGAAATGGCAGACTGAATGGAAGACTAACTAATAGAAAACTTAGTCGTAATAAACGGTGAAGGATCAGAATAGGCAGATGTTACATGTGGAGTTCCCTGGGGTTTTGTCCTTGGCCCTCTCTTAGTTTTTTATTTACATTAATGATATTGAAGTAGGCTTAACTAGCAGGATAGCCAAATTTGCAGATGACACCAAACTAGGTGTAAATACAGCAGACCCAGATACAGTGGAACGTTTAAGAAATGATCTAATGAAAATAGGAGAGTGGACAAGAAGATTACAAATGCCTTTTAACCTGGATAAATGTAAAGTGTTACGAATAGGAACAAAGAACCCTCATACCAACTAACATGCTGCTTGGGAATGACATAAATGGTGTAGAACAAGAGGAGGACCTTGGAGTCATTATTTTCAAGGACTTAAAATCCACAAAACAGTGCATAAAAGCAGAAAAGAAGGCACAGAAACTAGTGGGATACATAAAGAGGCAGTTCAAATACAGAACATGGAAACTGTGCTGCAGCTCTACACATCAATAGTTGGACCTCATCTTGAGTATGCAGTACAGTTTTCGTCGTCAACACTAAGAAAACACATAAATATTTTAGAAGCAGTACAAGCAAGAGCCACAAATTTAGTTCCATCCATCAGGCAAATAGGTTACCGAAGACAATTAGAGAGCTTGAACACGTATGACCTAAAAACACGAGGACAACTAATAGAAACATTTAAAATACTGAAAGGCATAACAAAAGTAGACAGCAACCTATTTACATTAAACGAAAGCCAGACAAGAAACGATGGATGGAAACAAGAACTGAAGAGATACAACACATCCCGTTGTGGGAACTTCTTTACATACAAGATATGTGACACATGGAATAAACTGCCACCAGAAGTCGTAAACAGCAACAGTGTGGAAGAGATTAAAAGAAAACTAGCAAAATCATCAGGTCTCTGTGAATGCACAGTAAAACCTGCTCCTACAGATAAGTGAGCGCATGATGTCTCCTCTTAAGGATAGACTAATAAGTCTTTGAGACATCCTAATCTTTGTAACTCCTTGTAATTCAGTACAAACAAATGTGCATAAGATGTAAATTATGTTTGTATATATATATATATACTATATTATATATATATATATATATATATATATATATATATACAAATGAAGCATAAGATGCAAATTATGTCTGTATATATATATATATATTATATATATATATATATATATATATATATATATATAAATATTTGTGTGTGACACGTATATGAACATTGATATATATGTACCGTATGTACACACACGCACACACACACATATATATACATATATATATATATATATATATATATATATATATATATATATATATATATATCATATATATATATATATATATACTAAAATATATGACTGGTGAAAATGTTCTGTAACAACAGAATTCCATCTAATAAAAGGAGCCCATAAAAACTCCAAAATATAGAGAGAAAAATACTATATTTCAGAGACTGCTGTCTCTCTCTTCAGGTATATGAATGAGAAAAGTTTACAGAAAATGTGGTATTTATACCAAGAGATCCATCCACTGGTAAGCCAATTTAGCTCACTCCCGATTCCATCATTTGACTCTTGTACCGGCAGTTGCTGCTATAAATTATATGTGTCAAATTCCAGTCTATTCTATGGTTATGTTCATTTATATTCATTTTCGACCATATAAATGAACATAACCATAGAATGAACTGGAATTTGTCACGTATAATTTACAGCAGCTTGTGATTCAGGTTAAATCATAGCTATCTGGACCTGTGGTTCAGGTCAAATCATAACACCATTATTCAGACCTTAATATACATTATTTAGAAACATTGGTTTAAGAATTATATCATAACGGGCTGCCAACGCAAGAGCCTGTGTCATGCAGCAGGCGAGGGCAATCTTTAGGTAAGTATATCATACAAATATGGCCAAAGTGATAAGAGGGACATTAAAATATTATACTAGCCCTAATATGTTCTAAACTCTGATTAATTGATAAATTATCCTGTTAGTATATATTATCCCTACCACAGCATAGGCTACCAATTTTTAAAATATATTTTCGAAGTAAATCTTATAATGTATGATACTCTATACCTAATTTCACATAACATCAGGTTCATCAAAATAATATAATACCTAATATCAAGATGCAAATGGACATATATGATACTCAATACCTAATTTCACTTAACATCAGATTCATTAAAGCACTATTATATAATACCTAATATCGCGATGCAAATGGATATATTAAACCTATGTAACAGCATACAAACTAAGACATGAATATTTGGAAGTATACACTAACTTACAAATACGAACACCTGATTCATGAGAGCACCTTCATATACCAAATGTATAAAATAAAATATATACTAACACTACATCACAACATAGAAAAATATGAAATGGGGTTGGTTTGGTTTATGAAATTTAGGCATAATGCCAAGCAATGGGGCAACTATGGCCATTCAGCATTAAAGAAATAATAAAGTTAAGTGAAGGCTGACCTTATGATGAAACCTTCATTTAACAAACACATCTATCAGTGGAGCCATTTTTCTCTCCTAAAAGCAAAAACAACGTGATCTATGGAAATAACACCTACTGTAACCCTGCAAAATAAGGCTAAATTCCATAAACCAACCAATACTTAGTTTATTCATACGAGTTGCACATTGCTTCATAGGCAGATTTTGCAGTTAAGAAAAGCATTCAAGTTAGCAAACACAGTCATTGCTGAAGAGTGCATTTCATCCACAATTTCATTCATATTGTTGATTAATTTCACCTTTAGTTCATGCTCTTTTTTGGCCATTATATGTTGCTCCTTTTCATTTTCCATTCTGAGATTATGCAGTTCCTCTTGTCTTTCCTTACACTTGATGTGTGCATTGTCTAATTTCAAGTTTTTAGTTGACGAATGTGCTTCCTCTATGGGTGTAGAAGACCGAGGTATTGGAGATATATCCCGTGATGTGTTACGCAATTTTGGTGAAGTTCTGCCTGGAGTTATAATAGGCGTTGAAGGACGGGAAGTTTCGTGGGGAACTATGGGTTTAAAAATTAATTGTTCCATTGAGATTCACGATTAGATGAAACACCACTTTCTGATTGTGCTGAGGTTGAAGGCAGTGTCTCCGTAATACCTGAAAATAGTGCTGAGGTTGAAGGCAAATCAGAGGTTGAAGGCAGTGGCTCCATAATACATGAAAATATTAGGTAAAATAAATAATTGATCTACTGCACCTTAGATGTAAATCTCTTCCGCAGCACTTCTAAACTGAGTATACAAGTGCTGGAACCTTTAGGGTCATACAGCATTAAAATGTTATCTTCAACCCAGTCATCAATAATAATAGCATAATCATTTTGCTTTCCCCAAGGCACTACAAACTTTCCAGACTGGTAGAGTGTAATGGCCATCAAAAAGTTGAAGGTTCACTATTTAATCAATTTCATTCTTGAAAACATCATAGTCCTTACTTATTTTAACATCATGTATGGACTCTCCTGTTTCGTCAACTATTTATTTGAAGATAATATATTTATATAATATAATAGCTTTAGATGATAAAATAGTGTTCCCTTGGATAAGCTACGCCAGGCTAGCCTGATGCGAGTAGCGTTAACAATTGAGCAAGCAGCACTAGCCTAGGCCTTTCATAGCATAAATTTCTTTTAACCTAACTGATAGTTTACACACCATTTTGCCCACAGCAGCCTAAATTTCCTCTGACTACAATTTCAAAACAAAAATGCATCCTTACTTGCGTTTTACGTGGTCGAAACAGCGCTTGACCTGCATTGATGACCGTGGAGGTTGGTCTGGATACATGGTGTTGAACTTCAAAGTAATTTCTTGCCATGCCTGACGTTTTCTTTCCAAAGTTCTACTTCCCGTAGATCGATCGTTGGTAACAATCATGCTCTTTCATCAAATTAAGCAGCATTAAACGCTGAGAATCAGCTACTGGGGGTGCACGCTCCATATTCTGGCATCCTGGTAACTTGGTAAATTGCGTAAATTGCTTGCGGTAACTGTTTGTTCAGATTTCCATGCCATATCAGGACAGCAATTATCAAGTATACAAAATATACGCCAGATATGCAGTATCTTTTTATCATAAATAGTAAAGACATAAAGCCATTTTCATTCAGTATTATGGTACTAAAAGAAATTGTCTATGATACTGATACAACCTTGTGATCATCGATTCCAGTCATTTCATTCCCAGTAATCGCATATGTTGGTATGCCTGTTCAGCCAGTGAGACAATGCAATGGGAGTTCGACCGTCATACGATTTCTGGATACTACGACAACCCTTCGTTTGAGACCACACAACCGTGATCGCCTTCGTATTGACAAATGCAATCGTATGATTTCTGGATATGGCCCTTAGTAAGTACTAAAGGGAGTGTATGCATAAGATTAGGACTAACCCAATGGTAGGCTGCTTAATGGTAGGTTATTTTGAGTTGTTAATGAGGGAAGGCTTTTACCCTATTGAATATCTACTCACAGTCCACATATTCAGGCCATTATGACCTTCACTGACCTCCTCGAGACTTGTATTGACCTCAGTCCAAGAGTTTCCTAGTCTAAGTTAGTTATGCATATATGGCACCTAACAGAATGTTTATGACTTTATTTCTGGGTTTTGTTTGTCTCTTGTTTATATTTATATTATTTACCATCATTATTTTATGTTTTACTTTAATCCCCAAGGTGCTGGTACTAAACATGGCACCCATTTTGCATATGAACTGAATGTTACCACCCAGAGGGGCATGGCATTAATCTACAGTTTTACCACTGGTTGTAGCTAGTAGCCCATTAGTAAAGTTTCTTTGGCCATTACCAGGAATTGGGAATGCAAAGGCCAACAGGCAAGCAGCTAGTACCCGTGCCCAATCCAAACTGAAAGCAAACGGTAAGGACAACCGAGATCTTAGTCACAAAGAACCATAGAAAGGTATATATACTAGTATAAAGATAAGGGAGGTTCAGGTTAGGCGTATGATGGTAAAACTAGAAAAAACTACTGCGGCTCTCTGGTTCAGTAACTACTTGTTTATGTGCAATACGTACGGGTACTATGTTTAGTACCACCCCCCTTGGGATGAAAGTAAAATATAACAAAAGACAGTGAATATCATAAACATAAAGAAATACAAAAATAAAAACCTAAATTAAAGGCAGCTAATATCCTGGTGCGAACCGGGCCATGGTAGTATTCTGCAGTTTTACATAAGTGACTTACCAAGTAATTACATAGCTGAAAGTTTTCTACCCTGCCAGTCCAAAATTCAAATTTTGCGGTGATGATGCCATCGCTAGTGTAGGTGAACAGGACCAGCCCACTTTCGGGCTCATTAAATATGGCAGATTCTATCTCTTCTTGGATTTGGTATTGCACCGAAGAATGTAGGACTAGATTCTTCAAACTGACTAAGTGTATTAACCCTTTAACGCCGATTGGACGTATTAAACGTCGATATAAATTGTCTGTTGGGTGCCGGTTGGACGTATGGTACGTTGATATAAAAAAAAAAAAAAATTTAAATTCGCGGAAAAATAGTTAAAGGCCTACTAGGCAAAAACTTTTAAATCTCACGCCTTGGGGGATGCTGAGAGCTTACGGATCAAGGTGTTGTTTTGTTTACAATCATTACCCAGGCGCACAGGCGCAAATTTCTTTCTTCTAGCACTAAAAAGTATCAGTGACACATCTCAGAAATTATTTCGTCACTTTGACATAATTTTTGCACCATTTTAAATTAGCCGTTACATGAAGTATTATATATGAAAATGTGCGCAATTTCATTTAGAATACAACAATAAATACTCATGGTTGTAGCTTTTATCGATTTTGAAATATTTGCATATAAATAACGATAAGTGCCAAAATTTCAACCTTTGGTCAACTTTGACTCTACCAAAATGGTCGAAAAACGCAATTGTAAGCTAAAACTCTAATATTCTAGTAATATTCATTCATTTACCTTCATTTTGCAACAAATATTTCGATTTATGGTGAATTTATGGTGAATTTATGAAAAAAAAACATTTTCCTTGCGTCCGCTCGATAACTATTCCGAAAAAATCATATATTTTTTCGTCCGATTGTCGTAATGTTTGCACCATTTTAAATTAGTCGTTACATAAAGTTTTATATATGGAAATTTTCACAATTTCATTTAAAATACAACTAAAAACAACCCATGGTTGTAGCTTCTATCAGTTTTAAAATATTTTCATATAAATAACGATAAGTGCCAAAATTTCAACCTTTGGTCAACTTTGACTCTTACGAAATGATCGAAAAACGCAATTGTAAGCTAAAACTCTTATATTCTAGTAATATTCAATCATTTACCTTTATTTTGCAACAAATTGGAAGTCTCTAGCACAATATTTCGATTTATGGTGAATTTATGAAAAAAAAAACTTTTCCTTGCGTCCGCGCGGGTAACTTCCCCCAAAAAAAGTCATAAAATATTTTCGTCAGATTGTCGTAATGTTTGCACCATTTTCAATTAGCCGTTACATAAAGTTTTATATATGGAAATGTGCACAATTTCATTTAAAATACAACTAAAAACAACCCATGGTTGTAGCTTCTATCAGTTTTCAAATATTTTCATATAAATAACGATAAGTGCCAAAATATCAACTTTCGGTCAACTTTGACTCGACCGAAATGGTCGAAAAACGCAATTGTAAGCTAAAACTCTTACATTCTAGTAATATTCAATCATTTACCTTTATTTTGCAACAAATTGGAAGTCTCTAGCACAATATTTTGATTTATGGTGAATTTATGAAAAAAAAACTTTTCCTTATGTCCGCGCGGTAACTTCCAAAAAAATCATAAATATTTTCGTCTGATTGTCGTAATGTTTGCACCATTTTCAATTAGCCGTTACATAAAGTTTTATATATGGAAATGTGCACAATTTCATATAGAATACAACTAAAAACAACCCATTGTTGTAGCTTTTATCAGTTTTCAAATATTTTCATATAAATAACGATAAGTGCCAAAATATCAACTTTTGGTCAACTTTGACTCGACCGAAATGGTCGAAAAACGCAATTGTAAGCTAAAACTCTTACATTCTAGTAATATTCAATCATTTACCTTTATTTTGCAACAAATTGGAAGTCTCTAGCACAATATTTCGATTTATGGTAAATTTATGAAAAAAAAACAATTTCCTTACGTCCGTGCGGTAACTCTTCCGAAAAAAATCATAAATTTTTTCGTCCGATTGTCGTAATGTTTATACAATTTTAAATTAGCCGTTACATAAAGTTTTATATATGAAAATGTGCGCAATTTCATGTAGAATACAACAAAAAAAAACAACCTATGGTTGTAGCTTCTAGCATTTTTGAAATATTTTCATATAAATAACAATAAATAGAAAAAATTCGTCCTTCAGTCAACTTTGACTCGACCGAAATGGTCGAAAACTGCAATTGTAAGCTACAACACTTACAGTCTAGTAATATTCAATCAATTACCTTCATTTTGCAACAAACGGGAAGTCTCTAGCACAATATTTCGATTTATGGTGAATTTTTGAAAACAGCTTTTTTTTTACGTCCGAGCGTTACGAATTCATGCATCATTTTGTGATAATATTTTCTCTGTGTTGCCTTGATCGTTTTACAATGTGTTATACGCCAAAATGATTACATTTAGTGTACAGTACAATAAAAAAAAAACTTAATTCGTTATCTTTAACCATTTTGCTCACAGTGCGATTTGTATACAATTACATATGAAAAAAAATTTTCGCACTGTCATATATCCCAATATTTATATATGATAATGATATTTTTTTCATTTCTGATGGTTGCATACTAAACTTCAGGCAATGACAAAAAAAAGGAGTCCAAAATGAACTTTTAATCTTGAAAACTAAGCGTGCTGTGATATTTTGAAAAAAAACATTTTTTCCGCTTCGGCGCTCACTTGTGAACGCCGCCGGCATACGGGAGACGATTTTTAAAATACCGCTTTGGCATTTAAGGTTGGCATTTAAGAGTTAAGTGTAGTGGGGAAGAGTCTTCCAAAGATATTACATGCTCAGAATGTCAAGGGTGGGGTGAACATCCGTGGAAGATTTTCAAGTCTCATTCACAAAAATTAGACAAGGATAGAAAGGGGAAGGCAACTCTTAGAGCCGAGAGTAGATCTAGCCTAGAGGCTATTCCCTTATCTGCAGAGGCATAGGATAGCGCTAATTCTTCCCCTCCTGCTCCTCCTGTTTCTCCCATTCTTAGCCTTCCATCTCTACCACCAACTCCTTTACCATGCTTCCATGCCTACAATCCTAAGGCCATTGCCAGCTTTGAATCTAGGTTCGACAGGAAGTGTGATTTTTTAGCTAATTCTGTCCTGGAATTAGGTTTATTTTTTATTGCAGTGTCTTACTGAACAATTATACAGCTTTAGGTTCCCTACGAATGGCAGACAATAGATTAAAAACTTCCGCGGTGGCGCCGCCATCGCTGATGTAGGTGACGTCATCTCCCTCCACTCGAGGGAGCTACAGATACAACTGCCCAGATAACATCAATTCGTTCTCTGCCGGCTTCTGGTGAACATTGGTGGTCGGTGCAGACTTTTTTTTCATTTGTTGGGAAGTATATCTCTCTAATATCGGTGAAGTATTCAACTCCGTTTTTGTGGGATTGAAGCTAGTTAGCTGAATTTCTTTTCTGCAATTTTGTCGTCTACCATCATGTCGGACTCTAGTCCTTCAGTAGTTAGGTTTTGCACTGGAGGGTGCAAAACTAGGTTAGTTAAATTAATTTATGATTCGCACACTAATTGCATTAAGTGTAGGGGTTGAGAGTGCTCTAGAGAGTCTACTTGTGATGAATGCAAGTATTGGAGTGAACAACAGTGGAAAGTTTTTGTTTCTCACTCGGGGAAGGTAATTAAGGATAGGAAGAGGAAGGCGGTTCTCAGAGCTGAAAGTAAGACTAGTTTAGCTTCTTCTGCTTCTTCTATCTTAGCATCTGCTCCTATTCCTTTTTCTTCTCCTCTTATTATGTCTCCAATCTTGAGTCCTCCTACTCCTGCTCCTGTAACTCCCTTGCCAACTTCCCGTGGAGTTTCTCCTGACACCATTGCCAGCCTCGAGTCTAAATTTGAAAAGAAATTTGATGTATTAGCTAATACGGTTATGCAGTTAGGTTTATCAGTAAAGTCTTTCATAGAAAAGACTTCTAGTGAAGTGAAAAGTGTCAGTGCAGTGCAATCTGAGGGGGTGGCTGTTTGTCCTGATAGTTCTCCTAGACGAAGGTCCCTGTCCCACTCCCCTGCCTCGGGGAGAAGACATACCAGAGGTCCAAGGGAGGCTGTCGGGGTTTGCCCACAGACAGTCGCTTCCTCTGTCGATCCTGTGGTGCGACAGCAGGATTCAACTAAACACCATTGGAAAGATGTGTCGTATTGTAATCAGTGATTTGTTGCCGATTAGACGTCGTAAGTGGCGTGATTCTTCAGTCTCACATCCGTTGAAGAGACGTTCGACTGAAGAGGTTCTCTCCACCCCCTGTGAAGAGGAACAGAGAAGTAGATTACTCTCGCCCGTCGTGTAGCGTAGCTACATGGACTTCGCCTCGGATTCTTACGACAGCGAGAGCCGCCTTCGACTCGATTGTGGAACAACCAATTCTGAGTTCGTCGAGATCTTTGACTCATCAAGCTGTCGAAAGTTTACCTTCGACTTCGCATGCGACAGATAATTCGACTAACACGAGACCTCCGGTTTCAATCGTGTCGAAGTCCACAACCCCAGTTGCTACTACATCAACTCAAGAGGACGAGAATTTAGTTCCTTTACGTTGACAATTGCAAGAGCTGATGAACTGGATGAAAGAAAGCAAACAATGTACGAAGAACAATGAGTCGAATCAAGAACCCTCTCTGTCGCCTATCTCTTCGGATGACAAGGAGGACTTAGAAGCGAACTCTATCCCTCTCTCGTGCTATTCGAAGCTTTTACGCTACCTTCTGGACATGTACCTGGATTACTTCGTAGCAGCCGCTCCCAGGTCGCCTCCTTCCATCTTCCTGATGAGAAAGAAAAATTTCGATTCTCTTCTCTCGAAGCTCGTACTTTCCAAGGCTGCTAAACGTTCGCTTCATGATATAGAAGACTGGTTGAAGTTCAAGAGAGAGCTCAGGAAAGCGACTTTCGCCTATCCTCTGTCGAAACTTGTTAAGAAGAGGTATAGGTTCTACGTAACCGGAGAAGCCCCCTCCATGGGAGTGCCTTCCTCCCAGGGGGACTTCTCTGGCCTGGTAGATGCAAATAGAAGGTCCGCGTTTGCAGCAGCTAAAATATTTTTTACATCGACCGAGTTGGACCATTTGGTAAAGAATATTTTCAAGATTTTAAAGATTATGAGCTTCTTGGACTGGACGATCGGAGCCCTCGCTACAAAAATAGAGGACTGCCCTACTCTCCAGGAGGACCTGGCATCAGACTGGCTTGGGGTTTTTTCATGTGCCGACAAATCAGTTCGGGATGGTTGTGATGAGCTGGCCTCTCTCTTTGCATTTAGGACTCTCAAGAAAAGACAGCACTGGTGTTCTTTTGTTTCGAGAGGAGTCGCTTCATCTCAGAAGTCCGCCCTTTTGTTTTCTCCTCTCGACAAGAATCATCTGTTCCCCGAAGAAACAGTGGTCAAGACACTTTCCGCACTGGAAAAGAAGTCTACTAATGACTTACTTGCTCAGTCTTCTAAGCGAGTTAAACCCTCGACTGTGACGCCTACCACCTCGGAATTGCCCTTGCAGATGAAACCCTTTCGAGGGGGCAGGTCTAGACCGTTCGCCAGGCCTCGATCGGATTTACGACACCTGACCAAGTCCTCGACCAAACCCGACACGAAATCGTCCAAGTGATCCTTCAATCCTTCATGCTCT
Organism: Macrobrachium nipponense; assembly: GCF_015104395.2. Lineage (NCBI taxonomy): Eukaryota > Metazoa > Arthropoda > Malacostraca > Decapoda > Palaemonidae > Macrobrachium > Macrobrachium nipponense. The sequence continues at coordinate 47,787,023 of NC_061098.1, read as the reverse complement.
GGTAGGGGGGTAGACTGAGCCTCTTCTGGGATGAATGGAGTCGCAGAGGGGCAAAGCCCTGGGTGACACAAGTTCTCCATTCCTTTCAAAGACACTCCGCCTCTATCCAATGTTCTCATTGCATTACCCGCCTACTCTCCAGGCTTGGAGAAGTTTGTAGCCTTAACCCGAGAATTAGAGACTCTCGTGCAGAAGGCTGTCATAGAGGAGATAAGCGACAGACCATCCCCGGGGTTTTACAACCGTCTGTTCGTAGTCCCCAAGTCATTAGGGGGCCCATACTGGATGTAAGCGCACTGAATTTGTTTGTTCAGAAGACCAAATTCAATATGGAAACGACTCGTTTGGTGTTGGAATCCCTTCACCAAGGGGACTGGATGATATCCCTGGATATGAAGGACGCATACTTCCACATCCTAATTCATCAGGACTCCAGGAATTACCTTCGGTTTGTGTTCATGGGCAAGACCTACCAGTTTTGAGCTCTTTGCTTCCGCCTCTCGACAGCACCGCAAGTATTTACGCGAGTGCTGACTCCACTGGGAAAGTGGTTACACCTCTTGGGCATCAAAGTGTCACTCTACCTAGATGACTGGCTTCTCCGCTCCTCTTCGGAAAGTCATTGCATGAAGGATCTCAAGAGGACTCTTTCATTAACTCACTCGTTAGGTCTTCTTATAAACGAGGAGAAATCTCAGCTAATTCTGACTCAGAGCATTCTCTATTTGGGGATGACTCTGAACTCTCGAGTTTTTCAAGCTTTTCTTTCACAAAAGAGAATCCAGTCGTGTCTAGAAGTAGTATAGGACTTCCTGGACCGCAAGTCCTGTTCTGCCAACCATTGGACCAGTCTGTTAGGAACACTAGCTTCGGAAGACTGCACATGAGGCCCCTATAATTCTTCCTGAAGGCATCATGGTGCAGGAAGACTCGACCGGACTCGACAGTATTCTCGAAATCAAGGAGGACTTAACATGGTGGCTTTCAAAACCAAGACTGGTAGAGGGTCTTTCGCTTCGTCCGCTCCACCCAACCCTTCAGTTCTTTTCAGATGCCTCTGACACAGGTTGGGGAGCCCTGTTGGGGAAGAACGAAATGTCAGGAGAATGGTCGGAAACTCAGCGCTCTCTTCATATCAATGTGAGGGAGCTATTAGCAGTGTACCCGGGACTTCGGGCGTTCTCTCATCTCATGACGGGACAAATGGTAGCAGTTCACAGAGACAACTCCACAGCACTTTCCTACATCGGGAAACAAGGGGGAACGCGCTCCTTCACCCTCTACAACCTTGCAAAAGATCTGCTTCTGTGGGCAGGACAATTTCAAGTTACGCTGATCCCTCGATTTGTTCAAGGGAAAATGAACGTGTTGGCGGCCAAACTAAGTCGCCGTCATCAAGCACTGCCGCTGAAATGGACTTTCGATGCGAAGGTTCTGCCTAGACTTATGGAAACTTTGGGGAAAGCCGATGATAGACCTCTTTGCAACTTCGAGGAACAACCGCCTTCCGCTGTTTTGCTCTCCAGTCCCGGACCCTCTTGCATGGTCAGTCGATGCAATGTTACTAGACTGGTCGGGCCTGGAAGTGTACGCCTTTCCCCCGTTCGGCCTAATAAGACAGGTGCTGAACAAAGTATCATTCCACAAAAATGTTTCTCTGACACTTGTCGCTCCATTCTGGCCAAGGAACGAATGGTTCCCAGATCTCCTTCTTCCGTTAAAGAGATGTCTACTCGGACAACCGCACTTCAAAAGATTCCACCAAGGATTATCCGCTCTGGCACTGACAGGATTCAGACTGTCAGGAGTCCTGTCAGAGCAAAAGGTTTTTCTAGACGAGCTGCAGAAGCTATTGCGAACTGCAGAAGAGATTCTTCTAACAGACTATACCAGTCTAAATGGGGAGTGTTTCAAAAATGGTGTAGAAAACTAAAGTCTCTTCTTCTGAAACATCTGTGAACGAAATAGCTGATTTCCTTCTATTCTTAAGATACATTAAGCGTTTAGCGTCTTCGACTATTAGGGGATACAGAGTAATGCTGGCTTCAGTTTTTAAACACAGAGGACTAGACCTATCCACGAATAGTGATCTTTCCAATCTAATTAAATTATTCGAGACTTCCAAATCGTCAAAGGGTTTGATAGCATGGAATCTTGATATAGTTCTTAAACGGCTTTTGGGTCCTCCCTTTGAACCGCTACTTTCCTCGTCTATGAGGAATCTCACCAAGATGTTATTTTTAGTTGTATTGGCATCAGCTAGACGAGTTAGCAAGCTACACGCAATGGACAAAAAGGTGGGATTTTCTCAAAGTGACGCAGTTTGCTCCGTGGAGTTCAATTTTCTCACGAAAAACAAAAACCTTTCTAATCCTTGGCCACGTAACTTCGTTCTCAAGAACCTGACAGACTTGATAGGCCAGGAAGAAGAATGGCTCTTATGTCCCGTGCAGGCAATAAGATATTACCTCCGCAGAACGGAGAGAATTATAGGTCAATCGAATTGTTTGTGGTGCTCTGTTAAAAATCCCTCTTGCCCTCTCTCAAAAAATGCTATTTCCTTTTTTATGAGAGAATTAATTGTCGACGCACATTCTCAAGCTAATGACGCAGTGTTTCCTTTACTGAGAGTGAAAGCGCACGAAGTTCGAGCGGAAGCGACTTCCCTCGCTTTTCGACACAACTTGTCGCCCTCCGCTATCCTCCAAAGTACCTTTTGGAGGTCTAAATCTATGTTTGCTACGCATTATTTGAAAGAAATCTAGACAGTGTTCGAAGATTGTAAGTCTCTCGGTCCACTTTCGGTAGCTGGCATGGTGTTGGGAGAAACGACATAGGGGGTTGCTCCCTCTGTTAGCCTATGTTTCGCCTTGTATCAAGGTTGGCAGGTTAAAGAGAAGTCTGGGGGTACAATGTACCTGGAGTACTCACCAGTCATTTTAGTGTTAGTTTTGGTGGGTAAAGGTTCTTATTTTGGTGTAGGTGACAGTTGTTTTTCAAGTTGGTTATTTCTGGTCTTAGCCCAGAGCAAGGGCAATATTTTGTTGTATCTTCGTTGAGTCAGCAGTGAACACCATTACTACGAGGATATTCCACTCCATGTAGAGGCATCCATTGGTCATACTCCAAGCCCGACCAGAGGCAGTATTCTCCTGCAGTAGCTCTCTTCAAGGTACGGTACAACAGGCACTAACAGTGCTTTTGGGTACTTTATTTTCAAGAATCATATGTTATTTTTGAATTAAAACTTACATCCACAGCCCCCCATCCTTGCAATTGGTAGCAATGGGTAATCAGCTGTATAATTGTTCGATAAGACACTGCAATAAAAATGGAATTTTCATTATAAAATAAAATTTTATGGCATACTTACCGAACAATTATTAATCAAAGCCCTCCCTCCTCCCCACAGGTGGATGGCTGGGCAGAACGAATTGATGTTACCTGGGCAGTTGTACCTGTAGCTCCCTCGAGTGGAGGGAGATGACGTCACCTACATTAGATTGTCTGCCATTCGTAGGGAACCTACAGCTGTATAATTGTTCGGTAAGCATGCAATAAAATTTTATTTTATAATGAAAATTACATTTTTAGAGCTTTTGCTGATGATGTGATGAGTGGCAGTGCAGTGAAAAGTGTTAGTGTATTGCCTGAGGAGGTGGCTGCAGGCCAGGGGCATCATTTAAGGAGAGGGGGGAGGGTGGCTGGAGGGGGGCAACTGCCCCCCCTAAGACTCAAATTGCTCCCCCACCCCAAGCCTCAACTTGCCCCCCTCACCCCGCAAGCCCCAAAACAAGTAACAGCATGTTTTCTTTTTAAATGTGCAATCATAGATATATGAAATTTCTCGGAAATATTACATATCTTGATCCTTCTGTCTACTAGCTACCATTGAGGATGAGATAAACAAACATTAGTGGGAGTATATAATTTTTGCTGAAATACCTTGCTCATGTGGCTTCAAAAACACATAAAATAGCTCAAAATCATAAAACCCCTAGCTGATTAGGTTCGCTTCGTTCACCAAACTGTCTTTCTTTGCCCCCCTCCCAGCAAAAATCTGAAATGACGCCCCTGGGTGGCTGTCCATCCCACCAGTTCTTCTAGATGAAGGTCATTGTCCCACTCCCTTGCACCAGGGAGAAGACATACCAGAGTTCCAAGGGAGGTTGGTGTGGTTACCCACAGGCAGTCACACCCTTCATCAAGCCTGTTGTTTACTTCCAGGTTACGACAGAGCGCCATTGAAAAGGTTTATTTGACAGCGGTGTGCATGTATCTTTGGACACCGACATGTCCTCACATGACAAGTGGCACCATCAGCACAGTTTTGTATCCTCCCGACCTCCAAAGAGGCAATCTGCAGTTGAAGACATCTCACCTCCTGCCACTTTATGGTTCTGCATCCTGATGTTCCTTCAGTATGTTCTCGGCGCTCTTCATGGGACAGCCCAGATTCTCTCAGATCTTTTGAGCACTCACTTTTGGCACCAAAATGCTCAGACCCTCAGCATAAGTGGACTCTCACTTCTGAGTGCCAGTCTCCACCTAGGTGCTTGGCACCAACTACAGTGCCACAGTATTCCACTCCTGCTCATTCAGTGTCAACTTCCGTGTGCTCAGCACCAGTTGTGGGGAGCTTGGTGCCAGATGTGGAACAGTCGCCGCCAGCTGAGGGACACTAGGTACCACTGTTGCCTCCTCCTTCTACATTGGCTCGAGGATCATGCTTTTGCGCCCCTTAATGGGAGATTTAAAGAAAAAAGCCTGTTCCCAAGAATGAAGAAACTTCCATTTCACCGATTTCATCTGATGAAGAAAAAGCCAAACAAGGCTCAGCCCCATCTTCTGCTTATTCAACTCTTCTTAGCTACTTTCCAGCCAACTTTGTGGATTTCTTAGAACCTGCCTCTCCGAGTGTTCGGGCTTCTACGTTTCTTATAAGAAAAAAAACAGCACTTGTGCATTTGGTATCCACCCCAGCCGTTACAACGCTCCTGATTGGCTAGTGATGAGCCAGTCACATGGCTCGAAACTGACCAGTATCTTCCCAGCATTCAGAGGGTACACATCTCCGCTCCGATCTCTCCTGAGTAACGTCTCTCTCAAAAGTTATAACTTTCATAATACCTCAGTTTTACACTAAGAAAAGTAGTGTTTCCCAGCCAGTTTCATCACCAAACGTTGTCAAGCCAGTGATTGAAGGGTTATAATGATATATAAAAATTATATACTTCAGTAAACTTAATGCTAAAATATGTATAATGAAATGAACATGAAATTTTTAATATAAAGTATATTCTTTTATTCTTTTATGGCTGGGGGAGGCTATTGTCTGCATGAATCCCCGCTCATTTGAATATTCTTAATTTTTTGCCTGTTACTTTCATAAAGAATATATTCTTTATTAAAAATTTCATGTTTATTTCACTATATATATTTTAGCATTAAGTTTACTGAAGTACATAATTCATAATATAATTATAATCCTTCAATCATTGGCTTGACGATGTTTAGTGATGAAATTGGGAAACTACTTTTCTTAGGATAAAACTGAGGTGTAATGAAAGTTATAACTTTTGGATGACATATTAGTCAGGAGAGGTCGGATGGGAAATGTGTACCCTCTGAATGCTGGGAAGATACTGGTCAGTTTCCAGCCCTGTGACTGACTCATCACTAGCCAATATGAAGCGTTGTAACATACGGGGCTGGATACTGAATGCATGGGTGTTTTGAAGTAATTATTATATTGACAGTACTGCCCCTCTTAAGTTAGTTCTTTCTTCATCATCCAAGAGGGTTCTTTGAGAAACAGACTAATGTTTGGATACCAAGAGGGAACTAGGTAAGGTATCTTTTCCCTTCCTTCCGTCGAAGCTCCTTAAATGTAGGTACCATTTTTACACCACCATGATGGCTGCTTCCTTGGTGTCTGCCTTCTCCCAAGGAGACTTCTCCAGTTTGATTGACGCTTCTCAATAGCCTGCTTTTGCTGTGGCGAAAGTTATGTTTTCGTCACCGGAGTTGGATCATCTGGTCAGAAATTTATTCAAAGTCCTTGAAATTTCTAGCTTTTAGATTGGACAGTGGGAACTCTGGCGAGGAAGATTGAAGACTGTCCTGTACTCACTGAAGATTTTGCTACAGACTGGTTGGGTGTCTTGGGTCGTCAAAGTTTTAAAGAAAGGTTACTTACACCATTCCCTTAAAAAAAAAAAAAAAAAAAAAAAAAAAGCCTCCCTTGTCTAAGTCGCTATCCTCTACCTCTGCAGGTAAGGTTATAGCCGACAGAAAACAAATTGTAAGGCTCTGCTTTTTCATACCTAATGATCCCAAAACTGGCCTGGTCCTGTTCACCTACACTAGCAATGGCAGCACCACTGCAAAATATGAATTTTGGACTGGCGAGGTAGAAAGCTTTCAGAGATGTAATTGCTTGGCAAGTCACTTATGTAAAATCAAAGAGCATTGCTGTGGCCTGATTCCCACTGATTCAAATATTTACTGCCTTTTCTCCATGTTTTTATCTTTGTATTTCTTTTATGTTTATTATATTTACTGTCTTTTATTATATTTTACTTTCATCCCCAAGGGGGTGGTACTAAACACGGCACCCATATGCATTGCACATAAACAGGTTACTTGCTGAACTAGAGGGCCTCAGTAGTTTCTCTAGTTTTACCATTATATGCTTCCACAACAACACTTTCTCTGGACGAGTCTTCTTGTAAACAGCCTTACAGCTACAACCCTCCCGTGGCACCCATCCATCCGATTCCACCCCTCACCTCACATTTGAAAGTTTTGAATGCCTCCCACACCCCCAAAACCCTTTCTCAGTCTCTATGAGTGTGAGCATTGTCACCAATATTTCCTCGGGCGACGCAGCATTAAAAAGTTTGGAGTGGTTTTTTCAACTGTTTATATATCTTTGATCTCTGGCCCAGGGCTTGAAAATCAAGTTTCCAAAGAATATGGTATTTATTTGAAAGAACTTACAGAAGTTAATAGGAAAAACAGAAAGAAGAGATCAGTTATTAAAAAAGGATAAAAAAACAATTTGTTAATAAATTAGTCGATAAATAGATCAAAATATAAATAATTTATTAGTATACAAGTACAAATGTGTCAGGGTAGTAATGCATTGCACCTTTGCCTGAACTTTTGAGGTTCTAATTGCCCAACATACTCAAGGAGACCGTTCAGCAAATCTAACCGCTCTGTGCTGGAAAAGAGAATCAGGGATTAATTGTGATTGCACAAGTCTTCTGTTAAAATACAACTTATTAAAAACTGACTAACAAAAGACCACCCTATGATGGTTCAGTTCATAACTGCTCATGTCCGGAAACAAACCTGCTATAGTAGATTCACATCAACAGTGCATCTGATGTCTAGGCCAGTCCCTTACGATGCTCCTGATTGGCTGTTGATAGCCTATGTGAACTCTCGAGAGAGACTGAGAGTTTTCAGCCCCGTGATTGGCTTATCAACAGCCAATCAGGAGCGTTATAAGGGACTGGTCTAGACATCAGATGCACGGTTGATATGAATCTACTATAGTACCCCGATCCACTCCATCTAAAAGAGATAAATCTCTGGCAGAAGAAACATCCACACCAGCGAACAGCATTCTAGTAAATTTAGGACAAATTACCTCAAATAAATTGTGTAGATTTTATCATTGTTATAAATATGAGCTGACCTACCTGGCACTGCCTGAAAAAACTATGAATGGCAGGTTACAGGTAGGGGGAGGGAAGAGGGAGAGAGAAGTACATGGGAGATGGGTGGGGAAGGCAAGGGATAAAGAAGGGAAGGGGGAAAGGAAATGGGGAGGGCGATGGAAAAAGAAAGAAAGAGGGATGGGGTGGTGGAATTGGGAGGAAGAGGAACGGGAGGGTGAGGGGAAGTTAAGGGGGGAAGGGGAAGGGGAAAGTACATTTCTCTTAGAAGAGAAAAATCATCTCCGCTGAACATAAGCCTGTCTCCTTTTCAACAATAGTCAGACCTTTTATCGATTGTGTGAAATAAACTGCACATCAAAGCAGTGGAGACTTGTGCAAGGATCTGTCTTCAGAAAACTGCACGAGTTCGTAGTGGATTCAGCATACATGAATGTAATGTTAACTCACTACTGTACCATTCTTCAGAAACTCCCCCTCCCTCTTCCCTCCCCCTACCCGTAACCTGTTATTCACAGTTTTCCCGGGCAGCACCAGGTAGGTCAACTAGTATATATAAGGCTATAAACCTTCCTTGATCAAAACCATATCCAATAGTTTTAGTTTAGTTTAAATCCATCAAGCCGTTTAGCCGTGATTGAATAACTGACTGACAGATGGACATAACGCCCATTATAGTATGATATGAGGCCTTACATATGATACTTAACTTGTGTGCGTCATTTGCTGACACTTACATTAGGAGTTTCTCAAAGCAAGGATGTGAGCCAAAAGTTACACCAAGCATAGTCAAAGGTTCAGACTCGTTAAGCAGAATCCCATGCACTTGAAAGGAAGGATAAGAAGGAAAATCAATGTGATATCCAAAAATCAATCATATTTCCATTTAAATGGAGTTCAGCCTTATACCCCGCCGACTACCCTACTCATTAATACGCTCCATGTTACAATTGAGACTGAAGACAGTTTCATTCTCATAAGTAAAGACTTTACTACATACAAAAACGTTGTATCATTGGCAAACAGAACAATCTTGTTTTCCAGACCAACAACCATATCACTTGCATGCGCTATAAAATAACAGTGAGCCAAAACGCTACCCTGTGGAACTCTAGACACAATAGGTCTTTGTTCATAAAGGATCCCATCAACAGGAACCATTGCTGCCTACCTGTAAGGAAATCTTGAAGTAACTGTTGAACACCTAACCACTCCAAGATTCTGAAGTTTAAAAATAAGTGCCTCATGATGTTTTAAATGAAAAGTAGCACTAAAATCTTTTTTAATTACTCTACATTCAAAACCCTCATCAGTCTCTTACAATTGGTATGTTAAATCTAAAAGAGCATTGCAGATACCTAACTGCTTCCAGTGTGCATATGAACTATTAGCTAACAATCCTTTGGATCCCATTTATTTGTAAAGTGACTTAAAAATAAGTTTTTCTGCAACTTTGGAGGGCACAGGGGAAACAGAAAATGGCCTGTAGGTACTGGAACAGGAAATGTATTACTAAGCTTCCGCTCATCAGCAAAGGCACTATATCATCATAAAGATCTATAGAATCTATAAATCCTTTATTTCAGCTATAAGCCATATACATTAGATAAGATTTTACATAACTTGTGAGACGTTAGAAACATTTTTACGAAAAGGTAAAAAAACCACCAAGATTATCCAGAATTTTCCTAACATCCTTAGAGCAAATGCACATTTTGTAAGACTAGGTACTAGATGGCAAATTTCAGGAAACCAATCTACCTATTTCTGTTAGTAGTGGTGGGATGAAAGAGGAGCAGATGTAAAATGCCTATTTGGTCCTCCGCAAATAAGGCCGAGTCATTTCTTTGAGTTTCATCTTTAAGGAATTACTGTAATGTCTCTCGAAAATATGGTAAATATGTAGTTTTCATGTGAAAGATTTCGCCTCCATCTGTTGAATTTGGTCTCTTTGTCAGGTAAGCTCGTCTACATGGATCATCAAACCATAGATGGTCATTTGCCGCTATCTTGAAGACCTTTCTGGGGACATACCATGCTGAAATAGCCCTCGGAACTTCACTCAACTTCTTTTTGGGTTTTAGCTCATTTAGTATTTTAGATATTAAGTACTTGACAAGCTTCAACAAGGAGACCATAATTGGCTGTAAATTTCAGCCAGATCGCTTTTCCAATAGTAGCATTAGGAATATATACTGATTAGCAGATATCTCCTACTCAATGGAACGATGGTCGGAAGTGCTTATATACTCACGGACTTTGGAATTAATGATAGCTGGAACATGCGTGAAGAGGTCTGATGTATTACAAGAAATATGCTTGTGTTTCTCAGTTAGCATGACAAAATCATAGGATACACAGAACTCAAGGTGTGAGAGATGTGTATTTCTGGTGATAGAAGTTCACTCTCGACGTGGTTCGAAGTCATGTACAGCTGTTGGTCCCGTTGCTGAATAACCACTGGTTCCATGCAACGTAAAAACACCATACAAACAAAAAACATGTATGTACGTTATTTACAATATTTTCATTGGAAGGAATAGTAAAACTGACCATATATCATTAAAAAGTCACCAAAAGCAATTGGTCGACAAGGTGGAGACGGGACAAGGCAAAAAACAAACCCGCTAGGTTTGCAACTCCAACTTTGGCGCGGGGGGTTGGTGGAGAGGGGGGGCCAGTCAGGATTGATTTAGAAATAATAATAAGCTGAGAAAGAACAAGTTAAATATCGGCGAACGCGTTTTCCTGATCATTCACCAAGCAACTTTCGCTTTCTCATCATCTTGTCCTACACCTAGTGACAAACGTATGCAAAAATTGTGGAGAAACTTAGGAGTTAAATGGCATTGCAGTTATTACAATTGTATACGTAAACAGAAGATATTGTACATATATATATATATATATATATATATCTATATATATATATATATATATATATATATATAATATATATATATATAATATATATATATATATTATTATATATATATATATATATATATGATATATATAATATATATATATATATATATTATATAATATTTATTTATATATATATATTTACATATATATATAATATATTAAATATACTTATATATTATATTTATATATAAATATATTAATAATATTATATATGTATATATATATATATATATATATATATATATATATATATATATATATATGAGTATATATAGTCATATACATTACCGTAATTCATATACATACATCGAGTTACAATTGTCTTTTAAGATCTAATTCGCTCTACCTCGGAATTAATATGTTTTCATACATGTTAACTGAAATGGAATTTTTTAGTCGATAAGAAATTCGTCGGCTCACGGGCGCGAACCACGGAACCAGGCTTGCATGGAACCAACATGGTTCGCACCCGTGAGCCGACGAATTTCTTATCGATTAAAAAATTCCTTTTCGGTTAACATATATGAAAATATATTAATTCCGAGGTAGATCGAATTAGATATTAAAGGACAACTGTAGCTCGATGTATGTATATATGTGTGTGAATAACTTGATCACGAAATATATAAAACGTGATGCTATGTTGTAAAGGGTCGTTAAGACCCGAAAGATCTCGGCAGTTCTCGTGTTTTCATTTTCCTCCGAGGCATTACCTTTATTTATATATGTGTGGACATGTATGTATGTTTTAGTGTGTTGGAATTCATTTCTCGATGTGGTTCGGATCCCACAATAAGCTGTAGGTCCCGTTGCTAAATAAGCAATTGGTTCCTAGCCACGTAAAAATATCTAAGCCTTCGGGCCAGCCCTAGGAGAGCTGTAATCAGCTCAGTGGTGTGCTTAAAGTAAGATATACTTAACTTTTTGTGTGTGTGTGTGTGTGTGTAATAACTTATACACTCATTAAAAGCACATCGTATAACATTTCATGGTGAAAAGAGATTGATCCCAAATGCAAATGGCCACGAGATCTGACGCGATAAGAACCGGAATAATTATAATAAAGTTTCAAGATTAACGACAGGAATGTATTCATATTTTCGCCAGTAAAATGCTTGACGACAGGTTTGTCGCCAGATGTGAATGTCGTAAAGGGTTACCTGCCCGAAACTGTATAGTTTTGGTTACTTTTGCTGCTAACCGAAATTATTCTTGTTTTGTTCCATTATAAATGTTAGTCTATTGACTCGGAAGTTTACCTATGTAGTACAGTATATTCTTTCTATAGGAAATTAACATTAATCTATAATCAATTTAAACAAAAATACTTTAACAGTGTACACTCCGCTGCACCCAATAATGAAAAAAGAAACCCACAAAATTACTGTGCATAACGTGTTTACTTATAAAAATTACATTTTTTGTTTTACATTTTAATTCTTATAAGTAAACATGTTATACACAGTAATTTTGTGGGTTTCTTTTTCAATCTTGAGAAGAAAACTGGTTTTGCACTTTAATCATTTACGATACATTTTATTTTATTTACTGATGATATCCTTGGTTGATGCTGGAACATTATCACATCCATATTTTATTTGGCTTTCCCAACTTGAAAATTCCCGAAGTAGTAGTGATCAAGGTGACATTGAAAAAAATTAAAAAACTAAAACCCCAGTAAAGATTACTCTCAATGTATCAGTATCGTAAAAAATCTTGTTTACAATCAATAACCGATCTTTTGACCTTCATAAAATTTGAAGTTTCCAAATCGTGCCACGAATAGATGCAAAAAGGTTAATAGAAACATTCGATTAAATTCTAGACACGTGATACCCAAGTCGAGTAAAATGACAAATGTTGTATATACATACATACTCGAGAATATATGTATGAATATATGTGTGTGTGTATTATGTACAGCCATCCACAAGGACGATTCCCTCTCTGGCGGGCCCATGTATGTTTTCAAAATAAGTTGCTTCTTATATTTTATAATTGTCATTTACTGTTTTCTCGTCAGTATCGTAGCTCCTGCTATTAGAATAGGAGAGTTACTTCTTGTTTTAAATTTGCTTTCTTCTTGTATGATCTTCACTTCAGGCGGTATTTTGTTTTATAGAGTTGGTGCGTAATGTTCAAATGCTCTCTCACCTGACTTACAATTTGTTCTAGGTTCAAATAGCCTATATATGCTTCACTTCCATGTCTGATCACAATAGTATTCATTTCAGGTCTAAAGAAGCTTAGGCAGTTTCTCAGATATTTTGGTTCACCATATTTTAGCGCTTAAGACTAAGAATTATTTAGTATTCTTGCTTTTACAGGGGGCCAATGTAGCTGGATTATACTGGGGTTATTCTGTCACGGTAACGTAATCCTTTTTATTAATCTGGCGGCTCTGTTTGTACTCCTTGCAATTTTCTTATTAGGTAACTAGGGAGACCGTAGTTTATAACATTACAGTAGTCAAGCCTCGAAAGTATTTAGTTACAAATTGCTGTTGTCCGAGTATCTTCGTTTAAATATTTTCTAATAAATGCAATGTTTCATATTTTATAGTTACAGGTTTTTACAATGTGCAATGTATGGTTCTTCATCGTTAATTTATTATCATTAAATACTCCTAAGTTCCTCACTGCTGCTACAGTGTTTATGGATGACGAGCCAATAGTTATTCATATTTTCGTAGTGCACCATCAGATCCAAATAACATACACTCAGGTTTGCCTTCATCGAGTATTAGTTTCTTCTCTGACATCCATTATCATATATATATATATATATATATATTTATATATATAATATATATATATATAGGTATATATATATATCTTTCATTATTGCATCAGTAGCACTAATGGCATCTACCATTTAGAGGGGCAAACAGAACCGAGTATCATCAGCATACAGTTTATACCTAACTTTGTGCTTGTTTACAGGGGCCATTGATTTAGAATTCGAGCTCCCAAAGAACTTGGAGGTAATATGAAATACAGAAGGAAAATAAATAGGTAATTTGCACGGTGAACTGCTGTAGGGTACTAATGCACTGCATCTTCGCTTGACCGTTTGCGTTTCTAATTGCCAAACTTCCTCAGGCACTAGCGGATTCAGAAAAAAATTCATATTACAGACACACACACACCCACACACACACACACACACACACACACACTAGGATATGCCTGAACTTTGAGACAGTGAAAATTACGTGAGGAAAGATAAAAGGAATGCTGATTATGAGAAACCTTTATAAATTTACTGGGGAATTTGAAAAGATGCCACTATCGATGGTGTTAAAAGGAAATTGATCACTTTAAGAAGTTATTTCAGAAGGGAGATAAAGAAAATTCACGAGTTCCTGGTTCTAAAAGAAGTGGTGCTGGTACTAAGGATATCTATGAAACATCTTCATGGTTTTTTGTTTATGAGCTGTTTCCTATAAAGGACAAAAAAGCCGACAAAGAGTCGAAGCACAATGCAGGCTACACCGGAGGTAGGACTTGTCCTTGTAATTCATTACGTAGGCTATACTGCATAAAAATCATTAGCAAATTATAATAGTAGATTCACAGAATATGGTGGGACAAAAATCAGTTAATTGGTAAATAGATTCCACAACCGATTACTCAAAGCGTATCTCTCGATTGTGTGTGTGTGATTTTTTTTTCTTTATGGAATTTAGATCATTAGGATAAGTGCTTTGAATCTTCAGTCATTGAGCGCTCTACAAGTACTCCCCAAGATTAAATATGTCACCAACTGGTATGCCTATTTTTGGTTAAGAAGTCTCGTACTTTAAACAAGTTACTATAATGCATAACGACACCTGCTGTATTTTGTCAGTTATTAAGAATTATCTGCAATATGTACCCCTGTAGGATGTGGTCTATGCCATGCTATCATTTTTATTTTATTTTTTTTTTTTTTTTTTTTTTTTTTTTTTTTTTTTTTTTTTTAGATGTGGACTGTGGAGACGCAGTGTTACAAGAGCTGTTTACAAAATACACGTCACCAGAAGTGTCACGTCATAACGCCACACTCGTCGATAGTATTTTAAGGCCATGTAAATAAAACGTAGAAAACATCTCCCATTTTCCGATTCAACATAAAATATCTATTGTTTTATATTTGTAACAAATCCGGGTGACATTTATGTTTTCATTAAACGATATGGCTCACAAGTAGATAATAGCATGAAGACGAAACGTAGTAGCCTAGGCTAGACCTATGCTGTCGAACTAGCATTCCTAAGGACAACTTACTTTCGAATATATAAAAATAATTTCTAGGTGATTAAAGTTATTGAATTCTTATTGCAAGGAAAAATTGCCAATAAGGAACGTAACAATAATAAGGAAAATAATTTTGGCCAGGCAAACGCTAGACCGATGCGTATTGATTCGACAAGTATTTTTATTGTGTTACCATGGTTTTGTTGTATTCCTAAAGTCAAAATTACTTTCCCATGGCAGTCCGTATCTAAAATTCCTCAAGCATCATTCCAAAGTTAGTAGCAAAAATTATACTTTGATAGCCGCTTCTGTTGTGGGTTTGTTTTCAAGATGTTTTCTTATATTTGAGATTTATTCAGAAGCAAAACAAAATTCCTTACTTCAAATGCAATAGATAGACCTCAGAACAATATATTTCAATGTATTGTAGGTCAATTATTAATTCTTATGTTAACTAAACAGAGAAAAAGGCAATTTGCTGGATTAAGGAGACGGTTGCACCGAGATATCGTTTATTAATGTAAATATTATGGCTGGACTATAAAGAAGGGTGTAAGGTCAATGCAGTACAGTGAGATAATTTGAGAATTTTGCTGAGATAATGAAGAATTAGCCGTCTTTTGTATGTATTTTTACTGGCATCTCCGACGGGCTGGCTGGTAACAAGCACGGCGAACCGCTGAGCCTTCCGCATGTTTTTCCACTGACTGTTTTGCACTTGGTGGCTGAGTGCCCCAGTTTGGTGGCACAGCGCAATCAATATCTATACTATAGGAAGGAGAATAATGTTTTTAAGGTGTCAAAATTTTTAGGAGCAAATGGGATTTTAACATGACTGGCTTATTTCGATTTCTTTTTAACACTGGTATTTTAGATAAACTAAATGCTTGTTTGTACTTTGCTTTTATTCTTATTGAAATAGTGTATATATGTTTTTTATAATAATTGCTTTTCTTTTTATATTTCCTTTTATATATGTTTTTTATAATAATTGCTTTTCTTTTTTTATATTTCCTTTTTATATTATTTATTTTATATTTACCTGTATCTTTTATTATTTTTTTTTTAAATAATTCTTTGTTTGATAATTATTTTTAAAATTTATTGGTTCTTTTTATATATAGTTCGGCGTCAATGACCTAGTTGTCGCGATGCTAGATTATTATAGTATCAATCAATCAATCGTCCCCATATGTTTAGTAACATCCAGGGTTGGAGTAAATACACTTGAAGAAATAAATTACAATTACTTTTAAAATGTAAATTACAAATATAATTACATTTGGAAATAGCAATTACATTGCAATTACTAAACAACAAATCCAATTACAATTACAAGGGATTTGGGTGCGAGAGTAAACGCCAATCTTTGGCGCAAGAAACCATAGATATATAGCCTCTATAATCTATATCTGCACGAAACAGTGAGCAGAGGCGGCCAAATCGAGCTAATAGGGTCATGGATTAGTTCTGTCAGTGCACCTCATTCGGTGCAATGTAGACATTACTTAAGGTTCTTTGCAGCGTCCCTTCGGCCCCTAGCTGCAACCCCCATTCATTCCTATTACTGTTCCTCCGTTCATATTCTCTTTCTACCATCTTTCTGTCCACCCTCTCTTAACCATTGTTTCATAGTGCAACTGCGAGGTTTTCCTCCTGATGTACCTTTCAAACCTTTTACCGTCAATTTCCGTTTCAGCGCTGAATGACCTTAGTTGCTCCAGTGCTTGGCATAATGCCAAAAATCTATATAAATCAAATCAAATCAAAGCAGAAGTCGTTTTAAAACAGTATTTATCAGCACTAGGTAATGCCTTTCAGTTCTGGTCACCTTTTAATGGGATGGAGACCAGCAGCAAATTGAAGACAGTCTGGTTCTCGTTCAATACACGCTATTTGCAGGACACGGTCGGGAACTGAACGAGCCTATCATGCATGGTAATGCTCCCAGTGGCGGAGCACCAGCAAACTTACTGTCTTATAAACAGCCCATCACTGTTGATGGAGTCCGAACCTTGCCAGTTAAATTTTATCATTACAAGTAAATTACAAATCACATCATTCCATAATTAATTAAATTACAGTTACTATAATTTCATTTTCAATTACAATTGCACAAAATTGTTTAATTAATTAATTTTAAATAAATTACAATTACTCCAACCATGGTAACCAGCCAGGGTCCAGTCCCTGGGGATGAACATAAAAGCAAGACAACAAATTTCTCGTTATCTCAGTAAATTTATCAGATTGTATCATTACATACACCCTTTTCTACAGAACTGTTTAGCCAAAATATTATACGTAAATAAATAAATAAAAGGTATCTTCGTGCGGCCATTTTCTAAGAGGTACTTCAGTTGTTTCCATGAAAGGACGTTACTGCCAAACATGTTAACGTTACAGAAACCATCGGACCTGAGCAGAAGCAAACAGTAAAGGTAGCCTCACACTAGGCCTTTTTTTCTCCAGCAGCGAGCCGTTGCTGCCGAAAATGGAGAACCGGGAGCTTTTAGCTCGAGATTTTGGCTTCCCGTCTGGACGGGAAGCACCAAGCATGAACCGCGAGCGACTGTGTAGTGTAAACAAACAAGATGGCTGCTGCTGATAGGATGTATGCTCAGACCTTTGGCTTCTCTTCTCCTGAGCCACTCTCAAACCCACAAACGTTTTGTGTTACTCTCTCATTCACGTAAGATTCCGAGAAAACACATCACTGCAGCACATCTTGCAACAGTCCAACAATTTCTGGGCACCATGATGATATCAGCTGATCAGTTTTGTTTAGTTTTGCCTACTGCTCCTCAAAACCACGAGGTCCTAGTGTGACGATACAACACTTTTGCTCATGAGCATCGGCTGGATGCTGGCCAAAACTGCGAGCAAGAAATGACTAGTGTGATACCAGCTTAACATGTTACCTGCAAGCTGACTACACAATCTCTCACACCAAGTATATAGACCTTGTCTAGCGCATTCAAGAGGATTTTAGCTTATATGTAACTGGGGGGATTCTCCCCCATTATTCATAAGGTAAGCGTGGACACGAAACGGAAGGCAGACCCACATACCCCATTACTCATAACCTTTCTCTCTCTCTCTCTCTCTCTCGGCAATCCCTCTCTCTCTCTCTCTCTCCACCTCTTTCTCTCCATTCTAACAGGTAATGAAAATGAGAGAGTTGTGTCATAACATTAATGTTTATTAACAAGAATAAATAAATCAATCAATCAAGTAATCCAGTCTTACAGACTAACTCAAAAACAGTACAATGTCTAGTCACCAAAAAAAGTCTACACCCCTCTGGGAATTCTTTGTCCCCCGGTATTCCAGATCTGTCTGTTTCAAAGATACAGAACACATCCCGGTAAGTACACACACAAGTTTAAAGACAAAGTTAATAAAATGGAACATCTTACAAGATATCAAAACAAGCCATCCCTTTGGCTAAAGCACTTCAACACTTACCCAAACAACCGGACACTAAACACTATTAACAAAAAACTCCCGGCGAATGCCACGGCATCTTGCCTGTGACTTGAAGCCCTCTTGTCAAAATCCCCCCATAGGCTTGGGTATGACACTTTTAACAGAAAGAGGCGCACACGCACATACGAACACACAGTTCGCTAGCGCCTCACGGTTCTAGCTGCATCCAGTTTCACAAAGGCACTTTGAGAAGAGTTCATAAACTGCCGTGCATTGACTCGTCAAACTAAGCACTTTTATCTCACGCCACCCCCAGAAACTCATTGATCAGCTACTCTCAGGTCGTCACCTCTGCACTGTTCTCCACATTCCATAGGTCACAGGGAACACATGGACAATATATTATTAATCAAAAACCCTAGGCCTTACAGATAGCTCGGCCACCTAGTGTGCTAGCCCCCGCCTAGCAAAATTGCTTATAACACAAAACACTGGCCGGCTTAAAATAAAATATAAATAAAACTACACGTCTCTGGCATTATAAAATAAAGTCTTATCACGCTTTATCTCCCAATAACACAAGACGCATTTTCTCTCATATTTTCTGCATTAGGATTCTTGAATATCCCTCTTCGCTTGTCTGCAAGTAGCTGCACCTGTAGCAGACTGTAGGAAGACGGAATGCCTCCCTCATCGTAGAAGACTTCTCACGGCTTCTGCAGATCCCCAAAAAACACGCTGTAGAATTCTCGCGATCACCCACGTAGAAATTCTTGTAATCACCCTGGACAACACGGCAGCAACCTCACGGCTGGTGGACGTCTTGCTGGCGTCGGGGAACGACTTTTTTGGTGTTAGTATCAGTCAAGTCACTGGTCAATCTAAGAAAATTAACCCAGACATACTACTCCTATCAAACAATGATCTCAAAAAGTCAGAAATACTAACTGAACGTCTCCCAATTAACTCCCTTTAATATGATTACTAAATCATAGGTCATTATCACAACTCTCAAAGAAAAAAACATCAAGTTCTCCAACTCATTTCTCCAAACTCACACATCAGCACACACACAACTCAGAAATCATAGCAACTCCACGGACTTCTGCACTCACATTTCAAACTCGAATGTGCTCACAAGAAAAAAAAAGAAAAGACAAAAATCGCAATGAGCCCAAGGAAAAAAAAAGAAAATCACGTAACACACCCAAACCCAAAAAAATGTTCTCTCAAGCTCTGATATCTGAACAACCCACAAAATCAGTAAAAAATCTCCAACTTTTAACAGCAAAAACCCCTTTACTGCTCAATAATTAATCACAATGAGACTTAATGTCAAACTCCCATTTACGTAAGCAGCAACCCCAGAAAAATTACATCTCCCGGTAAAATCAAATCTCCCGTCCAAAAAAAAAAAATTTTACTTAAGCTCAATCCCCAAATTATATCTCTCATGGAAAAGGAAGAAAAATAATAAAAAAAAAAGGATAATCACAAGAAGATTTCCCCAATCACAAAATACATAATACATGTATAATATGCATAACTCCCGCGTTTTTTCCCAAGAAATGCTCCATGTAAAGCCCCGGAATTTGCCAGAAAGCAAACTCTTACACATGCGCTTTCGTGAAATGCTATTGTCAACATTTCCAGATATTGCGAAAATTCTGATCTATCACCATCAGAGGAAAAGAATCAGCACACGGCTCATCACATCGCTTGTCAGCAGAAAAATCGCCTGCGGACGTATGCTCTAACATCAGCATAAGAATTGTCTAGTCAGACACATAAGTTTGGAAACTCATGATTCTCTAGAAAAAAAGGTCTAACTGACACATTTCACAGAATTAACTCCAGGATATGACTAATGTGTTCAAAGACTGTCTCAAAGACTTATTCTCTCAACATGACTTTGCCTCAAATTATATTTCTCCAAGAATAACACACTTGTGAACATAAAAAATGCACACACATCTCCATAGGACTCGTAATGAAGTAATGCCACTTCTCTCTAAATAGTCACAAAACCAAAAAAGAGAACCACAGAAATCTCCTCTTTGCTCAAAAAAACTCCATAACCACAAAAAAAAGGGTCACCCGCCAAAGATTAATTCCAACTCCATTATGAGACACCATATTAATAATAACACCACTCCGGTTATAAAAATATTTCCTCCATTTGGTTAATAACCAACCCCATTATATTATTTTCTTATTTCTCCAATAGCCACATGTCAATAAAAAAAAAGACACCACTCCAAGAATAGAGAATAATCACCTCTATTTCGGCAAATACAAAATATTTACCTCTATTTCCCCAATAACTCCATGTGGAACAAAACAAGGCTCCAAAAATATATCTCCAAAAAATGTGCACTCAAGGCAACTAACTCACATACTCACAAATATTGCCCCATAATCTCCAATATGTGTCTCCATTTGCAACAAAGATGGCTGCAAAATAATTGAACTAAACATAGCTCTCATCACATTGGCAAATATCAAAAATGGCCAAAAATATATCTCCCATATATTATATCTCAAAATATAACTCCAAAATAATATATACCTCCAATTATCTCTCCAAAATAATATATCTCAATTATAACTCCAATTCTCCAGAGAATAACTCAATGTTATAGTCAAAAACTATAAAAACTCTCTCCATTTAGCATAACTGCTAAAAAAAAAGGCAAAACTCGGCAAATAAAACTGTCTAGAAAATTCTAGAAAAAATCACTAATGTGCCACAAGTCATTATAACAGGATTCCCAACTCACAGTGTCTTAGCCAAGACTTCTCCATATGTACTACGACATAAGTGACTAGAAAACTTAACCAAGTTTCCTATCTCTCACAAAGTTGTCACAAATACAACAAGGGTATTGTGCAAGAAAACTCACAATTCCTGGAACACAAATATCCAGAGAAGAAATGTAGTGCCACTACGTATGCATTCAAAACATGCAAAAATTCTCCCATATATTTCTCTATAGCATCGAATAGCTGAAACACAAACACGTTCCCGAACAATGACTCTAAGTCATGAACTGAGATAATATTCACACTAACTGGAGAGAAAAAATAAACTCAAATTCACCCATGGTAAAAAAAACTTGTGTCAGCGATGGCTAACTTCCAAAAAAGGAGAAAAGAAAAATCAATGGCATTATCAACTATCTCCCATAACTCACTAGATGTCAAGCAATTATCTGCTGAACTCATAAAAAAAAAGAAAACTAATGTGTTGTTAGTTCCTCCCAAATTCGAAAAAGATTTCACCTCCCTTGATAGCATTAAAAACACCCACGTATTAGTATAAAAAAAATCAGTATCAGAAGTATCACTATCACAAAATCACCAAAAAAATTGCTATCATCAAAATCATCAGTATCAGTACAAAAAATATCACCAATGTCAATGCTTGTCCATTCTCCAAGAATTCAGCACAAAATTCAGCAAAAGTTCAGCAAGATTCAACACAATTCACCAAGATTCAATCAGATTCATCAAGATTCAGCAAAACTCATCCCTGTGAATCACTGAAATATTCTCCAAAGTTACAAAAACTCAACAAATAATTAACACAAGACTTCTCCCATTAATTCATTGTAATAATTATCCTTGAATAATTATCTGTAATAATTATCAACTAATCTCCCATGAAATATCTCAAAATCTCTCGTAAATCAATTCTCCCGTAATGATAATTATACTTAAGCAAACCTCCCGTGACACATCTCAAGTATAATAATTATTAATAATAACAATAACTCTCCACAGCAATAATTCTCTTGCAAAAATCTCAAGTAAGGGTGAAATTCAAAATAGCTTACAACAGTATTGCTGAATCCTATGACATACAATTTCTCCAGCATACACCATGACATAACACCATTGCCACACAACACAGATACAACACCAATCATCGGCATTTCAAAGTAATCTCTCCAACACAATAAAAAAAATAATCTGTGTCTCCCCCTTATATTTGTGTCTTTCAAGGCACAAAGAAACATATAACACATCCCGTGCATGTTAACTACTTTTCCCCTCTTTCACGGAAAAGAAAAATCTCTTTTTATTTCCTTTTCTCTTCATCCAAGGGAGAAAAAAAAAATCTCTTTTCTTAAAAAAAGACTCTACGGGCATTTCACTTCATCAACTAATTAATCAGCTGATATCTTAGCATCCAATGTCAAGGCCAGACTTGTCTTCAACAGCCCGACAAAGAAAAAAAAAGAAAGGGGGAGTTCACCCACACTGAGAAAAAAAAGGTTTCTCCCCCCCTGAGAACAACCCCTCAGTCAAGCGACAGAACAGCCCGAGGCATACACAATAGTACCCCCATCTCCCCTTGAACAGTGTCTGAGGACCCCTTCCCAAGATATACACTAGTACCCATCCCTGCACTATCTCTCGAGGGAGGCCAGTAGTACCCTCCATGCAACTATCCCCCCCGAGGGATGCTAGTACCGTCGCAATGCAACGCACCTCTCTGCAGAAATGTGCTGAGCCGTAAAATTGTGGCCGCTTATCTAAGCACAGTTCACATGCAAAAAACACATCTTAATGCACCCCTATGTTTTGAACAAAGACGAATACATACGTCTATTATAAACACGTGCAAATAAAGAAAACACGTTGACCTCTTGAACCAGACCCATAACCCTGAAATATTTAAACAAAACCCACCCCTTCAAAACAATAGTTTAACACTCATCACTCCATAACGGGAACAAAAGGAACTCGAAATTCTCGTAAAACACGTAAATCTCGTCGGCACAATACAAACGCGATCGGTGAAAACGCACCTAGCAACCGTCACTCATGAACTAGACTGAGTTGCTTGTCTCACGGCTCACGCCCTGAAGAATCTCGGTACGAGCAAATTTGATGACCCTAATAGAAATTTTCTTTCCTCATCCCCCCATCCCACGGACGGATATTTTCTCTACCCCTTTTTCACTTAGCAACCGAGATCTAACAATTTAACAATTTTCCACAATCCAACAAAGCTTTGTCGTTCGAAAACTATCGCTAAGCCATAACCCCTTTTATTTTCTAACTGGCCACCCATCTCTACATTGGCGTTCCTAGGCATAGAAAAGAAAGAAAACTTTTATACCCCCTCTTAACTGCCTGCCACCACTGTAACTGGGGGGATTCTCCCCCCATTATTCATAAGGTAAGCGTGGACACGAAACGGAAGGCAGACCCACACACCCCATTACTCATAACCTTTCTCTCTCTCTCTCTCTCCCTCCCTCTCTCTCTCTCTCTCTCCACCTCTTTCTCATTCTAACAGGTAATGAAAATGAGAGAGTTGCGTCATAACATTAACGTTTATTAACAAGAATAAATAAATCAATCAATCAAGCAATCCAGTCTTACAGACTAACTCAAAAACAGTACAATGTCTAGTCACCAAAAAAAGTCTACACCCCTCTGGGAATTCTTTGTCCCCCGGTATTCCAGATCTGTCTGTTTCAAAGATACAGAACACATCCCGGTAAGTACACACACAAGTTTAAAGACAAAGTTAATAAAATGGAACATCTTACAAGATATCAAACAAGCCATCCCTTTGGCTACAGCACTTCAACACTTACCCAAACAACCGGACACTAAACACTATTAATAAAAAACTCCCGGCGAATGCCACGGCATCTTGCCTGTGACTTGAAGCCCTCTTGTCAAAATCCCCCCATAGGCTTGGGTATGACACTTTTAACAGAAAGAGGCGCACACGCACATACGAACACACAGTTCGCTAGCGCCTCACGGTTCTAGCTGCATCCAGTTTCACAAAGGCACTTTGAGAAGAGTTCATAAACTGTCGTGCATTGACTCGTCGAACTAAGCACTTTTATCTCACGCCACCCCCAGAAACTCATTGATCAGCTACTCTCAGGTCGTCATCTCTGCACTGTTCTCCACATTCCATAGGTCACAGGGAACACATGGACAATATATTATTAATCAAAAACCCTAGGCCTTACATATACAACGGTTATACTAGTTGATTTTGCTATAATTGATAGAAGAAATTTAATTAACATTATCACTGCCTCTTCGATCATGGATGTTTCTGTTCAGCGGAGAGCTTCAGCTGCTGGTGGGTTCCCTCCATAGAGGTTATTTCCCTGGAGTTGCGATATCTTTACCAATACAACATAGTTTGGTGGTCTTCCACCAGGGCGGCATTGCTAAGCCTTGCGGCCATTTTTAATGATCTGCCAACCCACAAATTGAACCAGGATTAGTGCAATTGTGAATTGTTTTAATGTTTAATGAGTAAGTGTTTAGAAAATCTTTATGTTTATGAGTAAATGTTTAGTTTAGGGTTTGTGAATGTTTAGTGTTTTGTGAATGTTTTTGAATCTATTATACAAGTACTCAGTGAATGTTTAGTTAGTATTTAGGGTTCTAATGAATGTTTCGTGAATGCTTAGTGTAGAAGTAATCAATGTTTAGTGAGTGTTTAGTGAATGTTAGAATAAATATTCAGTGAATGTTTAGTGAGTGTGTAGAGTTGAGTGAAAATGTTATGTGAATATTAGTGTTAAACAACTGTTTAGTGCTTAAGCATTCAGTGAATGTTTAGTAAATGTTTAGAGTTTAGTGAATGTTGAGTGTGCAAAGTATTTAGTGAGTGTTTACGGTTTAGTGAAGATTTAGTGCATGTTAGTGTTTAGTGAATGAATGTTTAGCATTATGTTTAGTTAGTGTTTAGAGCTTAGTGAAAATGTTTTGTGAATGTTAGTGTTTAACGAATGTTTAGTAAGTAAGCATTCAGCGAGTGTTTAGGGTTTAGTAAATGTTTGTATTTAGTGAGTGTTTAGTAAGTATTCGGTGCATGTTTAGTAAGTGTTTAATAAATGTCTTATGATTGTTAGTGTTTAGTGAATGTTTAGTGTGTAAGTGTTTATTTTGTTTAGTGAGTGATTAGTGGATGTTTATTCACTGTTTAAATGAGCATTTAATGTTTAATGAGTATTTAGTTTAGTGAGTGATTAGGCTTTAGTAAGTGTTTATTGTATAGTGAATGCTTGGTGAATTTTTAGTGAGTGTTTAGTATATAGAGAGTACTAAGGGGATGTGTAGTGTATAGTCAGTGTTTAGTGAATGCTTACTGATTGTTTAGTGTTTAATGAATGTTTAGGATTAAGTGAGTGTTTAGTGAATGTTTACTGTATTTTAGGTATAGTGAGTATGTAGTGAGTGCTTAGGGTTTTATGAGTGTTTAGTGAGCGTTTAGTGTATTGTGAGCGCTTAGTGATTGTTGACTATCCAGTGAGTGTTTAGTTATTGAGTGAGTGTATGTTAAGTGTGATTAGTGAGTGTATAGTAAGTGTGTGTATAGTGAGTGTATGGTAACTGTGAGTGTTGAGTGAAAATGTATTGTGAATGTAAGTGTTTAGTGATTGTACATTACTGTTTAGTTAGTGCTTAGTGACTGTATGCTAAGAAAGTCCTGTAATTTACAGGAACCATTTATGCTAGACACTCCTTAGATCCAAGAATAGATGCTTAGGCCTTGACCACAATGGTTGGAGTGCTTAGACCGACCTGTTTTTGTAAGGTAATTTTTCTCTGTGAAATTGGGTCCAGTAATATAATAATAATAACTAATAGTATACCAGTAGTAATAATAATAATAATAATAATAATAATAATAATAATAATAATAATAATAATAAAAATAATAACAGTAATAAAGTGTAGTACCATGAGCTGGACCGAGATCTTTCAATATGACCGCTCCAGGTCACACGTTAAGCAGGGAGATCGCCACTCCAGTGATATACGGCCTATGGTTCCCTCAGTATAGCTAAAGTTAAGTTCATGCATTCACGTATCAAACCCACGCATGTTCACGCATGTGAAATGTGACTAAACGGGTTGTTTGTCGGCGCGATCAAGTGGATACGTGTCACAGGCCAATGGCCGTAAGCCAACATAACGATGCCACACCGTAAGTACGAAGTAATGCGTAAAAAACCTACGCACCGTGCAATATTGATAGGACCCTTTCGCTAATTGTCGTGGCAATAGGCTACACCCCCACAAGTGTGTGGCCGAGCAAGTAACACCCACGTACGTATACCGTGTGTGTAACGACCTCACACGACGTCCTCGCGTTAACCCAACGTACATCAGCAGGTATACATTAGGTACAAAAGGGCCGTGCTGCACACGTGTGATTTCAGTTCCATTCACCGCCTACAGGAAGTATATTTTTTAAATATATTCATTTATTTACGCATTTGTTTGATTATCAATATATATATATTTTATTTTCTGTTTTCACACCCATTAAGACCGCCACAAATAATTCACGAAATAGAATCAATACTGCCAACACATTTTCAACAATGAAACACCTCCATTGCCTTCTATTTCAGTTATAATAATAATAATAATAATAATAATAATAATAATAATAATAATAATAATAATACCTTTCAGTGGTAACGACCCTGTCCGCAAATGCACCAAATAATTTCCGGTCAATTCATACTTAACGTAACATATTCCTAATGTCTTGACAAAAAGGCATTTAAAATACTTAGACAGACGGAAAGATGGATAAATAGATAGAGAAACACTGTACGAGAGAGAGAGAGAGAGAGAGAGAGAGAGAGAGAGAGAGAGAGAGAGAGAGAGAGAGAGAGAGAGAGTAATCCCAGTCACTCACCAAACAACAAACAAAGCAAACAGTGAAGGTAATAACTTAATCTTTTATTCAATTTCAGAGAACGACTTCATTTCAGACGTAAAACCGAAGAAGTTATATCTTATTTTGCATATGTCTTATCTGTTATTATTCTCAGTTCATTTTGGTACTGATATTTGTTTGAGTTCATTAATTAACTGTTATTGTTTAATTATGTTATTTTGCATATTCGTTTTTATTAATTTTGCTTGACTATAAGTTATTTTCAACTATATAGTTGTTTGCATATATCTTAGTTGTGTTATTATTCTGATGGTGCTGCTGCCTGTCTGGTAGAGGAACTGATGCCGCATACCCACCGCTTGGCGTTTCATACACCCGACTCAGTGGGAGTCATCGTAAGATGGGTCTCAGGGGAGCAGCACTGTTGCTCCTTATGCTCCCGAACCATCTAGGAACCCACGCGGTGCTTGGTGGGATCGGAACCGCAGCAGGTGACCACACGTCACTGCCCCGAAGGCGTGCCAAAAACTCCACGGATGCACCACGCTGTGCGTCTGGAGCACCACAAAATGACAGATGGCGTTAGCAGGCACGCATCTTTTGAGCAGGTCGGAGCATACACGACTCCCCACGCATGCTGGGATGGATCGTAGCGACCTCCCGACTCCGTCCCGAATGCACACGATCATAAATACGCAGTTCGGGATATTTTCGTAGTATTTTCATAAGCGGTTTCCAATTACCAATTTTCGTTCCTGTGTGGGCATGCGTGACTTGATACGTGAATGTGTGAACGGGGCTTAATTATGTTTAGTTTCAACGTTCAGGGTGGGTTCCGTAGTGGGTTTAGCAATAGTTCATCTGTGGTAAACAAATCGCTGCACTCAATCCTTCCATTAGTTAGCAACTTCTTTTTCATTTTAGTACAAAAAATCCTTTTACAGTGTTATATGAATGTACATATATTTATATTTACAAAATATAGCTTAAAACTAACAAAAGTTACTGAACCACCAAATATATACTGCAAATATATACATTGCAGTAAATCACTAGCAACTGGTGTCTTTATCACATATTCATGTTCGTTTTCTTTAAGCTAGTTTTGAAACATTTTTTTTTTTATTACGCTAGTCGCTAGTGCTTCATTTACAGTTGTTTGGTGATTTACATTTTATAATAGCACGTACCTACAGGTGGAGTGTGGTTTTCGTGGTATAGGCCATCAAGTGAATAAAATTTGCCGTGAGAGAGGTTTTTCGCAGCCGTCTATTATGTCTCTCTCTCTCTCTCTCTCTCTCTCTCTCTCTCTCTCTCAGGTGTCCGTTTGCCCTTATGAACTTGGAGAACTGCTTGTGCCCGTTGTCTATGCCATGGCTACTTCGACATCGGGTATCTTAGCACGCGGGAAACTTGGTCAAAAGGAGTCTGCCTCATGTTGCGTTGTGGGACTGCGCTGACCGATGCATAGGATGATGGAAAGTTTCAACTTTCTTCAAACTTTCATACCACCACCCAGCCCACTGGAGCCTGGAAGGGATGTCGTTCTTGTATACCTACTGCCCTCCAACAAACTACTGGCAGTCACATCAAAATGCTTGCTTCCTCCATGCCTATGCAAGAAACCGTGAACGATGGCCCAAGGAAATCAAGACAGCCGCTGATTGCTTCGTAAAGGAAGGCAGGTGGATCTATTTGAGACCTTGAATGCTTGATTGGTTGGATTCAGTAGGACATCATACTATGATGCTACCTATTCTCCAGTGTCATTATAGTCGTAAGGTATTTTGTTGGGAGAAGAAACCAGTTGCAAGGCGACAGGACAGCTTCCAAAGGTACAACCTGTTATTGGCCTCAAGTATCTTAATGACCCATCCATCAATATCACATTGGGGGTTCACATCTGTCATCTCATTCTCGAAGAGTAGTATATATGGGGAGAACAGGAGAAAAGTGGCGATGCATCTTGAAGGGAATTGAAAAGGACAGAATTGAGCTAGATGAGCCTGTTAGCGTTGAAGACTGGCTTAATTATGTGTTAGAAGGGGAATCAGTAGGTATCCTTCAGGTTTCATAATGAAAGGCTGCATAGGTCATGACTCTCTTTCCACAATGGCCACGAGTCCTGGAAAACAACATTGGTGATACTTTACTTTATAAAGATTTGGGAGGTTATGAATGTACGTTGTGGTTGTGATTCTGAGACGAATCATCAAATTCGTTGTTCTCTCTCTCTCTCTCTCTCTCTCTCTCTCTCTCTCTCTCGCTCCTCTCTCTCTCTCTCTCTCTCTCTCTCTGTATATATACTATATATATATATAATATATAATATATATATATATATATATATATATATATATATATACTATATATATATACTATATATAATATCTATATATAATATATAATATATATCATTGTTATATTATATATATATATATATATATATTATATTATATATATATAATTATATATTCATAATATATATATATACTAATATAATACATATACTATATACTGATATATATATATATATATATATATATGTACGTACGTAGTATATCGTATATTGTATATATGTATATGTGTGCGTGTGATTTATATTGATGAATTTGAGTAAATCTTGATTTACCCTATGTCATTAAGAGGTGATTGCATGTTTGGCAGTATTGGGATAATGTCGATCAATATTTCAGAGCACAGGATACAAAGGTGTTTGTAATTTTTTTCCCCCATAAAATTGACTGTCCATTCTCGAGTCGATGATTCCTGAAGAGTCATCAATCTGCCCACCATTGACCGAGTCATCATTTCAGAGGTATGCTAACCATTTATAATAAGAGAAAATTGTTAATAAGGAACCAAAATACTATAGGAAAGTGCCATGAAATACCCAACAAGCCACTATTACTTGGATTAACCCAGAATTCGTATTCAGCGCTGAATTTGTTAATATTTTGGTTCCTGCAAAGTGTGGAGGAGGGTCTGTTCCCCGAATGAATCAAAGGGTTAGGAGCTAGATTTGAGGAGGCAATTGCCTCTACACGTAAGAGAATGTTGCTAACCACCAAGCTGGCCTGGTCGTTATGCTATTTCATCTGGTCTCACCATCACTTTGGATTTAATTACTTATCACATTGGTCATTTATTTATTTACTATCTGCTGCAACACCTGTATTTCGAGCTCGTCTCACAAGTGTGAGTCATTGAGCATTATCCTATAAAAACCTCGAGGTTTTGGGCAACAGATTCAGTATATCCATCGCAAGCAGGTGAGTAAAATGCTACTTTTTCTAGAGCATTTAGGTTATGTAGATATATAGCTTTTGACTGACTGACCTCTGGTTTTTTTTTTTTTTTTTTTTTTTTCACACTGACTTTCATGGAGACACATCCAGAAGGTTACATTTTTTTTAACTATTATTTATTTTTTTACAAATGAAAAAACTTTTTGTTAAATAATGTGATGCTCAAAAAAAGTTCCATTCCCTTATTTTCATTTGAGACATGTTTCATAATCTGTTTCTTGTTTATCAGTCATAATATTTCTTTGCTAAGATCATAATCTTTCTTATTTATCAGTCATAATATTTCTTCGCCAAGAAACCTGCTTTGAGAATTTGTGATTAGAATTGGTAGAAATCAAGTAATGCCTATTCAATGATGAAAGAAAATATATTAAAGACTAGCAGCTTATTCTGAAGACCAAGTTTTATATAACATTAAATTTTCTGCTACAATTTCACATATTTTCCAGTAAAATTCTTGGAATATCAAACTGTACTTGTTACAAGAAGTTCCTCAAAACTGGTCCACTAGACCAGCACATATGTAACAGCTAAGGGGGATTTAATAGCAATATACTTAAGGCAATATTTTACCACTTCGCCGGTAAGGCTGAGTGTTATTATGCCAGAGCCATAATACATTATGGCTCTTGTGACGCCTCCTAAGTCTAGGACTCGACAGTTGGGACTTCAAAAACTAGTAGCATTGACTGCCAAGTAAGAGAAAAACAGCATCCAGCACTCTCAATATAAAGGAAAAATAACCCCACCACTTTTTTTTTTTTTTTGGCTTTTTTCAGAGTAAAATACAAGTCTCGCCAAGGCAAACATGAATGAGAAGTATAGGTTCCTCCATTGCATAGGGTTCTTGCTGCTGCTTGCTACTGCGGTAAGAAGGAAGTGCTTGCTGTTTTACTTTGCTTAGTATATATATATATATATATATATATATATATATATATATATATATATATATATATATATATATATATATATATATATATATATATATATATATATATATATATATATATATATTATATATATATATATATATATATATATATATATATATATATATATATATATATATATATATATATATATATATATATATATATATATATATATATATATATATATATATATGTGTGTGTGTGTGTGTGTGTGTGTGTCATTCGAGCTACAAATGTCCTTTGATATCTAATTCGCTCTACCTCGGAATTTATATATTTTCATATATGTACCGAAGGGGAATTTTTTGGTTGATAATAATTTCGTCCCCTCCATGGGATCGAACCACCATCCAGTGGACGGGAAACGAAATCAGAACGGACAGTGACGTTATCGAGTCTGCCAACAGAGAGGCTATAAGTTTATATCGATTCTGACCATTACAAATCACCGTCGATCTCAGTGTTTTCGTAATCGATATGAAACCCCCTCAACCCTGTTAGCCAATTTGAACGTTTGACCAACATAGACTTGCTATGAATACTTATCACATCACCGTGATTCATATAAATCATTCGAGCTACAAATGTCCTTTAATATCTAATTTGCTCTACCTCGGATATTAAAGGACATTTGTAGCCCGAAGTAGAGCGAATTAGATATTAAAGGACATTTGTAGCTCGAATGATTTATATGAATCACGGTGATGTGATAATTATTCATATATATATGTATGTATAATGGGTGTATATATATATATATATATATATATATATTATATATATATATATATATATATATATATATATATATATGGTATATATATATAGATATGTATATATATATATATGTGTGTGTGTGTGTATATATTTATATATATATATATATATATATATATATATATATATATATATATATATATATATATATACATACATAAAGGTTTTTTTTGCCACTAAGGAAAAAAATTAAAAAGCGAGTTAGCCGAGTACTTTCGGTCATATTCGGACCCTTTACTGAGGCATACTGACTTTACAAAGAACACCATAGTCAAAAGAAGGCTTAATATACAAACTGACACTACCAGATTAGCCATAAGGGCGATTTTCACTCTACATAGAGGAGGAGGAGTCATAGGCTAGCCACACCTTGAAGAGGAATACCCGCAATAAACAAGTGATTCTTCCAGAAAAACAGTACATTTTGAAAACAACACGGGAGCATATACAATTTAATATCATTCATTTTTACACAAATTTTCCCAACAAAAATTGTTATTAATGAAAAGACGAAAGAAAATATAAATATATATATATTCGTGATCAAGTTATTCATATACATACATGTGTGTGTATATATATACATATGGCAATATATCATTTTATATATATATATATATATATATATATAGTATATATATATAATATATATATATATATGCATATATATCATATGAATATATATATATATATGATAGATAGAGATATAGATATATATATATATAGGATAATAGGACAGATATAAGTCTATCTTATATATATATAGAGATATAGACTATAGTATATATATAGTATATATATATATCATATATATACGCATAAATTATATATATATAGAGATATAATATATATATCAGAATATAATATATAGTGTATTATATTATGTGCATATATATCCATTTTTATATATTATTTATATATATATATATATATATATATATATATATATATATAGTATATATGTACATATAATAATATCTATATTATATATAATATATATATATAGATATTATATATAATATATATATGCTATATATTGTATATATATATATATATATATATATATATATATCTTTATATATATAGATATATATATGTATATAATGCATATATATGTATAAATACAAAATAAACTCATATATATATTTACATATTGAACTTATTAATTTTGTACGCAGTCTTTTTAAAGGCTTGAATTGTAACCCACAGTTTTTGTTTGTATAGTAATGTTTATAATGTAAAGAAAAAAATTAGAGAAATAAATGAACGACTAATAAATTAGTCCCACATGTATATAGTTATTAATTCTCTCTCTCTCTCTCTCTCTCTCTCTCTCTCTCTCTCTCTCTCTCTCTCTCTCTGGTTCGATATTCTCTCTCCCTCTTTCTCTTGCTCGATATATATATATTTATATTTTCTTTCGTCTTTTCATTAATAACAATTTTTGTTGGGAAAATTTGTGTAAAAATTCATGATATTAAATTGTATATGCTCCCGTGTTGTTTTCAAAATGTACTGTTTTTCTGGAAGGATCACTTGTTTATTGCGGGTATCCTTCAAGGTGTGGCTAACCTATGACTCCTCCTCCTCTATGTAGAGTGAAAATCGCCCTTATGGCTAATCTGGTAGTGTCAGTTTGTATATTAAGCCTTCTTTTGACTATGGTGTTCTTTGTAAAATCAGTATGCCTCAGTAAAGGGTCCGAATATGACCGAAAGTACTCAGCTAACTCGCTTTTACATTTTTTTCCTTCGTGGCAAAAAAACCTTTATTTATACATAGCATCACGTTTTATATACTTCGTGACCAAGTTATTCATATACATACATGTGTGTATATATATACATATGTGTATATATATATATATATATATATATATAGATATATATATATATATATATATATGTGTGTGTGTGACATATATATATATATATATATATATATATATATATACATATTATATGTGTGTGTGTGTGTGTGTGTGTATATATGTATAAATACATAATACACTCATATATATATGTACATATTGAACTTATTAATTTTGTACGCAGTCTTTTTAAAGGCTTGATTGTAACCCACAGTTTTTGTTTGTATAGTAATGTTTATAATGTAAAGAAAAAAATTAGAGAAATTTAAAACAATGATAATTGCAGTTTGGCTTGCTTCAGTAAAAAAAATCTACATATTCTCAGTCCGCTGTCATAGACGAAATCATCATTTATGTATTTATCAGGATTTATCCCACATTCTTTATGTACTGTTTTCATCATCATATTTTGAAATATTCATCAGTTCATTTTTTGCTATATCATTTATTTTTTTATCCGCTTATTAGGCTCAAAGCAACAAGGGTATCACGAGATGCGCTGAAAAGGGCGGCTTCTGCGTTCCCAAGGATTTATGTGACACTGGATCTGAATTCCTTTGTGATGAAGAAAATGAAGTCTGCTGTCCGTATAATCCTCTCTCTAAGACGAAGCGCTCTCCTCGTAAGTATATACTCGCACACACAAATATGCACATACATACACATGTGACAAGTGTAAAGAGAACGAAACATAAGTTTGTTTCTTCTTAGAAGGAAGGTGAAACAAAATTAAAGTAGATTAAGTATAAATAAAATTGCAAAGTTCTACACATACCCACACTTTCACACTCATAATTATATAGAGTATAGTAGTATGTGTGAATATATGCATATGGACATTTGTAGCTTAATGCTATATACTTATAGTATATATATATAATATATATATATATAGATATCTATATATATATATATATATTATATATATATATATATAATGATATATATATACATATATATCATATGTATATATGTGTGTGTGTGTTTGTATTTGTATATATGTATTCCTCTTATTCACGAAGGTCAAATATCAAATATATTCCACAATGACAATGAAGGAGAAACCAGTTAGGAAAAAGGAAATGAGTTCTCAATTTGTACCAGCAGTTTCACCTTCCATCAGGCCTCTTCAAGGGAACTTTATTGACTAATCAGATAGTAAAGGAAAATATACTGGACATGTGTTTATATTTGACTTAAAGTATTACATAAAACATAAGTAAAAATGGTTAATGGAGCTTACATCTATTACAGGATAATGTAAAATATAAAGTGTCTAATATGTAGTTTGTCCAACAGAAAAGGTCAAGTCTAATGAGGCTAAAAAGGCAATTAAGTAAATACTCAAGTCAATATGTTACATAATATGTACTGAGTTTTCATATGTAGAGAGAGCGGGTCTGTATTGAATAAACCAATTCAGCCATTCAAGTTATTGTCTTTGCTATACTGAATACATACCGTTTCTATTAGATTTCTCTTAATAAGATTGTTTCTGAACAAGATTCTTGCTTTAGACCATGGAATTGGATAAAAACATTCTCTAGCATGTTTGCTACTGGCAACTTTTTCTGATCAGTAGCAATACTGTACATATGCTGTGCAATCAGTTTCTCAATAGTTTTTGCTGATCGTCCAATATAAGATTTATTGCCACCACAAGGATTTTTGTACACAACCCCTCTGTTTTATACTATAGGACTATTTCTTATTAAAGTTCTGCCAATGGTATTGCGATAGGAAAATACAGAAGTTAAATTTAGTAATTTAAGTGGGTGATAATATGGTCATAGGCTGACATATATGGCGAACACAGTATATTGCTATTAAAATTCATATTTTGGCTAGTGGAATAAAAAGATATTTTGGCCAGAGAGAAACACTCATCTATATCATGTAAAATAAAATTGTGCTCAAGACCCAATCCATATCTATAATCTATCTCGTCATCAGACGTCAGGGCTGACTATATGAAGAACTCTTAAAAACATAGATCTTATTCCTGATTGCTGTACTTTTTTTTATCATATTCTGTGTTAAATGTTAGAGAGAACAAGTGAAAGGCTATTTCCCATCTGCATATTAAATTTCTGTCCAAAATATTTACCATTAAAAATAAAGCTAATATCTACTACGTAAAGTCTAAACTATAAAACGATACGAACTATTAAAGTAAAAACATTTATCTAGTTCACGTATCAAAAAAATCTAGAAAATATCTAAAAGGTGACAAAATATTTATATCAAAACTACCCATAATTTCATTGTAAGCTTACATTTTTGCACATTATTAACAAAGCAGAATTTATAAAATGTTACTTGGAAATTGTGCCAATAAACAGCTAAAGCATCTGTAAAACTACCAACTGTACTGATTATTATAGGTCACATAGGATGACTGGGTTTATGGATCTTTACATTACTGTTCGAATAGGGTAGACTTGCATTGTGTGAAAGAAACCTGCCAGTCATATCCCGTTTTTTGCCGAAGATTAATTAATTTCTCTGTGAAATTCACTATTAACTCTCTTTAATGGGGTATATAGCAAAGGTTCATATGTACTGGCATCACTTATCAAGTCCTTCGTCTTACTTAAACACATTTCTTCACCATGAATGACAATAAACTTCCCCGGAAGAGGTCTAATGGAAGGAGAAACTGTTGGAACAAATTAAGAACTCCATTTCCTCTTTTCTCTCTCTGCTTTTTCCTTCATTTTTATTGCGGAGTACAAATATATATATATATATAATATATATATATATTATATAATATATATATATATATATATATATATATATATATATATATATATATCAGCAATAAGTCACCAAACACCACGTGACAAATATGTATGTAAGTAGCCACATGAAAGGTGAAAAATTAAAGACCAGG
This sequence comes from Macrobrachium nipponense, assembly GCF_015104395.2. NCBI lineage: Eukaryota > Metazoa > Arthropoda > Malacostraca > Decapoda > Palaemonidae > Macrobrachium > Macrobrachium nipponense. The sequence continues at coordinate 47,750,271 of NC_061098.1, read as the reverse complement.
TACCAAGCGCTTTCGTGTATTGCGTACTCTTCTTCGGGGTACAAAGTAAAATATATGGCTACTTACACACCACACACACACACACACACACACACACACTACACACACACACACACACACACACACACATATATATATATATATATATTATATATATATATATATATATATATATATATATATATATATATATTATATATATATATAAAGGTGATGCCACAGAGGAAAATGGAAAGGCAAGAAAGCCTAGAACTTTCGGTCTAACACGACCCTTTACTTAGGCACAAGTGATCATAACAGCAAAAACATAGTAGTACAATTAGGCTTAGTATCCAAACTGACATTACAAGATTAGCATAAGGTCCAATTACAAGATTAGCATAAGATCCAATTCACTCTACAGAAACGTAAAAATGCCCGTGGGCAAGATTAGAGATTTAAGGCAGCCACATCTTGGAGGAAACACACACGTGGTCAACAGATGATTCAGTCAGAAAACATTACATTTTGAAAAACGAGGCATATACGACTTTGTAGCATCCCGAAAAAATAGATTAAGGATTTAGGCGCTGTGCGTTGTCAAGGCAAATTTTAACATTTTGTATTAGTTAACATGAAATTTACAAAAATGTTCCAAAAAATGAGTGAAAAGACGAAATCTATTTTTTTTTGACTGAATCATCTGTTGACCACGTGTATGTTTCCTCCAAGGTGTGGCTGCCTTAAATCTCTATTCTTGCCCACTGGCCTTTTTTCGTTTCTGTAGAGTGAATTGGATCTTATGCTAATCTTGTGATGTCAGTTTGGATACTAAGCCTACTTGTACTATGTTTTTGCTCTGTTATGATCAGTTGTACCTAGTAAAGGGTCGCGTTAGACCAAAAGTTCTTGGCTTTCTTGCCTTTCCATTTTGCTCTGTGGCATCACCTTTATTTATACATAGCATCACGTTTTATATACTTCGTGATCAAGTTATTCATTTATATATATATATATATATATATTTATATATATATATATATATATATCTATATATATATATATATAATATATATATATATATAATAGTTAATATATATATATATATATATATGTATATATATCATATACTATATTAAATATTACCTATATACAGTATATACATACCATATATGGAATCACTAAAATCCAAATGTAACCACTTTAGAAAGAAAACTAGTAAATGGAGGATTTTCCTTGAGTATGCAATTAGCAAATAAAAATGCATGGTAAATAAAATCCCATAAGAGAGAAATTAAACATAAAAAGTAACAGTGAAAATTTTTACTTAACAACAGCCTAATCTTTGCAGGGGATATTGAAATTCCCTGCCAGTCGACAAAGGAGTGTGAATTTACCTACAACGGCGTGTGCCAGAGTTGGTGCGAAGATGGCAGGATTCCTACAGGATTCTGCTCTAGAGACTGCCTGTGCTGTGGATGCCCGACGACAGACAAATGCAGAGAGTTTTCAGGCTATTGCACCGTTGATCGTTGCTCCTGTAATGGTACGATAATCCCCGACTGGTGTATTGGAGAGAAATGCATTTGCTGCCTGCCAGGTAAGCTCATCGAGCCCTCTGTCCTGGCTGTTTGTTAGATGTACGATTTTCGTCTCTGGGGAGCGTATATTTTGGTATAGAAAACTTTTTCTGCACTTAAATTCTGTTTTTTTGTTTCTCAAATTCCAATGTTGCATTCTTCATTAAACTTCAAAGTTTTCCCAATCTTTACACTGTATATGCTTTTGCAGAAACTACAAATGATACTATAGGAATGATATTTCAGTAAATGTTTTTGTCTGCCTAAGGAGCAAGGATGAAATTGGAATTGGCATTTTCATGCACAGATTAAAGTTATTCAGAAGTAATCAAATGAGTTTTATGTTAAGATTATCTTCACCTTTTAGCATCAGAACAGAGAAAGTCTGAAACCAAAGCAGGTCATTTATCCAAGACCAATGCCATCGTAATGACTGTAGTTCTCTTTAGATGTGTACAAAGCGTTAATATTACATCAAGGTGCATCATATTTTTTTCTTAAGTTTTTAATGAATGGGTCAGGTTAATTTTGACATACATTTGTGTTGTCACCAGTCATCAAAATGTCAGGAGACATATTGTTTTGCCTGAAATAGTGAGTAATAATCCAAAATAGAATGTTCACTGTAGGACACTGGGGGTGTTCCTTGAAGCAAGACGGAACATCACTTCAAGATCTGGGAACTTCTAAGGTTCAACCTGCTTTTGAAACTGCAGATTTAACCTTTGCCCTCATTTGACATCATTATTTTGTGTGCATTTTCCTTTTTACCTCATTTGCCACAGTTCCCCAGGCTAGCTTTAGATATCCCATTTGGATGTCCAAATAAATCCTCACATGGACCATTGTTCTTCATATTTCTCCATCCAAAATTGAATTGTCTTACCCTTAGCTTCTTTGGAGTTGGTTAGAGTTATGTCTGAGATTAACCTTACTGATACCAAAGTTAGAAAAAAATCTCTGGTGTAGTTATTAGATGTATAGGAAAACAGGTGGCCAGGAAAACTACAGTTTACTTCATTCGTTTTAGGTAGATGTGGGATACACATACACATACCCAGCTTGTGATTGGCTGCAATCAGTGTTTCCGATATCAATGCAAACAGTTTTTATTAATACATCTAAATGCTCATATATATGTTGATTTATTTCGATGATATAACAATTCAAGCACGAGAGAGAATCTTGTATCAAATAGTCTACGCAGTTCAACTAACGATGGGCTTTTGATAATTGTTTTATCTTATTGTAAGCAGATAAAAGTACATCTGGTTAACAAGTGCAAAATGGTATTTTAATAATTTCCTTCATGTAGTACATGTTAGCTAATATTCAAAATCAGCATGAAATATACTGTTGTCTATTAGGCTAATTAGGTTAAATGTAAATTGGCAATAGTATTGGGTGTTTCTTTTCAGAAGACTTTCCTTATTCATATAATTTTTTTCTTATAATACCTCGGTGATCAGGCAATATCAGGAGCATTTTGGTAAACAACCTTATCGAGCAGAAGTTTAAAATCGCATAGTTCCCCTCATTCTTTGTGTTGGCATATACAGTATGAAAAAGGCATTGAAACAATACTTAGAATGAATAATTAAAGCTTACAATAAGGAATTAATTTTGACTGATATGAAATAAAGGTGTGCTTAAAAAGAAGGCCAGTAAAATCAAATACCGGTCAAATCAATAGTATAAGCCTATCATTCACTTGCCAATGCTCCATAATCTATCAGTCAACAGTATTATAAAGGTTATTTTTCCACTTAACATACGTGGATATATCTTGGGTATCGTAATGAAGTTATTTTTTTATATGAAATTGTACACGGAAAAAAGTTTGAATGATTAGGAAGCCTTGTTATCTGAATAGTTTGCGGTCGTAAGTCTGTGGATCCTGAGCTGTACTAGTGATATAATTTAATATAATTGCAAGCCCAACATTTGTTTATGTTTAATATATTTGGACTTTTTGATCCAAGCTCATCTTTCTTTTGCTTGTATAGTATATTATCGAGACAAATTGGCATGTTTATGATTTAGATAAGGTGTAAGGGTATTTGAATGTATACATATTCAAATATGTTACTGAAGATAGTTTTAATACTTATCACAATAAGCCAATGATATTGGAAACAATTTTCAACCAGTCACTAGTTACTCATGCGCATCGGCCAAATCCTTACCTGTGGGTGGACAGATGAGATGAAAACCATAATTGTCAGTCCTTAGAGTCTTGTCTTTATGTCCTAAGCAAGTACAGATCGTGTAAGCGATAATCTTGATTTGATCTTTTTTTTTAACATAATCATTGTACTTTTTGCATCAATTACTTTTTGCATCAATTACTTTTTGCATCAATTCTTTATTGCGATGGTTATCACAACCATTGTTGCATTCCAGAAGAATGCCTACCGAGTGATGAGTGTGCAGCCAACAACGGAACATGCAGAAAGACTTGTGCTGAGGGAGAAGAGCCGCTACCAGGAGCTGGTTGCGTTGATGTGGTCGGTGAATCCTGCACGTGTTGCATTCCAAGTGAGTACAGTGGTCCCCCCGTATTCGCGGGGGATGTGTACCAGACTCCTTGTGAATAGTTAGAACCCGCGAATAGTTGGCACCCCTATAAAAATTGCTTAAAACCTCCTATTTTGTTAGTTAAAACTGAAGAAAAAACCACTAACAATTTTTATACCTGGTTTTTTAAATAGTTTTTCACAAAAGTACATTTTATGATGAAACTGATTAAAAAACCAGGAATTTGTGGGTATTTCTCATAGAAAAATACCGCAAATGGGCGAATTTTCCTTTAATAATGCGGGGAAATGTTCCCAAGAGAAATCCGCGAATGTGTGAGTCCGCAAATCCGGAGAATGTGAATACAGGGGTCCACTGTACATACAAATCTTCCACAGCCAGTGGAATGCTTTGTAAGAGCTCAATTGAGTATGACTGAAAAGCGAGACAAACTTCCACATCAGTCATCTTGTAATCCTAAAGAAACATTTTCGATTCACTACAAACGTTGCTTATCTCTGCAAAAACCATTTAAACCTGAATAGTGTTATATCATATTAAATATTCTTGTTCAGTCCACTTCCATAGGGTCACACGTCCCAATGCCAGATTTAAAGACAGAAAATTTATTACCAATTTATGAAATCTTAAACTTAGATTACCATGAGATTCGTGAAACTCTGCAGTCCATGCTGCTATTCAACAGATGAATTAACTTTTTTCTTAAGTCACCTGTCTTGGATATTTGGGACCTTGCCATATTTTGAAGGTCACAGGTCATTTTCAAGTGTTACTTGTCCTTTTTCTCTGTATTCCTCTTGCATGTTTTTAACCTTCATACTATTCGTGGTATCAGGTCAGTTAAATTGCCAACATCTTAATTATCTGTTGTTGCTATAAGGTTAAATCCACAGGCAGCATGTAGGCTGGCTGGTAGTTACCTGGTTCTCTCGTACCGTTGACTTCACCGTAATGGTTGCAAATTCAGAATTTGCTCAATATTTTAAACTAACATCTTGCAGCAGAATTCTGGCCATTCCACAGAATGCCCACCAGTCTGTTGGTCTTAATACTGTGCTGCACATCTATAGCACTGAATAGGGAAACATAATGGTAACTTAAGGGTAGTCTCCACTTTGCACCAGTCTGTAGGGGTGCCGATCGTAAAAATATTTGCCAAAAATACACTAATCAAGACAGGCTAATGAATTTATCAGGCATTATTTGCACTATAATAACGCATATTCTCTGTGAGTTTTATCATTCTACAGGGAAAATAAATGATTTTATGAAAAAATGTGAAATTCAGGGCCCCTTGTACTGAAGGTTATTTGGTGATCGGTGAGAAACTACAGTCTTGAATAGAAATTCGGTCTGACAGAATGTTGGTATATCCCCCTGGAACATGCACATAAAGTATTATCAAAATAGAACAGTAAGTAAGCACGTAACAACAAAAAAAAGAGCAACAACTTCAGGTAAGTTCAGCGAAAGCCCCGCCGAAAAATAAGACTATAGCTAGGAAGAAATATTCAGAAAAAATTCAAACCTCGATTTAGGGACAAAACCTTCTGAGAGTTTGTAGTTATTATGTCACTTGATAGCCTAAAACATCTAAAAATTATATTATTTAGGAAAATCAAAGAAATGCCCCCCCATCTTCCCGAAAAAACCAAACCAGAGAAAAAGCAAAAAAGCGATTTTTTCTGAGGACAAGAAACTTGAAAAATTAGTTTAGATACCCTTAAATGGTTTTCTGAGATGAAACTACTCGTAGGAAACGTAGAAAACGACATCGACCAATTTAGAGAGATATACTATAATATTTATAATATTTGCGATTTCCATATTTATCGGCTGCGCTTTCGCTTCAGTTGTTGCTCTCTTTTTTTTTTTTTGTTACGTGCTTATTTACTGTTCTATTTTGATAATGATTTATGTGCATGTTCCAGGGGGATATACCAACATTCTGTCAGACCGAATTTCTATTCAAGACTGTAGTTTCTCACCGATCACCAAATAACCTTCAGTACAAGGGGCCCTGAATTTCACATTTTTTCATAAAATCATTTGTTTTCCCTGTAGGATGATAAAACTCACAGAGAATATGCGTTATTATAGTGCTAATAATGCCTGATAAATTCATTAGCCTGTCTTGATTAGTGTATTTTTGGCAAATATTTTTACGATCGGCACCCCTCCAAAGTGGAGCCTTTAATCTAAAATTATTTTTTTTAAGTTCTAAAGCAGTCAAGCATTTATTTGGTAATTTCAGTAAACGATGTGGAAAATATTAACATTGATCTGATATTTGATTACTTAATACTTGGAAAATTGAATAATTTAATGTGATTGTGTACTACTCTTCTTTGCCATTACTTGGGTTTCTTCATCAATACAATTATGACGGTGTTGTGAAACCAGTTGACTATCAGTTAGCTAGAGGCTATTGCAATCAGACATGTCCCACTTCTGTGCTCAAATGGCTGTAATTGCTGTCTCGAATATCGCAAGTAATGGCTAAGTTCTGATTTCCTTGTGAACTTGGCAATACTTATAAAAAATTAGGCTGTTAAACTTTCATAAGATCTTACTCCCTCAAAAAACCTTGGGTGGAAAAAAGTGTAGACTAATGGTGATAAAATAAGGCATACACATTTGTTCAAAACTCTGAGGAGGTAATGTGAGAAGTCATTTTATCTGAGATTGCAGAGATAGCAAAGGCTACCAGTTTAAATCTTAATATTTCTTCATCAAAATACCAATAATTCCCCTTGAAAAAGGTATTATGATTAAGCATAATTATCAAGGTGCCTTATATCTATTTTTTTAAATGGTTCTTAGTAATATAGTAACTGTTTCTTATTAGTATTATTAATACTACCTATTTTCATTAATCACCAATACATCAAAAATTAACTGCACTACTTTCGGTGAATTTGTAAAAAAAAAAAAAAAAAAAATTAGAAACAAAGTTCTTTTCATTAGACCTGTGTATATGCCATTTTTGAAGTAAAATAATTTGAGTATTTAGTATTTCCATTTAAAATGTACATCCCTGAGATTCAATACAGTAATGGAGGCACTGAAAATGCTGTTGTTCCTTTCAGCTTGCCCTAACACAACATCCTGTCTGGATGTAGATGGCTATTGCACCTCAAACCTTGATGAGACCTGTAATGGTGCATTGCTTCCAGAGATGTGTGCTGGAGAGAAATGCTCTTGCTGCCGGCCAGGTAAGGTCATCCTGTACTTGTTGATTGTTACAAAAGAAACAATTTTCAATCCTTTAAGTCAAGTGAAATTTGGTGCAGAAAACGTTTGCTGCTCTTAATTCATCCCAATATTTCTTTCTTTGTTTAAAGTTAATAGTATGTTTTCTGGATCTTACAAGAAGGCCATTTCTTTACATTTTATTTATTTTTGCACAAATAACAAATGAGAATAGTTTTGTGTAGTTTCAGTAAATGACGTTACCAGTTATAAAGACTAAGTAATATGAAATGACATTTTCATATCATGAAGAGAATTAATTCAGAAATCATCAAAAAGTGAAAAGCATTCCAATTACCTTGACTCCTTTGTATGAAAACTGATTGTGGAAGACAGTAGCCAAAACCGGTTGTTTTCTCTAAGATAATGCCATTGTAAGAACTCCCATTTTCTTCATTAAATCTTCCACTTCGTCAGAGTAGTATCAGGAATCCTGGATGTTTAGATACATTGACAAAACGTCAGTGTTATGTCAATTTGCATCTATATATTTGTAATATTCTTGTTACATTGTGTATATTTGCTAACACAATGGGTCAGGTTCATTTTGCCACTTTGTATTTTCATCCATAATTTACATTTCAGGAGCTAATTACATTGGTTTGCCTGAAATAGTGATATTAACCCAAAATAGAAAGTTTACCTATTTAGAGTGGTAAATTTGTCTTTGATCCTAATTGAACAACAGAAAATTCTCTCTCTCTCTCTCTCTCTCTCTCTCTCTCTCTCTCTCTCTCTCTCTCTCTCTCTCTCTCTCTCTCTCTCTCTCTCTCATCATCGGGCATCAAAGCCCTTGCCATATTGAAAAAAGTTATCACACACTAATTGGGGAGCAAAGCGAGACATTTTAATAGTGATATATAAGGCAACAGTCTTATCCATAATAGATTACTTCTGTCCAATATATTCATCCGCCTCAGAATCTGCATTAAAAACTCCCGATGCAGTGCACCATGAAGGCGTGCGATTGTGTACAGGAGCATTCCGATTGTCCCCAACAAGCTCGCTTCTGGTAGAGGCAGGTGTGTTGCCCTTGAAATATCACCGTAATTTGATAACAATACAAACAGGTCTTTCACTGCAAGCGGGATCGTCTCCTACACCTGACTGCTTTCAAAACTGTAATCCAGTAACAGAAGTTAATAGTACTAGCTCTTTCCCAAAAGGAGCTAAATACATAATGAACTTGCATAACATAGATCCAATCTTTCACCCACCAATGGAATTGCCATCACCGTGGATTTTAAAACGAATAAAGATATGTACCTCCCTGTCTTACTTACTTAAAAAGCAAATGACAAGTACAGAAATGTACCGCCAAAATGCTTTGGAGCACAGAAGAAAAGGAAACAAATTCATGGTATGTACAGACGGCTCCAAAAATAATGTTGGAGTAGGAGCATCTGCATTTTCGAAAAATATGTTAATCAAAAGAAGCCTACCTTTAATATCATCATTATTTACTGCTGAAGTCACAGCCATACAGATGGCTCTTGATATGATATCTGAGGCAAAAGCAAGTGTCTCTGTTATTTTCAGTGACTCACGTAGTGCTATAGATGCTATAAGACAGTATAAATCAGTAAACCAAATAGTGCAGGAAATACAAATAAAAATTCATCAACTCCTCCAATCAGGATTATCAATAGAAATATGTTGGATCCCAGCACACGTGGGAATAAAAGGAAATGAAAATGCAGACTCAGCTGCCAAATTAGCCTGCACTATCCCCCCAACAATTACACATGCCCCAGTGTCAGACTGGATAACATCTGTTAAGCCATTGATTTACCAGGATTGGAAAAGAGAATAGGCCTCAGTGCCAAGCATAAATAAACTTAAAAACATAAAAACTGAAGTGTATGTATGGAGGACATCCTCACAAAAAGAAAGATCAAAAGAGGTGATCCTAACAAGGCTCCGTATAGGACACACAAAATTCTTGCATGGTCACTTGATGTCAACACCACATGCTGACCCAATAAAGTGTAATAGATGTCAAACACCCATGACAGTGCGGCATTTACTTATTGAGTGCCCAAATTGGACCCAGCAAAGATCAATTTATCTACGAAATTCAAAAATGAAAAGTATTCTTGCTGAAAGCAAAGATTTTTCAATTTAATAAGTTCATAAATTTTTTGAATAAGACAGGTTTCTTAAATAAAGTTTAAATTTTTTTTATTTAATTATTTATTTATTATTTTATTTTTTCCCTTCTTCTCAGGATTACTTGAGACTCAGAGGTCTGGAAAAACTAAGCCCTATTAATAATAATAACACTCTCATCATCAATGTTTTAGTTTTTTAAAACTGATATAACTTTATTTTATACCTTACCGGGTTTTGAATGTCACAGGTCACTTTTAGAAGCCTGCTTTCAATTTTATTCTCATTTTTTAACCAAATTCGACCAGTATACCTATTCTGCATATCAAAACGTACATTTCCTCAGGTTCGTTACCATATCGAAGAGACTAAAAATGAAAATATCCTTTTTAGATTGCCCCGAATCAGATGTCTGTCTACAAGCACAAGGCAATTGTTCTCATCGTAATTTCTGTAATGATATAATAATCCCCGAATGGTGTCCTGGAGAGAACTGCGTTTGCTGCTCACCTTTGTTGATTGTGAAAAGATAGTCTTCATTTCTTTGAGTCGTGCTTCATATTTTTTGGTAATCTCATGTAATCTATTCATTCTAATTAATGGATCTGATTCATATTAGTAGTATCTGTGTGCATTTCCAATAGTCACAAATATGTAAAGAATAAACACTGCTAATTTTAGTGAACCTTTGAATAAAAAATAAATAGAAAAGTCTTTTGATAAGATCTGTTTATGTGTTCTGCATTCCAAAACACACATTTTCCCCAGATTCATTACCATATCAAAGAGACTAAAAATGAAACTGTCCCTTTTAGATTGTCCCGGATCAGATGTCTGCCGAGAAGCACAAGGCTATTGTTCTCACCCTAACTTCTGTAACGGTACAATAGGCCCACAGTTGTGTCCTGGAGATAACTGCATTTGCTGCTTACCTGGTAAGGAAGGTCTTTGTTGGTTGTTAAAAGATGAAGTTTTCGTCGCTTTGAGTCTTGTGGATTTTAGTACAGAAATCTTTTTCTGCTCTTAATTTCATTTTTTTTCCCTCGCTCACATTCCAATATTTCATACTTCATTTTACACTTCCAAGTTTTCATAAATAAAATAACCATTTTTTTATGTCTGAAAAAATTTTTCAGGCATTAACAAATGAGAATGGTCAATGCCTCTTATTAAGAGTAAGAAATACGATATGATATATCCATGCTGCAAAAAGAATTGATAAAGAAATCGTCAAAAGAGTGAAGAACATCCCAGTTACCTTGACCCCTTAGACTGAGAAAGTCAGGGAGCAAAACGGGTAATTTTATTTAAGATCAGTATCATCATAAAGACTGCCAGTTTCTTCACTTGTTCCCACTCTTTGTCAAAGTACCTGGATTTCCTCCAGGTAATTTTAGATTTACACTGCGTCAAAATTACGTAAAGGTACATAATTTTTTTTTTTCATTGCCTAATTTTTTATTAAAAGCGTCATGTAAGTTTGGCATCAATTTTTTTTTCATCAATCATTAATATGTCAAGAGATAATTATCTTGTTTTCATTGTAATGAAGAGTAATAACTAGAAAACGAATTATATCTAGAAGTGTTCAGGATTTGTCGGTGATAAGATTAGTGTGAGAATAGTTGGATAGTGTCTACTGAGTTAGTTTATTGAATGAATTATTGTAAATTCGATCAGGATGGCAGTAAGCTCCAACTGTGGCAAGCAATGGCAAAATCTTGCTTGCATTGCAGAAATGCAATACGATGAGTTAGCAGGAAGGGAGATGCCATTTCTCATCTATGAGATCAATAACAGCCCTAACCAAAAAGATGCAAAAGTATTCATAGACATATTGGAAGGATATGATTCTTCAAACTGGAACAAATCAGCAGAAAATATCATGAAAATAATTGAAGGAGTTCCAAATAAAATTCAAGTGGTCAAGAGACTTATAAGGAAAATTTACATCAATCAACACATTCCTCAAAGAAAATAAAGTGTACATTGTGAATATACTGATTGATACAATAGGAAAAAGAATGCCTAAAGCATGCAAACTGTGTAAGGTGTGGTATATCATAGTAAATCCACAAAACCTGATCAGGAAATGTTATGCATACAACATATCCATGCATCCCCAATGCGCAGAAGTCCAGCAAAATACAAGTAAGGATACAAGAGTATTTTGCTCAACATGTCTATCATGGATAGATAATGTTATTAAATCGAGACTTAATGTGCAAATAGTAGAGGATGAAGAAGATGAGAAAGAGGAAGAAGAGGAAAATGGAAAAGAAGAAAATAAAACTGAAATGACAGAAAAAAATAATGAAAACAAAGAGCAGGACAAGAGTATGGATGCAGAGATACTGATAGATATTACATATGAGGCAATGAAGCAGCATACATAAGAAGAAATAAATTACGGCATGACAACACAAATTAAAATCCCGAAGAGGCTTTACCCAGATCTGCATACTGATTGGAAAGAGCAAGAAAAAAAAAGATAAGAAAGACACAGTCTACACCCTTTTGAAAAGAGGGAATTGCAGATTTGGTGAAAGATGTTACTACAAACATCCCAAGGTATGTCACAATTATGAGATCTATGGTAAATGTGCATACCTAGACAGCTATGAGGATGAATACAGAGATCTACATCCAAAAATATGCAAAAACTTAAAAGAAGGGAAAAGATGTAAGGTTCAACCAAAAAATGTAAATGATATCACCTTGACCATAATTAAAATCAATTAAATAATAAAATCCAAAATAAAAAAATAAAAAATAAAGAAAGGAACAAAGAATATAAGGTGAAGGAAAAAAATGAGATCTATGGTAAATGTGCATACCTAGACAGCTATGAGGATGAATACAGAGATCTACATCCAAAAATATGCAAAAACTTAAAAGAAGGAAAAGGATGTAAGTTCAACAAAAAATGTAAATATATGCACCTTGTAGCCATTAATTAAAATCAATTAAATAATAAAATCCAAAATAAAAAAATAAAAAATAAAGAAAGGAACAAAGAACATAAGGTGAAGGAAAAAAACAAGCCATCACCGTGCTATGGAATGTCAGCAATGAGAATGCAAGCATCAGCTTTAAGATACAGTGCAAGAAACAAGAACTGTATATACAATGCCAGGGAATGGTGCAGATACGGAGAAAATTGCAGATTCATACACAAAATGAATAATTATAATGAAAGAAGATCAAATATATTAGAAAAGTTGGATTTTTTAATGTCAGAATTTCTGGAAATAAAGAAAAGAACAACATACCAGAACAGGAAAGAGACATGGGAAAATCCTTATTATTACCCATATTAAATGAAGGGGATAATACGCAAACCATCATAGTGATGTATGTGCAGGGTTTAGTTACGAGTAACTCAAAAAGAAAAATAGAGTTCTTAGAAGAACTAACCCAAACTGGAAAGAAAATAGATATAATGAATATAAGTGAAACCTGGTATTCCCAAGAGACTGGTAATGATGATCAGTTAAAGGGGTTCCAAACTTATAGATCAGATAGAAAAAATAAAAATCCAGGGGGAACCACAATATATGGGAAAGACATAAAACAAGGAAAAATATATGAGAAATATAGTAACTCAGAATGTGAATTAATAGCGGGAGAATTTGAATCTGAAAAATTAATGAACATTGTAATATATAGACCCCCTAATACTAAAGAGTTAGACACAATAATAGAAAAATTGGATTATATATGTAGAAATCACAAAGATTGAACTATTCTCCTATCCAGAGACTTTAACTTTCCTTTCTTAGATTGGAAAGAACGAATAGGATATTGTGTTGTATTTATACATATAAAAAAGAGAGTAATAGTAGTGCAGAAGATAAGAGGCAATTCGAAAAGCTATTAGATATGCTACTAGAATACAACATTCAACAAATAAATCACCTGCCAACAAGAAAGGAAAATATTTTAGACCTAGTATTTATGAACGAGGTGAATTATGTTAAAGAAATAATAATAGTTTATAATGCGAGTCTTTCAGACCATAATCTCATAGAATTAACAGTCCATTCCAAAGCAAGTGAAAACAGAGATAAGCAAGAGATGAAAAAGTGGGAAGGATATGGAAAATACAATTTCTACAGTAAAAATATAAAATGGTCGGAAATAAATGAAGAATTAAACAAAGATTGGGATAACATATTTGTAAGTGATGATATACAGGTGAATACGGATATATTATATAAAATATTAGAGAAAATAGTGGATAAATATATACCAAAGAAGAAAAGTAAACATCTGTCGAGCATACCAAGAGACAGAAGGATCTTGTTCCAGAAAATCAGAAAGTGGGAAAAAAGGTCTTGCAAAAGAAAAGAATGTATGTAAAGCGATGAAACTAAAAAGTAAGATAGAAAATGCAGAACAAAAGATTATACAATCAAAAGAAAATTAAAAACGGGACTTGGAGGAAAAAACCTTAGTAAATATCAAGCAAAACCCCAAACTATTGTACTCATATGCGAAAGAGATGAATAAAAGAAGAATAGAAATAGGCCCTTCTAAGACGAATGGAAAATAAGGAAATATGCAACATATTAGCAGAAAGATATAAGAGAGAATTTACCCCTAGAATTGATAATGAAGATAATAATACAGAAATAAGGGATGAAAATAGTGAATATTTATCAGACCTAGATGATAATGAAGCCGATATTGTGCAGGCTATTAATGAAATTAAAAATGGATCTGCAGCTGGTCCTGAAGGTGTCCTTGCTATTTTGTTAAAGAAAGTAGTTCATTCTATTGCAAAGCTCCTTGCAAGATTATTAAGGCAAAGTGTAGATACAGGCAAGATTTATGATGAGCACAAATTAGCATATATTACCCCTACTTTCAAAAGTGGATCAAGACTAGAGGCAAGTAATTATAGGCCTATGAGTCTAACATCACATATTATGAAAGTGTATGAAGGGGTAATGAAGAAAAATATTATGAAACATCTAATAAAAGATAATTTGTTTAATATAGGACAATATGGTTTTGTACCCGGAAAAAGTACACAAACCCAACTGTTAGTCCACCAAGAGAACATACATAAAAATATGATAAACGGAAGAGAAACAGATGTGGTTTATTTAGACTTTGCAAAAGCTTTTGACAAGGTAGACCATAATATATTAGCGAAGAAAATTAGAAAACATAATATAGTGGACAAAGTAGGAAGATGGATAAAAGAATTTTAACACAACAGAAAACAGATAGTTATTGCAAACAATGAGAAATCGGATGAAGCTAAGGTAATATCCGGTGTGCCACAAGGTACGGTGCTAGCTGCATTGCAGTTTGTTATTATGATTGCAGACATAGACAGTAATGTTAAGGACTCGGTAGTAAGTAGTTTCGCCGATGACACAAGAAAGTAGAGAAATTACTTGTGATGAAGGTATGAACTCGCTACAGAGACCTTAACAAAAGTATATGAATGGGCAGAGGTAAATAGGATGGTATTTAACTCTGACCATCCAAGATTGGAAGATGCAAAATATACCGGAAGATGCATTAGCAATTGTCTGGTAGACATTAGAGGTGCCTCACACTGAGGGACCTGGGGCAACCTGAACAAGATATAAGGTGTGTAAAGTAGGGTCTCTCTCTCTCTCTCTCTCTCTCTCTCTCTCTCTCTCTCTCTCTCTGTTGTATTATAGGTGAATTAAATTTTTTTGAAATATATATCTTGATCCTTTTTTACCTTGCTATCTTTTGAAAGGGCTACTTTCCATTTTATTTGAATTTTTTGAAACTTAATAAGCAAGTAATCCAAGGGTTATCGAGTATTTTCGTTTGATATGATCAACCTTCACATATTTTTCAAGATGATAGGTCTATCGAAATGTGGCATTTTATTTATAATTTCTGTGAAAACTGGTACATTTAATCAGCCTACATTATATATTAGGACTTTGAATGCACCATGGAGTACTTCAAATGACACTTTCATATTTTATTTTACGTATATACAGAATTACATTAAAGAAATAAGAAAGATCAAAATTAAACATGAATGCCATACATAAGAAGTCCTTGTGCATTAAATAATTGCTTGTTTACTGGAATGTTGAGAAAATTACCACTGATGTGATACTTAGGTACTTTTTTTTATTTTTTGGAACCTGAAGAAATTAAATAGAAGCAAGTTCTATATATTTCTTTTATTCCTACATCAATACAATTAGGACAACTTCGTGGACCCTCTTTCCACTGTCTATTAGGTGCTTGCTATTGCAATGAGACATGTCTCATTCAGAACCCAAGCCTTTGGGGAACATACCAGGTAATGACTAGGCTCCTCTTTCCA
The DNA here is from genome assembly GCF_015104395.2 of Macrobrachium nipponense. Lineage (NCBI taxonomy): Eukaryota > Metazoa > Arthropoda > Malacostraca > Decapoda > Palaemonidae > Macrobrachium > Macrobrachium nipponense. Next base: position 47,734,482 of record NC_061098.1, on the reverse strand, counting down.
GGCCAGCTGTGTAAAATTTATTGCTGCTGAGAAATGAAGCTGGCTTTTATCTTCCTTAAGCTCTTGCTCCCGTGAACAGACACTGAGAAAAAGTAAATCCTGTTATGACAGAAATGGGGACAGCCAATTATCTGACATTTAATTGAGGCCATTGCTTTATTCACTTCCATAGTTGGTTTTGCAACAGCTGTGGTCTTGTAGTGCAAAAGTAAAAGAAGGTGCTCAAGGAAATAGTAGGTTATATCCATCTGCCAATTTTGTAAACAGTCACTTTCTGTAATTTCAAATTTTGAGTTTTCTTTAAGTCCAAGACACCTGTGATGGTGTGAAATCCCCCTGTTCGCAAGTTGGAGAGAAATGCTTTTGCTGGTTTCCAGGTAACCTCATCCTCTCCCTGTCTGTTGATTGAGTGGATTTTGACACAAAACTTTTGGTGCGATTCAGTTATAGTTACTGATTCTCACATACGAGTACTTTTTTCTTCATATGCTCTTTCAACTTTCCAAATCATACAAAGAATTTGGAGTCGATATTTTCATGTCACAGAACAAATTTACTCAGATATAAATAAACAAAGTGAAGAATGTTCAAAATTGAATACCTTCAACATTAGCTCTCAAAGGTTGCTATCTTATATCTATTGTTGTTATTCAGTAAGTTACCAAGATTCCCACTGTATATATATTCAGCGAATTTTAAAAGAAATCACAGATGCCGTCATTAAGATGCATCATATTTTTTTTATATATATATAAATTCTATGCAGTGAATTCTCTCTAATGAAATGGGTAAGGTGCCTAGTAGTATACACAGAGTATATTTATTAATCACTAGTGCATCAAAAGTTCACTGCCAGACTTTCACTGAACTAGCAAATAGAACTGGTATAAGAAAAGTTCATATAATTTGTTCCATATTTCTGCTCTGCATTCCAGTAAATTAATTCGAAGCTTAAATCCAGTAGCAACTTACATTCCCTTAGTCTCACTCCCATACCGTATAATGTAGTAGTATACTAAATATTCAACTGTTCCTTTTAGGTTGCCAAGAAGACACAATTGCCTGTAGAGAAGCAAATGGTTATTGCACAAATCCTAAAACCTGTGATGGTATGATATTGCCTGATTTGTGTCTTGGAGAGAACTGCGATTGCTGCGTGACAGGTAAGCTCATTCAGCACTCGGTATGTGTTGATCTTTTGAGAGGAAAGATTGTTGTTCCTTTGAACTTCATGGATTTTGATACAGGAAATTTTTGCTGTGCTAACAGTCAGGTTTTTGTTTCTTCCTACCCAGTGTTTCATTCTTCATTTAAAACTCCTGAGTTTTCCGAATCTTGCTGAAAAACTGTTTTCTCCATTCGATCTGCTTTTGAAGAAATAAAAAATGAAAATAGATGTGGCAGTATATTAGTTGTAAAATAAAATATGAAAGAAATGCGAATTTAAATTTTCATATCAAAAATAGAATTAATTCAGAAATGATTAGCAAAGTGAAGGTCATTCCAACTACTTCATCTCTTTAGCTGCCCAACAGACTTTAAAAATCAGTAACCAATACAGGTATTTTTATCTGGGATCAAAGCCGTTTTAAAGATTCTTTTTCTTTATTTATTCTTCCTCTTCATCAACACATCTGGAATCTCTGAATAATTTTAGGAATATTTACAAACCTTTTCCTTTATGCCTGATAAATAACTTGCTGTCAAGGCACCTCATATATTTCCATTCTTTTATTATGTATATGTATTTTTTAATTCAGTGAGTCAGGTCTATTTGCGTCCATTTGTATTAACATCAATATAACAGAAGACAACTACAGTCCGGTCCCAAAATATGCTTATTCGAATTGTGCGATTCCCCTTTTATGCAGTTGCTAGTTCTCATAAATAGATTTTCTGTATCTGCGAAGCCGTTCAAAGTCTTCGAGTCTCACACCGCAAACGTATCAAATCTATGGTCTTTTCAAGTATTTAAGGTGGGGTGGGGTGGGGGGTTCGCTGGTTTCTGAGCGAAGTGATGGGGGGAATGTGAGAGAAAGATTGCCTGCTCAGCCATTAGCTGAGATGATAGGCTCCGATTCACGCATTGTGACATCATAGATTAGTGTGTACGCATGATCGATATCATCATCATCGCCATACGTATTATTCAGATCTGCAAAGTGTATTCTGATCATCATCATCGCCAGGGGTATTATTCAGATCTGCGAAGTGTATTCTGAAGGCTTCTGCTCAGCCATTAGCTACAACGGAAGGCTCATCCTCACGCATTTTTGACGTCATAGCGCAGTGTGTACGAATGATCGGTATCATCATCTTCACCATACGTATTATTCAGATCTGCGAGGGGAATTCTCATCACCCGCATCATGTATGCATCTGCCTGCCTAGAAGTCAAAGAGGAAGACTTATTTTTTCGAAACTAAAAAGCTTGTCCTTAAGTTAAAGACGAAGGAAAGAGCAACTTCCATTTTTGCAGCAGTCAACAACTTGAAATCCATCATTGCTGAACATGAAGTAAGAACTTTTTTGTCGAGGTTAACTTGTTTTGACTAATTTTTGGCATTTGATCATTTATTTTTTTTTTATTGTTGAAATAGATTTTTATGAAAATGATTAGTAAAAGATGTGTTGAGAGAGAGAGAGAGAGAGAGAGAGAGAGAGAGAGAGAGAGAGAGAGAATCGTTCGATCTTAACTTTTCAAGAAACTGTTATTTTATGTTGAATTTCTATTTTTTATCATTTCTTTTTGAGAAATTGTAATTTCATATCAAATTTTGAATTTTCATCAATTCTTTTTTTTCGTAAAATAAAAAAATATAGATGAAAACGATTACATAGTGAACGTGACGGACAAAGAAACTCAGACAGGCGCTCATAAGCAAGTTTGTTTGGCCTAACAGGAATGAAGACACGCATGATCCACCAGTCCCCGAAACCTCAAATGGTTCACAAAGCCCTCCTTTAGCCGAAGAACTCTTAGCGGAGGATTAGATAGAGGAGTGTGAAGGTTTTTTGGCAGAGGATAGGTAGAGGAAGTTCCATCCAAAAGGGTTTTTAAAGGAAATAACTGTATCGAACAGTACATTAGCACTCAATGGTGTCAGTGTTTACGAGTAGGAGTTTTCACCTCCTGGATGTAATTTTAAACTTTTTCAAGTTATTAAAACCTTTTTAATGTTTTGTTTATCCATAAGGACAATTTCATATTAGAAATATTTACAGTATAGTACTACATAGAAAGTATTGAAAATGGGTAGTATAAAAAAATTTTAATGAGTAAGTTCCCGTTTGCCTCGGCCCTAATGGAATTATTCCCATAAGGTATGTGTATTGAAATCTAAATTTTCCAGTTCTGCGAGGCCGTGGATTGACCAAATTATCACATAATTAGGGACCGTACTGTACCTTTTTTTCACTTAAATTATGACTCGTGAGTAATAATCCAAAATAGGAATTTCTCCTGCTTAGGCTAGTTAATCTATCTTGTATTCTAATAAGAAAAAGTAGGCCACTGTTTCCATCATGACTGAAACGGGACACTGACAAAATCTTTCTTCACTCCCTAAGCATTGTACCAAAAAGAATAATAAGGTTGAATTCTGTTATATTTGTTGGTCACATTTGCTGTCAGTCACCATTAATGCTATGAGTATATACCGGAATCACATTAAAGCAGTGTAAGATAGCCTCTAAATATACCAAATCGCCTATAGAAAATCAGCATCACATTAATAATGCTGGATCATAGTGAAGAACTTTTCTTTTAGGTCTGTTTTCTACACAATCCAGGTACAGTGGGAAAAAGGCAATGCCCACTTGCAAAGGGTCACACATCCCAATACATTTAGAGACAAGGAACTTATCATATTTTTTTATCTTTTTTTTTTTGCAGTATTAAATTTTGATTACTGTCAGATTAGAAACCTTGCCGTTCATGGCTCATTTCTCCAGGCAAATTAATCTTATTTGAAAATTCATGTCTTTTGATCTTAACATATTTTGACGGTCACCTGTCATTTTAATGTAGTTCCATTTTTCTCTGTTTTCCCCTTGGACATTTTAAACTTGACAACACACAGGTCAATAAAATTGTCAGCATTTTAATTATATTTATTACTCACTAGTACATCAAAAGTTCATTGCCAGACTTTCACTGAACTAACAAATAGAACTGGTATAGGAAAAGTCCATATAATTTGTTCCATATTTCCACTCTGCATTCCAGTAAATTAATTAAAAGCTTGAAATCTAATAGAAACTTACGTTCCCCTAGTCTCACTCCCATATTGTGTAGTAGTATATTAAAAATTAAACTGTTCCTTTTAGGTTGCAAAGAAGACACAATTGCCTGCAAAGAAGCAAATGGTTATTGCACAAATGCTGAAACCTGTGATGGTATGATATTGCCTGATTTGTGCCTTGGAGAGAACTGCTATTGCTGCGTGTCAGGTAAGCTCACTCAGAACTCGGTATGTGTTGATCTTTTGCTGTGCTAAAAGTCTGGTTTTTGTTTCTTCCTTCCCAGTGTTTCATTCCACATCTAACATTCCTGAGTTTTCCGAATCTTGCTGAGAAACTGTTTTCTCCATTCGATCTACTTTTGAAGAAATAAGAAATGAAAATAGATGTGGCCGTATATTAGTTGTAAAAAAATATAAAAGAGATGCAAATTTAAATTTTCATATCACAAATAGAATTAATTCAGAAATGATTAGCAAAGTGAAGGTCATTCCAACTACTTTATCTCTTTAGCTGCACAACAGACTGTAAAACTCAGTAATCAATACAGGTATTCTTATCTGGGATCAAAGCCTTCGTAAAGATTCTTTTTCTTTATTTATTCTTCCTCTTCATCAGCACATCTGGAATCTCTGAATAATTTTAGTAATATTTACAAACCTTTAGCTTTATGGCTGATGAATAACTTGCTGTCAAGACACCTTATATAATTCCATTCTTGTATTATGTGTATTTTTTAATTCAGTGAAATGGTGAGTAACAATCCAAAATAGGAATTTCTCCTGCTTAGGCTGCTAAATCTATCTAGTATTCTAATAAGAAAAAGTAGGCCACTGTTTGCATCATGACTGAAACGAGACACTGACAAAATCTTTCTTCACTCCCTAAACATTGTCCTCTCCTCTGCTCTCCAAAAATTATTAAGGTTGAATTCTGTTATATTTGTTGGTCACATTTGCTGTCAGTCACCATTAATGCTATGAGTATATACCGGAATCACATTAAAGCAGTGTAAGATAGCCTCTAAATATACCAAGTCGCCTATAGAAAATCAGCATCACATTAATAATGCAGGATCATAGTGAATAACTTTTCTTTTAGGTCTTTTTTCTACACAATCCAGGTACAGTAGGAAACAGGTAATGCCCACTTGCAAAGGGTCACACATCCCAATACATTTAGAGACAAGGAACTTATCATATTTTTTTATCTTTTTTTTTTTTGCAGTATTAAATTTTGATTACTGTCAGATTAGAAACCTTGCAGTTCATGGCTCATTTCTCCAGGCAAATTAATTTTATTAGAAAATTCATGTCTTTTGATCTTAACATATTTTGACGGTCACCTGTCATTTTAATGTATTTCCATTTTTCTCTGCTTTCCCCTTGGATATTTTAGCCTTATATTTATTACTCACTAGTGCATCGAAAGTTCATTGTCAAACTTTCACTGAACTAACAATAGAACTGGTATAGGAAAAGTCCATATAATTTGTTCCATATTTCCACTTTTCATTCCAGTAAATTAATTCAAAGCTTGAAATCTAATAGAAACTTACATTCCCCTGGTCTCACTCCTATACTGTATAGTAGTATATAAAAAATTTAACTGTTCCTTTTAGGTTGCATACAAGACACAATTGCCTGCAAAGAAGCAAATGGTTATTGCACAAATGCTGAAACCTGTGATGGTATGATATTGCGTGATTTGTGTCTTGGAGAGAACTGCGATTGCTGCGTACCAGGTAAGCTCATTCAGCACTCGGTATGTGTTGATCTTTTGAGAGGAAAGATTGTTGTTCCTTTGAACTTCATGGATTTTGATACAGAAATGCAATTTAAATTTTTATCACAAATAGAATTAATTCAGAAATGATTAGCAAAGTGAAGGTCATTCCAACTACTTCATCTCTTTAGCTACACAACAGCCTAAAAATCAATAACCAATACAGATATTTTTATCTTGGATCAAAGCCTTCGTAAAGATTCTTGTTCTTTATTTATTCTTCCTCTCCATCAGCACATCTCGAATCTCTGAATAATTTTAGTAATATTTACAAACCTTTAGCTTTATGGCTGATGAATAACTTGCTGTCCAAGGCACCCTTTTTTTTCCCAAATTATATTTCCATTCTTGGTTATTATGTGTTATTTTTTAATTCAGTGAGTCGGGGGCGGGGCATTCGCATTAATTTGTATTAATGTGTATTTTAATTCAGTGAGTCGGGCGCATTCGCATTCATTTGTATTAACATGAATATAACAGAGAACAACTTCCTTGTTTTCACTGAAATGGTGAGTAACAATCCAAAATAGGAATTTCTCCTGCTTAGGCTGCTAATCTATCTAGTATTCTAATAAGGAAAAGTAGACCACTGTTTACAGCTTGACTGAAACGGGACACTGACAAAATCTTTCTTCACTCCCTAAACATTGTCCTCTCCTCTGCTCGCCAAAAATTATTTAGGTTGAATTCTGTTATATTTGTTGGTCAGATTTGCTGTCAGTCACCATTAATGCTATGAGTATATACCGGAATCACATTAAAGCAGTGTAAGATAGCCTCTAAATATACCAAGTCGCCTATAGAAAATCAGCATCACATTAATAATGCTGGATCATAGTGAATTAAATTTTCTTTTTTTAGGTCTTTTTGTTCTTTTTCTACACAATCCAGGTACAGTAGGAAACAGGTAATGCCCACTTGCAAAGGGTCACACATCCCAATACATTTAGAGACAAGGAACTTATTAAATTTTTTATCTTTTTTTTTTTCAGTATTAAATTTTGATTGCTGTCAAATTAGAAACCATGCAGTTCATGGCTCATTTCTCCAGGCAAATTAATTTTATTAGAAAATTCATGTCTTTTGATCTTAACATATTTTGACGGTCACCTGTCATTTTAATGTATTTCCATTTTTCTCTGCTTTCCCCTTGGATATTTTAGCCTTATATTTATTACTCACTAGTGCATCGAAAGTTCATTGTCAAACTTTCACTGAACTAACAATAGAACTGGTATAAGAAAAGTCCATATAATTTGTTCCATATTTCCACTTTTCATTCCAGTAAATTAATTCAAAGCTTGAAATCTAATAGAAACTTACATTCCCCTGGTCTCACTCCTATACTGTATAGTAGTATATAAAAAATTTAACTGTTCCTTTTAGGTTGCATACAAGACACAATTGCCTGCAAAGAAGCAAATGGTTATTGCACAAATGCTGAAACCTGTGATGGTATGATATTGCGTGATTTGTGTCTTGGAGAGAACTGCTATTGCTGCGTGTCAGGTAAGCTCACTCAGCACTCGGTATGTGTTGAACTTTTGCTGTGCTAAAAGTCTGGTTTTTGTTTCTTCCTTCCCAGTGTTTCATTCTTCATTTAACACTCCTGGGTTTTCCAAATCTTGCTGAGAAACTGTTTTCTCCATTCGATCTGCTTTTGAAGAAATAAGAAATGAAAATAGATGTGGCAGTATATTAGTTGTAAAAAAAATATACAAGAAATGCAAATTTAAATTTTTATCACAAATAGAATTAATTCAGAAATGATTAGCAAAGTGAAGGTCATTCCAACTACTTCATCTCTTTAGCTACACAACAGCCTAAAAACAAATCAATAACCAATACAGATATTTTTTATCTGGGATCAAAGCCTTCGTAAAGATTCTTTTTCTTTATTTATTCTTCCTCTCCATCAGCACATCTGGAATCTCTGAATAATTTTAGTAATATTTACAAACCTTTAGCTTTATGCCTGATGAATAACTTGCTATCAAAGCACCTCAAATATTTCCATTCTGCTCTCAAGGCACCTCATATATTTCCATTCTTGTATTATATGTATTTTTTAATTCAGTGAGTCGGGCGCATTCGCATTCATTTGTATTAACATGAATATAACAGAGGACAACTTCCTTGTTTTCACTGAAATGGTGAGTAATAATCCAAAATAGGAATTTCTCCTGCTTAGGCTGCTAATCTATCTAGTATTCTAATAAGGAAAAGTAGACCACTGTTTGCATCATGACTGAAACGGGACACTGACAAAAATCTTTCTTCACTCCGTAAACATTGTCCTCTCCTCTGCTCACCAAAAAGAATAATAAGGTTGAATTCTGTTATATTTGTTGGTCAGATTTGCAGTCAGTCACCATTAATGCTATGAGAATATACCGGAATCACATTAAAGCAGAGTAAGATAGCCTCTAAATATACCAAGTCGCCTATAGAAAATCAACATCTCATTAATAATGCTGGATCATAGTGAAGAACTTTTCTTTTAGGTCTATTTTCCACACAATCCAGGTATAGCAGGAAAAAGATAATGCCCACTTGCAAAGGGTCACACATCCCATTACAACATTTTTTATTTTGCAGTATTAAATTTTGATTACCATCAGATTAGTGAAACCGTGCAGTTCATGGCTCATTTCTCCAGGCAAATTAAATTTATTAGAAAATTCATGTCTTTTAATCTTAACATATTTTGACAGTCACCTAGCTGTCATTTTAATGTAGTTCCATTTTTCTCTGTTTTCCCCTTGGATATTTTATCCTTGACAACACACAGGTAAATAAAATTGTCAGCATTTTAATTATATTTATTAATCATTATACTCGGCTTTTTTCCATCTGTCCATCGGCCTGTGGTGTTTGCGCATGGTAACACTGCATCCCGGGCTTTAAATTGTTACACTATCTGTAAGTTTCACGTAAATAAAAGGATATCTGGGTGTGCATTTGGAACTGAAAAATGTTTTAATAATTTACTGTATGCGAACTACACCGTTAATAATAGAAATAGGATATTGTTATTATTGTTGACTGTAAGCTGCCTTTTCGGGGTGGCGAATGGAACAACAGCCAGTCGCAAATTCCATTAAACAGATGCTAAACCAAGTTACATCATATCGTATCTGGGTAAAACGCACTTTATCAAAATTAAAAGTATATACTGATATATTTGCGTGTAATGAAGTAACATTTAGCTCGGTAACAGAGTAGGTGTGGTCCAATACAGTTGACATCTTGTTGTATTGAACAGCAAGAGAAGCAATTTTCCCACCACTGCATCTGGCTGTTCCATTCGCCACCCCGAAAAGGCAACTTGCATTCCACAATAATAACAATATCCTATTTTGAATATTAACTTTGTAATTCGCATACAGTCAATTATTAAAACACTTTTCAGTTGCAAATGTACACCCAGATATTCTTTTATTTACCTAAAACTTACACATAGCGTAACTATTTAAGGCCCGGGACGCAGTGTTACCATGCACAAACACCACAGGCAGATGGACAGATGGAAAAAAACAGGGTACAGTGCATCAAAAGTTCACTGCCAGACTTTCACTGAACTAGCAAATAGAACTGGTATAGGAAAAGTTCATATAATTTGTTCCATATTTCCACTCTGCATTCTAGTAAATTAATTCAAAGCTTGAAATCCAGTAGCAACTTACATTCTCTTCGTCTCACTCTCATATTGTATTGTAGTATACTAAAAATTCAACTGATCCTTTTAGGTTGCAAAGAAGAAACAATTGCCTGTAGAGAAGCAAATGGTTATTGCACAAATCCTAAAACCTGTGATGGTATAATATTGCCTGATTTGTGTCTTGAAGAGAACTGCGATTGCTGCGTGACAGGTAAGCTCATTCAGCACTCGATATGTCTTGATCTTTTGAGAGGAAAGATTGTTGTTCCTTTGAACTTTATGGATTTTGATACAGGAAATTTTTGCTGTGCTAAAAGTCTGGTTTTTGTGTCCTCTATAACAGTGTTTCATTCTTCATTTAACACTCCTGAGTTTTCTGATTCTTGCTGAGAGACTGTTTTCTTCATTTGATCTGCTTTTGAAGAAATAAGAAATGAAAATAGATGTGGCAGTATATTAGTTGTAAAAAAAATATGAAAGAAATGTGAATTTAAATTTTCATATCACAAATAGAATTAATTTAGAAATGATTAGCAAAGTGAAGGTCATTCCAAGTACTTCATCTCTTTACCTGCACAAGAGACTGTAAAAATCAGTAACCAATACAGGTATTTTTATCTGGGATCAAAGCCTTCTTAAAGATTCTTTTTCTTTATTTATTCTTCCTCTTCATCAACACATCTGAAATCTCAGAATTATTATTATTAATAGGGTTTAGTTTTTCCAGACCTCTGAGGGAATCTGAATAATTTTAGGAATATTTACAAACCTTTTGGTTTGTGCCTGATGAATAACTTGCTGTCAAAGCACCTCATATTTCCAATCTTGTATTATATGTATTAGCATCAATATAACAGAAGACAGCTACCTGTTTTTCACTGAAATGGAGAGTAACAATCCAAAATTGGAATTTCTCCTTCTTAGGTTGGTAAATCTATCTTGTATTCTAATAAGAAAAAGAATGCCACTGTTTGCATCATGACTGAAACAGGACACCGACAAAATTCTTTCTTCACTCCCTAAATATTGTCTTCTCCTCTGCTCACCAAAAAGAATAATAAGGTTGAATTCTGTTATATTTGTTGGTCAGATTTGCTGTCAGTCACCATTAATGCTATGAGAATATACCAGAATCACGTTAAAGCAGAATAAGATAGCCTCTAAATATACCAGGTCGCCTTACCTATCACTATAGAAAATCAACATCACATAAATAATGCTGGATCATAATGAAGAACTTTTCTTTGTTCATACACGAACAAACCCTCGGTCTTAACAATAGGATAATTTCTAGCGCCTAGCTGGATCCGGTTAAAAAGCAGATGAAAGAAAGGAATCTTGTGATATCTGGCAACGCATTCGTAGATCGGGTGAAGAGTGGTCAAACACCGCTTATCTACGCCAGTCTTTTCTTAACCTCCTGTGCGAGAGTTGTGTTTCCTCTCTTGTCCTTTTCCCGGTTCACTGCCAGTTTCGTTTCTCTTAGTGTGTGTGTGTGTGTTTTTCCTGGTATTATGGCTTCTTCTGCTCCTTCTCGGCGTCAGCGTATGTGCCCGGGAGTTCCTGGGTTTCCATGTTCTCGTTTTTTGGTTTCGACAGAAACAGACCCTCACATCACATGCAATAGGTGTCGTTCAAATTTTTGTATGATTACGAATCCTTGTACAGAATGCCGGGCATGGCCTAAGGAGCAGTGGAGGAAGTTTTATGGTAAGAGGGAACATCGGAGAGTCTCCACTCTTTCTACTTGGGAGGGCTTTGCTCCTATTCCCGATGTTTCGTCTTCCGCAGTAGTCAACCCCCATAGTAGTGTTGTCCCTGCATCTCCTTCCTTTTTTTAAATTGCTACGTCAATGGAAGTATCGGGAGGTCGCCAGGGTATTTTTTGTAATGTAGCCCCCTCTTCCTCAGGAGCTTTTTCGGTTCCCGAGAAGGGTGAGGTTTTTTCATCATTCTCTTCTCTTCCAGAGTCGGAGGCGTCCAAAATGGCGGCGATTTGGAAGACGCTTGGGCTAGGGGGTACCCCGTCCTTGGAGGGGTTGTTAGCACATTTTGTGGAGGCTCGCACCCCCCCTTCCTGGTCCAGCCAGGACATCCCCCCTCCTCCCGGCCTCGTCTTCGCGGGTAGGAGCAGTCGGCCATCTTGTATTGCTCCGCCAGTGTCTGCCGCCGCTTTGTAATGAAGTGATGCTGCGGCGTCAGCCCAGTTGATGACGTCATGGGGTCCATCTTTGTGTATTCCTCCGCCAGTGGCGTCTCTTTCCCCCTCGCACAGAGGGGAAGCTGTGATGTCACCACCGCTTGTGATGTCACTCTCATCGATGACGTTTCTCCCAGTCGCCTCCTCCGATCCGCCTCGCCTAGCCGCGACGTCATCACTGCCGCTCAGTTTGCAACATCTCCCTTCCTTGTCTTCAGAGCCTTCTCTGGCACATCAGTCTGAAGTCATATGCCAGGCAGTGCTTCAGAGGCTGGACTCTGTATTGGATGTGAAGTTGGCTGCCTTATCAGTTGGGAGGACTGGTAGGGGGGGATGCCTCGCTGGCCATTGGGCCAAGTGGCAGAGTTACGGGGCAGAGAAGTGGGTGGTAGATGTCCTTCGGGTGGGATACCTGTTACCATTCGACTTCCCTCCTCCTCTGTCGGACGAGCCGCAGCTCAGGAAGACGTATCCTCCCGATTCTCTGAAGTTCTTGGCTCTTCAAGAGGAAGTGCAGAAAATGCTGGACAAGGATGCGATAGAGGAAGTAATGCGTCCGTCCCCAGGGTTTTACAGTCACATCTTCTTGGTACCCAAGGCATCGGGAGGATGGAGGCCTGTGATAGACTTATCCACCTTGAATCGCTTTATCAGGAAGACACGGTTCAAGATGGAGACCCCGCGCTTGGTGTTGGCAGCCGTGAGGGAAGGCGACTTCATGCTGTCGATAGACTTGAGGGACGCATACTTCCAAATCCCTGTTCATCCGATGTCCAGGAAGTTCCTTCACTTCTCTCTGGCGGACAAGATCTTCGAGATCAAAGTCTTGTGCTTTGGGCTGACGACAGCCCCTCAAGTGTTCACAAGGGTCTTCTCTCTCGTGTCAAGTTGGGCCCATGCTCAGGGGATCCGTTTGCTGAGGTACCTCGATGATTGGTTGGTCTTGGCAGTTTCCAGGGAGAAGCTGCTGCAAGACAGGGATCGTCTTCTTCGGTTCTGTCTGGGTATATTAGTCAACCAGGAAAAGTCTAACCTCGTACCTACTCAAAGGATTCTCTACCTGGGCATGGTCATCGATACAACAGTGGCAAGAGTTTTCCCGTCGGATCAGAGATTGGAGAAGTTGCCTTCCCTCCGTTTTGTTTGATCCGTCAGGTACTGAACAGGCTGATGAGTTCACAGGGTCTCAGAATGACTTTGGTAGCCCCTCTGTGGCCTCAGGCGGAATGGTTTCCAGATCTGCTGTCGTTGTTGTCAGAGATTCCGAGGGAGATTCCCCCTTGGCGACATCTCCTGTGTCAGCCCTATGCAGAAAGGTTCCACCAGTCAGTAGAATCCCTGTCTCTTCACGGTTGGAGGCTATCAACTATCTCCTCCGAGAGAGAGGCTTTTCTCAGAAATCAGCTGGGCATATGTCCAGCAGTCTTAGGAAGTCAATCTCCGCAGTTTACCAAGGCAAATGGGCAATCTACTGTGATTGGTGTCGTAAACGGGGTTTTTCTCCACTCGCGACCTCTATTCAGCGAATAGCAGACTTTTTAACCTTCCTCACAGATGAGAAATGTTTGTCCGTTTCTGCTATTAGAGGCTACAGGGCGGCACTGAGTTTGGTGTTGCGCCTGAAGGGTATCGACATCTCCTCTTCCTGGGAACTTTCCCTGCTAGTTAAGGGGTTTGAGCAGTCGAGTTCTCCTAGAGAGCTCAAGCCCCCAACGTGGGATGTTTCCTTGGTGCTTAAGATCTTAACTAAGAGTCCATATGAGGCCTTGCGTCGCTCATCTGACAGGAACCTGATGCTCAAGACAGTTTTTCTTTTGGCTTTGGCATCTTCCAAGAGGGTAGGAGAGCTCCACAGTCTGAGTTATGAGGTGAAGCACACCAGGGGTTGGAAGTTAGTGTCCTTCAAATTTGTCCCGGTATTCATGGCCAAGACACAAAATCCCTCAGCGCATGATGACAGGTTCGCTTCGTTTTCCATTCCATCACTGACTGACTTTGTGGGTGGTGATGCTCAAGAGCTTTTGTTGTCCCCTGTCCGGGCCCTACGTTGCTATCTTCAAAGTACTCGGCGCCTTAGACCAGGCTGCCGCAGACCTTTTGTTAGTACAGGCCATATAAAGAAAGAGGTGTCTAAGAATACTATCTTTTTTTGGATACGGGAAGCCATCAGACAGGCATACTTGACTCTTAGGAGATTGTGTGGATGAGAGAATGAGTGAGTTGGCTGGTCTCCTTCTTTCTCTTGTACCTTTCCTTCTTCCTTCGGCAGTTTAAGAAATAGACACGTCATTTGCTGGACGGGTCTGATACAGGTGAGTGAGGTAGTTATACTGGTAGTGTGGTCGTGCAATATACAATATCTTACCCACTATTTAGTAGCATAGGCTCCGCTCCTGGCCAAGGAGGAGTCGGGAGTACTACAAACCCTAGTGTCTTGGTTTGTATTGGACAGTCAAAGTTTCTCTTTGGTTCCCTATACAATGGTTATCCCATATATCATTGTACGTCACTCAGGTTCTGAGTGGTTAGATATTAGTGTATCTAGCTTCTCAATGGGCTTCAGTCCCTCTCCAAGAACTATTTCTTTTGAGAGCTGGACTGGTGGGTAGGCCCCCAGCCAGTCTAGAATGTCTTATACCTCCCTCCAAGTATGAGTCTATCCTATTGTTAAGACCGAGGGTTTGTTCTCATATGAGCAAATGACAAATTTTCTAAGACAATTTGTATTTTACATAGCTACAAACCTGAGATCTTAACGTTATACTGCCCACCTCTAGCCGCCCCTCTATTTGTCAAGTCATCCTGAGTTGGGAAAGACTGGTGTAGATAAGTGGTGTTTGACCACTCTTCACCCGATCTACGCATACGTTACCAGATATCACAAGATTCCTTGCTTTCATCTGCTTTTTAACCGGATCCAGCTAGGCACTAGAAATTATCCTTTTGTTAAGACCTCAGGTTTGTAGCCATGTAAAATACAAATTGTCTTAGAAAATTTGTCATTTTAGGTCTATTTTCCACACAATCCAAGTATAGTAGGAAACAGATAACGCCCACTTGCAAAGGGTCACACATCCCTATACAACATTTAGAGAAAAAGAACTTATTAGTTTTTTTTTATTTTGCAGTATTAAATTTTGATTACCATCAGATTAGTGAACCGTGCAGTTCATGGCTCATTTCTCCAGGCAAATTAAATTTATTAGAAAATTCATGTCTTTTGATCTTAACATGTTTTGATGGTCACCTGTCATTTTATTGTAGTTCTATTTTTCTCTGTTTTCCCCTTGAATATTGTAGGCTTGACAACACACAGGTCAATAAAATTGTCAGCATTTTAATTATATTTATTACTCACTAGTGCATCAAAAGTTCATTACCAGACTTTCACTGAACTAATAAATAGAACTGGTATAGGAAAAGTTCAAATAATTTATTCCATATTTCCACTCAGCATTCCAGTAAATTAACTCAAAGCTTGAAATCTAATAGAAACTTACATTCCCCTAGTCTCACTCCCATACTGTATAGTAGTATATTAAAAATTCAACTGTTCCTTTTAGGTTGCATACAAGACACAATTGCCTGCAAAGAAGCAAATGGTTATTGCACAAATGCTGAAACCTGTGATGGTATGATATCACGGGATTTGTGTCTTGGAGAGAACTGCTATTGCTGCGTGCCAGGTAAGCTCATTCAGCACTCGGTATGTGTTGATCATTTGAGAGCAAAGATTGTTGTTCCTTTGAACTTCATGGATTTTGATACAGGAAATATTTGCTGTGCTAAAAGTCTGGTTTTTGTTTCTTCTATCCCAGTGTTTCATTCTTCATTTAACATTCCTGATTTTTCCGAATCTTGCTGAGAAACTGTTTTCTCCATTCGATCTGCTTTTGAAGAAATAAGAAATGAAAATAGATGTGGCAGTATATTAGTTGTGAAAAACATATGAAAGAAATGCGAATTTAAATTTTAATATCACAAATATAATTAATTTAGAAATGATCAACAAAGTGAAGGTCATTCCAACTACTTCATCTCTTGAGCTGCACAACAGACTGTAAAAATCAGTAACCAATACAGGTATTTTTATCTGGGATCAAAGCTTTCTTAAAGATTCTTTTTCTTTATTCTTCCTCTTCATCAACACATCTGGAATCTATGAATAATTTTAGTAATATTTACAAACCTTTTGCTTTATGCCTGATGAATAACTTGCTGTCAAGGCACCTCATATATTTCGATTCTTGTATTATATGTATTTTTTAATTCAGTGAGTCGAGCACATTTGCATTCATTTGTGATAACATCAATATAACAGAACACAACTACCTATTTTTCACTGAAATGGTGAGTATTAATCCGAAATAGGAATTTCTCCTGCTTAGGCTGACAAATCTATCTTGTATTTTAAGTAGGCCACTGTTTGCATCATGACTGAAACGGGACACCAACAAAATTCTTTCTTCATTCCCTAAACATTGTCCTCTCCTCTGCTCACCAAAAATGATTAAGGTTGAATTCTGTTATATTTGTTGGTCACGTTAAAGCAGACACTGGTCATTTTGAAGTACTCCCATTTTTCTCTGTTTTCCCCTAGGATATTTTAGCCTTGACAACACACAGGCCAATAAAATTGTCAGCGTTTTAATAATCTCTCGTCTTTTATGAAACTTAATACTCCGGTAACATGTAGGATAGGGATTACTCTGCTTGTGACCTCACCTTTTAAGAGTTCCACTTGCAGAAATTTATTGCTAGAGAATAATGCAATAGAACTTCAATTATTCTGTAGTATATGCACCATTGTTCTTGAGATTTTTAATGAGCCATGGATGCCATCTAATGGTGTAAATACTTTGCAACAAATATATATAGCACTGAATGAGAAAAATAAAGAAAAGTAAATCTAAAGTCTGTCATTTAATTCCAATAAATGATATGGACAATATTAACATTGAACTGGTATTCTTTTACTTTTAACTTTCGTAACCCAAATAAATTTAATGTGATTGTGGATAATATTCCCTGATTTATGTTGATGACAGCAGTGCACTTGCAGCTTGCCAATAAGCTCATTGAGTGCTAGGTCTGTATGACCGTCAGAAGATGAACAAATTTGGTTCCGTTCAGGCTTGTGGATTTTGATAAAGAAAAATTTCACTTTGCTAAAATTCTGCTAATTGTTTCTCACGTCCCAATATCGTATTTTTCATTTAGTGCTTTCAAGTTTCCAAATCTTACAAAAAATAACACATAAAGACATAAACTGATATTTTTATGTTACAAACAGAAGTTATTCGGAAATAATCAAAGTGAAGAACAGGCAAAATTGAATACTTTGACCATTAAGTTGAAGAACAAACTAAAAATCATTATCAAAACAATTTCCTTTCATCTAAGATCTCAGACTGAAATCTTTTGTATGTATATATATACTATTATACTTTGTCAAAATAACTGCAGTCCCACTGGAAATATATTTGATCAGTTTATTAGAAATATAATATGTAAAATTCATGCTTAGTATTATTGTGTAATTTCATTTGTCATCAGTGCGTCAAGAGAAAACTTCCCTACCTTCACTGGTATAATGAATAAATTCAAAATAGAAAGTTTTGACTAAACTGTGTTCCTGTAAATCATTTCGAAACTTTAGGTTCATTTACGATATGCATTTCCTCCACTCATTACCATACTAGAAACACTGAAAATGCAACTGTTCCTTTTAGATTGCATATCAGATGAGTGTGAAGCAAATGATGGTTACTGTACTACGAGGCCTGATGCCTGTTTTGGTCGAATAATCCCTGAATGGTGTAAAGGGGAAAACTGCTTTTGCTGTTTGCCAGGTAAGCACATCGAGTAATCTGTCTGTGCCGATTGTCAAAAGATAAAACAACTTTTGTTCATTTGATTTGCGCGGATTTTAGCATAGAAAACATTTCCTGCACTTAAATTTTGGTTATTGTTTCTCACATTCCAGTATTCACAAAAAGACAGTTTTGATATATTTCAGTAAATGTCATTACATCATAAAGAACAAGAATTATGAAATCAACTTTTTCTTATTTTAATAAATCAAATTTAGAATTCATGAACTAAATGAAGAATATCCAAGTGCATTGATGTTATCATGAAAACAAACTGTGAAAGTCAGTAACCGAACCAGGTAATTTCATCTTGAGATCAGTGCCTTTGCAGAGATTGGTTTTTCTTGATTTATTCTTCCTCTTCATCAAAGTATCCGAAACCAATCTGGATAGTTTTAGATATAATTAGAAAATGTCAACATTATGCAAGGGGACATCATATCTGTTATATTCTTGTTACATTAAAAGTATTTTCTAGTGCAATGGATCAGGTCCATTTTGACATCAATATGTGCTTTCATCATTCCTCACCATTTCAAGAGATGATTACCGTATTTTGCTTGCAAGAGTGAGTAATAATTCAAAATAAAAAGTTCACCTGCTTATACCAGTAAATCATTCTTGTATCCCCCTGAAACCAGAGGAAAACATCCTATGGCCTTGTGAGGTTGCGAATTTCACAGGTCACTTTAAAGGTCTTTTAATTTTTTATTATCTGTTTTGACTTAACAATAAATTAATCTAAGGTTTATCGAGTATTCTTCCTTACTATGTTTAGTTTTTACATAGTTTTCAAGGTGATAGGTTTATTGAAAGAAGAAATTTGATTTTTTTTATTTATATGAAACCTAATACTACACAAGTAACATATAGAGTGATATAATATATATATATATATATATATATATATATATATATATATATATATATATATATATATATATATATATATATATATATATACACGATATATATATATATATATATATATATATATATATATATATATGATATATATATATATATATATACACGTATTATATATGTGTGTGTGTATACATGTATATGTGTGTATGTATATATATATATATATATATATATATATTATATATATATATATATATATATATATATATAGTTATATGTATATATTATATGTATGTATATATATATATATATATATATATAATCATATACATGTATATGTATGTATCTGTATATATATATATATATATATATATATATATATATATATATATATATTATAATGTATACTAAAAAATTGGAGCTGCAGCTCTCGAAATCATACTTGTAGGCGTCCAGGGAAAGGCATTCGATATAATTGAAGGTTTATTGCTAGTGCCGACGTTTCACAACTACATTGTTGCACCTTCAAGGCTGAAATACAGCGAGTTCATTCTTAATAATTAATCTTAAAAACACTTATAATAATATATAACTAAAATCACTACAGTAATCTCTTATTTAAAATGTTAACTCGTTTAAACATATATAAAGAAACACCATTGACACAAAAAGAAGGACCTACCAGACGGGAGTTAAAAGGAAACTGTTTAAACAAAATTACAATAATAATAAACAAGGCATACACGTACAATAAGGCAACGACAAAACAAATAGGGCCATTTAGCAATGAACAGTTGAGTAGATGATGTTTGGGCGTTTAATGATGGGACAGTTAATTCTATCATTATGGACTCTAAGGTTGTTATGTCATTGTTTTTCTGCGTTTGTCCTATTATCTGGAAATCTTTGTTATCTATGGATATTTTGCATAATTTGGAATGATTCCTTATATTGGATTGTTCTGGGTTGGACAGTCTGCTTCCGGTTCTAAAACTAACTCCTCTATGCGTACCCTTATCAGTCGTTTGGTACACCCAACGTAAGTCCCCTGGTTACACCTGGGGCAAGTATACTACTTATAAACAACATTGGATGTAAACAACGGATTAACTTTGTCCTTGAGCTTGAAGAAGGACCCGATGGTGCAAGGATTTTTAGGAATCAATTTTAGATTTAAGGCAAGCAATTCTCTCTGAAGTAAATTTACACTTAAGGTATTAGTTCCTTAGGAATAGGTTAGAAAACTTATATCAGACTCTCTGATTTATTACTACATATTTCTAAAGTAAAAATAAAAAATAGAGAAATAGGTTGTGTTACACAGAATTCCATTTACAGATAAATTTTCACCTGTTACTATCCAGTGTAACTTGCTCATATATCTGCTCATTGACTCGTACATAATCTAAAGTTCTTTCTTCCTCGCCATTTTCTCTTGCTCATATATACTCAAAATTATTTTTCTTTTGTAATTTGGTATTTCATTTACTCCAGGAACTACACAGCAAGGAATAACTTAGTTTTGTCACATTTTTTTTTAAGTCAGCGAGCACTTTTTTTCTTCAAGTTACCAGCACATCCACTCTTTTTTTCTCCATACCTGGTTAGGTGCACACATGTTAACACAGATTATCAGCGTTCAGACACACAGAATAGATAAAATTTTATGAAAAGAATATTGCAAAGGAAGATGTCTGATAACCAGGAAGCACGACAGCACACACAATACATATAAGGAAGTGGTAATGGAGAAGTGAGTGAAGGAACTTCAGCTCACAGCTGATAAACCACATTTGCATGTGCATGAAGTGGTTGATTAATACTATGTTCTCTACACAAAGGGCTCTTCCCTGAGTCAGTAGTTAAAGTATGGATATGACAGTGACTGTAAACTAGTTATTTCTCACCGTGAAACCAGACCCTGGTAGGGAAAATGACCTATTATGTAAATAGTATATACTGTCTATGTACATGTGTATACTCTGATTTATAAAGTGGGCATATGCACCCATCATTTTCCACATGAATACTCATACGTATATACACTTGAATTTAAATATTATACGTACGTATATTGATTGCATCAAATAGCTGTGTTTGTACATGAAGGCAATGTGTTCAGTGTGTGCATTTCTACTTAGACCAAGCAATCTTTAATTATTCCTCTTCATTTCTTGATCTTCCAGAATTGGTTACTCTACTCGCCTAGAATCCAAAAAAGAAGAATCGACAGGCCATCTTTCGAATTCCCTGATGTTCGTTCATTAATGTACAAAGTACAGTTTATCAACCACTAGCTTTCGAAGACACGGTCTTCATTAGGTACGGATGAACTGAGGAGATGACAACTCCCCTCTTTGGTATGTGTGTGCTCCTCCCAACATTTTTTTTTCTAATCCCTGGGATGATCTGCCCGTTGCTCTTCAGCCCCTCTTGCCCTTCTGTGCAGTCTTCTTGTTCTCCTTGGTTGTATGCTTAATCAGGAAGATTACAGGGAAGGGTAGGATTAGCTGAAAGTCTTCTGACAGGTCATTCCAGGGGTAAATAAAAGGAAAATAACTTACGTAAGGAGGAGCCCGTATATATCCGTACATGATGAAGAAGGCTATGTCTTTGAAAGCCAGTACTTAGCAAATTGTGCATTGTAAATGAAAGAATCTGAAATCTAAACCATCCCATCTCATTGAAGCCTAACACGAGTAATACGAATATAGTTTATACACAGTAAAGTCTTGTAGCTATTTTGTGATATACTTACAAGTATAGTACATTCCTTTTGATATCAATAAATTTTTATTAACTTGTAAAAACAGCCATCGAAGGAATGTTATAAATGTTCAAATTTGGAATATCAATGATATCAACAAGCATTACTATATATGAATATTGGAATGTTTTTAATTGCACAATATTAATCAAGGTTTGATTGCATTGGATACTACTGTTTACTTCTACATGTAGATGTTTAAATTAATAAATCGGCATTAATCATTACGGAGTTTTCTATAAAATCATGGCATTGGTAACTGTAAGGCTTGTGCATATATATATACACACTTTTGTATATTGCTTTAAATTTTCTGCATCTCTCTTCATCCATCTTCAAAATACTACAGTACTATTTTCAGCTTGATTCTTGACTGCATTCTTTCTTCGAGGTTAGTAATGTATAGTGGACACAATTTTAAGACAATACGACCACGATTCTTATTAATTAAGGTGATAGGCCTCAGGAACCAAATCATATGCCTTGAGGACTAGTGTCTTAACCTCATGATAGTCACGGGCTATACCTTCTTCCAAGGCATTATATACTCTAATTGCCTTGCCCGCCAACCTACATTGAATTATTACAGTCCACATTTCTGGGGGCCAAGGCAACCGGGTGGCAACACGTTCAAATGCCTTGAAAAATTCTGGGACATTCAACTCGTCAAACACTGGCACCAATTTCAAGGCTGCACCTACATTAAAATTATCCTGTGAGTTGCCCCGAGGTGTACTAAAATGATTAGAGTTGCCCTGCAGCCTAGCAATTTCTAAATTGATATTGGCCATCTCCAATTCATGCCGACTCGCCCTCTCATTCTCCTCAAATTCTAGTTTCATCAATTCTATCCATTTACATATTAAATTAAATTCACCGTCATCCTTGGACTCCACCAAAGGATGAACAGGAACCAGAGGATCTTCTGGCGCAGGGTTTTCTACAGACATGAACTGATTAGTGGAAACGTTTAGTTTCCGAGGCAAATTAGCCTGACCCTCATAAATAGTTCCTGTCCGCGGAGGATCCTCAAACAAAGTTAGACCTACATTAACACTTATTCTGTCATCATCATCAATCATACTACCCTCATGCTCAGAGTCACTACTACCTGAAATCTCATTCTCCCTAACCAAATGTTCAGCCTCAGCCAGGCCTTGAGCAACTTTACTTTTAACAGCTACCAACAATTGATTTTTTTTATCCGCTGCCCTCAACGGAATACCTAACCACCGGGCACAACTTAATAAACAAGCCTTATTCAGTACTGGCAGATGTTTTATACAATCAGCCGACCCTAAAAACTCTGTGGGGTCAAACACAAAATCCTCCATTGTACCAAAATTAGCAGGGGAGAAAGGTAATGCTCTACAACTAAAGAAAATATTGCCAAATTAACAAAGTGCTGTTCCACAGACCAAAACACTGAGAACAATCCTGTCACGGTCGCCAAATTGTTACAACCCTTGGGGTTGTTATAAAAGTTCTTATTATAATAATTGTTGTCAGTAATAAATGTAACTCAGTGCTAAAGGTCAGTGGAAACAAACACTCAAGAAAACTTAACAATATTTAATACTTAACAAATACAAAATTTAAATCAACGTTGTTCTATGTGACAAATACCATAACTCAAAAACAAGGAAGGACAAATGCCAGTCCTTAGAATCACTCAGGATTCCCTAAAACTAAGAAACTAGTCCTAACAAAGAAAGGGAAAATAATAGTTATTAATAATTGACTTGTTTGGATCCAACAACTTTGCTGGCCAGACCAAAAAAGTACCCTAATACTAATCCAAAGAGAGAAGGAAGGCAGAGTAAATAAAACAAGAAAACTATTATAAATCCTACCTATTAACACAAAGCTAAACACTCAAGGCCCTGTCTATAATAGACTCACTGGGTGACGTTATATAGTCACAACACAAATATGACAAAATATATATGTATATGATTAAATAATACAAATAATATATAGTTCTTCTCACATCAGTGGATGCATCAGAGGAGAGACAAAACCAGGGCCGTGATCCACTCGCCAAAAACAGTTATCAGGGTAGGTCCTGAACGCCAGAGTAATACCATAAAGGGAAGGTGATCCCAAACGAAAATCAGAGACACTGTCTTACCTGGCATCAGCCTCCCTCCGGGCCATCTCACGAGCTAGCAAGCTCCCAAAACCACATCAGCTGATTGGAGACGAAAGTGCCGGGAGAAAGCGACGGCACCAATTCCCAGGGAATTCCTCCTCGTCAGAGAAAGGCAGGACTGGCTCAAGTCGCAGGTGACAGGAGCACCTGCGAGTCTCGACTCGAAGTACACAAGCCGCAGGTCGAGGCAGGAGACACTCGAGTCGCAGGTGACTAGAGAACCTGCAGACAACAGACCAAGGTGAGGATCCAAAGCGTAATCCAAAGAATCGTCGTCCAAATAAACTGCCAAATAATCGTCATCTAAAGCCCAAATCAGTATGTCCTCAAGGTATAATATCAGGGGAGTGCTCTAGCCCGAACTGAACTCTGTCCGAGCACCAACGTCCAGACATCAAGACGCGTTCATAAACACTCATATAAAAAAAGAAAAACAACCATTAAAACGATAGTTCGGTAATACGTATAAACAAACAGGGAGGAGGCGGCTAACCACACTGAGAAACGTTCAATTAAGCACTTTACGCTAAACACTTAAAATGACCAGACAACGGACACTTAAATTTCAAAAATAATATAAACAAATGCTCATACAAAACAAAGGCTATCTGCCACAAAATGATTCTTAAAAAGTAGTAATTAAACATAGAAAAACCAGGCTGATCTAAATTCATAAAAGGCAAATAAAAAAAATAATCTAGTCTTTTCTAATAATACTAGACATCGTCGTATCAACGGAAGATAATCTAGTATCTGACCTTTCAGTAGGTGCAAACCTAGGCAAAAGCGACCTTAAAATTATCTCATTTCAAATTAATGTTGAACATAAAAAAGAGAAGATATTATTGAGATTAGACTACCGTCGACTGGTCAAAGAATTTATGAAGGTCTTTAAGATTTTAATTGCGATGGTGTTATGGTTCAACTTCCTGTGACTAAGGTTTTGTAGATCAAATTCTGGCTCGCACACCAAAGCTCAAGCTCAATCTCTCTCTCTCTCTCCTCTCTCTCTCTCTCTCTCTCTCTCTCTCTCTCTTTCTCATTATTTTCACTGTACTTTGATTATTCTCCCTCTCTCTGTTTTTACGCTACCCTATCTACTATACGGAGAAAATTGCAGATTCAGACATAAAATGAATAATTATGATGAAGGAAGAGCAAATATTATGGAAAAGTTGGATTTTTTAATGTCAAAATTTCTGGAAATGAAGAAAAGAACAACATACCAGAACATGAAAGAGACGTGGGAAAATCCTTATTATTACCCATATTAAATGAAGGAGATAACACGCAAACCATCATTGTGATGAATGCGCAGGGTTTAGTTACGAGTAACTCAAAAAGAAAAATAGAGTACTTAGAAGAACTAACCCAAATTGAAAAGAAAATAGATATAATGAATATAAGTGAAACCTGGTATTCCCAAGAGACTGTGAATGACAATCAAATGAAAGGGTTCCAAACTTATAGATCAGATAGAAAAAAATAGGAATCAAGGGGGAACCGCGATATATGGGAAAGACCAAAAACAAGGAAAAATATATGAGAAATATAGTAACTCAGAATGTGAACTAATAGCGGTAGAATTTGAATCTGAAAAATTAATGAACATAGTAATATACAGACCCCCTAATACTAAAGAGTTTGGCACAATAGAAAAATTGGATGATATATGTAGAAATCACAAGGACTGGACTATTCTCCTATCTGGAGACTTTAACTTTCCTTTCGTAGACTGGAAAGAACGAATAGGAGATTGTGGTTGTATTTATACATATAAAAAAAGAGAGTAATAGTAGTGCAGAAGATAAGAGGCAATTCGAAAAGCTATTAGATATGCTACTATAATGCAACATACAACAAATAAATCACCTGCCAACAAGAAAGGAAAATACTTTAGACCTAGTATTTGTGAACAAGGTGAATCATGTTAAAGAAATAATAGTTTATAATGCGAGTATTTCAGACCATAATGTCATAGAATTAACAGTCCATTCCAAAGCAAATGAAAACAGAGATAAGTAAGAAATGAAAAAGTGGGAAGGATATGGAAAATTACAATTTCTACAGCAAAAATATAAAATGGTCAGAAATACTAAATGAAGAATTAAACAAAGATTGGGATAACATTTTCGTAAGTGATGATATAAAGGCAAATACAGAGATATTATATAAAATATTAAGAGAAAATAGTGGATAAATATATACCGAAGAAGAAAAGTAAACATCAGTCATGCATACCAAGAGACAGAAGGATCTTGTTCCAGAAAATCAGAAAGTGGAAAAAAGGTCTTGCAAAAGAAAAAAATGCATGGAAAGTGATCGAACTAAAAAGTAAGATAGAAAATGTAGAACAAAAGATTATACAATCAAAAGTAAATGAAAAACGGGACTTGGAAGAAAGACCCATAGTAAATATCAAGCAAAACCCCAAACTATTGTACTCGTATGCAAAAAAGATGAATAAAAGAAGAATAGAAATAGGCCCTCTAAGAATTGAAGGGAGATTAACAAATGAAAAAAAGGAAATATGCAACATATTGGCAGAATGATATAAGATGAAAATAGTGAATATTTAGCAGACATAGATATTAATGAATCTGATATTGTGCAGGCTGTTAATGAAATTAAAAATGGAGCTGCAGCAGGCCTGATGGTGTCCCTGCTATTTTGTTAAAGAAAGTAGTTCATTCTATCGCAAAGCCACTTGCAATATTATTAAGACAAAGTGTAGATACAGGCAAGATTTATGATGAGCAAAAATTAGCATATATTACCCCTACTTTCAAAAGTGGATCAAGACTAGAGGCAAGTAATTATAGGCCTGTGAGTCTAACATCACATATTATGAAAGTGTATGAAAGGGTAATGAAGAAAAATGAGTATGGAAGTCATAACCAACCAACTTAGCGTAAAATTATCGCAAGTCTAACATAACCTCACAGGGCGCCTTATTATACAAAGGTAACAGCCCTAAAATATGCACCCCGCACATGCGCATGACTATTCTTCTTGCTGCTCTTGGCGCGAACTGCACGCCCTGCAGAGCCTCTGTACATATTTACCTTTTGCTGCTTGGAATAAAGAAATCTACGACTCGGGATATCATTTCTCCCATCCTGCAATCTTCCATCTTCTAATATAAGACATCACCACCAATCACCATGGCGCAGTGACGAAGAAATTCAGCATTTTCAAGGAACACCGGAAAAAGCATTCAAATTCAGCCGCCATTACCCCTCGATCGCCTTTGGATTTTACAGTGCTAGTGCGGTGTGTGTTAAGTTCATGCAGTGTTTGTGCAGCGATGTCATGAAGAGGATCTACACCACCAAGAGGACAACTTAAGAAGAGAGGAGGAAGCTCAACGTTTCACCGTATTGTTGCAGCTACTTAGCGTCAATTCAGCCCAGCACCAAGCAACACCAGCGGACTCACAACAACTTCCCACACAATCCTCAGTGCCATCGTCCACACAGCCACCACCCCCACAGAGAGCCATTGCCCAGACCCCACCGCCCTTACGTCCTGATGCCACATACCAAGTGTTCAGGGAATGGTGTAGATGCTGGGATGGCTACAGTGTGATGGTGGACCTAGGGACATTACTTACCAGGATACAAATAATACAGCATCGTATGTGCCTCAGCCTGGAGACCCAAAGAATACTCGAGCACATGCTCAACGTAACACCAGACACGGATCGGAGTGTTGATGAGGTCTTGAATATTCTCCAGGAACACATCAACAACCTGCAGAATGAAGCCCTACGACGCAGGGACCTGCTCTCCTGCAAGCAGAGGGAAGGGAAAAGCTTCAGTGACTTCTACATCCGACTGAAGCATGTAGCAGAGGAAATCGACGTCTGTCCTGGCCATTCTGCTGTGTGAGAGGAGACTCAGCTGAAGATGATGATCATCATGGGAGTCAGGGATTAGGAGCTCACTCATTGCCCTGGACGCTGCAGCTTCATTGGCCACCATGGTTAACCAATGTCGCTCCTATAAGGCCACACGGACAGCCACTACCGCCATACGTGCCCCTCCTTCTAAATTGTGTGCCGTCTCCACTTACAAAAAAAATCAAAGGACATGGCAAAAGGGGTTCTACCTCGCTACCAACCCCTAACAAGGACACTTTATGTCCTTCCTGCACAAGGAAGCACAGCTCAACAGGAAAGTGCCCAGCCAGCGACAGTGTATGTGTAAACTGTGGCTGCAAAGGACACTGGCGCAGGACCCCAAAGTGCCCCGCCAACAAGGCCACATGCAGACACTGTGGCCGAGTGGGCCACTATGACAAGTACTGCCGTCAGCAGATGAATGCCAACCAGGGCGGCCCGCCCAATGCCACGCCCCCTTCTAGCAAGCCATCTAACTGTTGCAAGGTCGAGACCCCTTCTTCATCAATTGACTCCTCACCATCACCCATATCCATCGCCCTCACCTACAGGGGTGAGACATCAAAGATAATGATGCTGCCTGACACAGGAGCTGATGTATCAGTGATGGGCCCCCAGTACTTGGAACTCCTTCACATTCCCAGGACTGAGCTACAGCCTCCAACCACATCAGTGACACTCACGGCAGATGGGTCAAAGATTACACCGGCCAAACGGTCCTGCCTCGCCACAATTCAAGTCCACGAACGTGTTCATATGCCACTCCTGTCCTATGGACTCTGCAAGGAGTTGGCCATCATCCCGCCAGGCTTTCCGCGGCCTATCCTACAGGTCACCCACATTAATCAATGCAAGGAGCTACCCCTGCATGCTGACATGACCCCTGCTGAGGCCCAAGAATATTTCTTACAAACCTTTCAGGACGTACTCATGTCAAAGGAAGACCTTAGAGCAACTCCACTGAGGCCGATGGCAGGCCCTCCCATGAAAATCCACCTTAAGGAAGACGTGGTCCCTTTTGCCATCCACACCCCAAGGCAGATACCCTACGCTTTCTGCGAACCTGTCAAGAATGAACTAGACTCCATGGTACAACAGGGAATCATTAAGCCTTGTGGAGATGAGCCATCAGAATGGTGCCACCCTCTAGTCCTCGTCCCTAAGGCCAAGGGAGTTCAAATCACAGTGGATCTCACGAAGCTGAACGCACAAGTCTCCCGTCCAGCTCACCCTTTGCCCACGCCCTTAGCTGCTGTCTGCGCTGTCAACTCCACCACCAAGTTCTTCACCACCGCGGACGCTCTACACAGCTACTGGCAGATGGAGCTAGCAGAAGAGGACCGCCACCTCACCACTTTCATTACGCCTTATGGATGCTTCCAGCATTGCCAGGGACCTATGGGTTTCGCTGCCACTGGTGATGCCTATTGTTACCGCAGCGACCTAGCTCTCCAAGGCATGAAGAAGTGTGTCAAGGTCGTTGATGACATTCTCATCTTCGACGATGACCTACTGACACACTACCACAGGATCCACGAACTACTCAACCGCTGCCACAGAAATGGCATCACTCTCAACAAAGAAAAGTTCACAGTGGCAGAGACCAGAGTGAATTTCTGTGGCTTCACCCTTTCCGAAGAAGGAATCGCTGCTGACCCAGGACGAGTTGCTGCTCTGCAAGACTTCCCTACACCATCCAACCTGACGGACTTACGTTCCTTCATGGGATTAGTAAACCAGTTGGCAGAGTTTACCCCAGATATCGCCCTGACTGCACAACCCCTTTGACCACTCATGAGCCCCAAGCGCTCTTTTCTTTGGACACCTGACCATGACCAGGCCTTCAAACGTGTGAAACAAGCACTTTCAAGCCCGCCTGTTCTTGCGTCTTTTGACCCAACCTTGCCAACCATTCTCCAGACCAACGCATCTCGCCTCTATGGGATAGGCTACGCTCTCCTCCAGAACCATGGATCTGGACATCTCCGAGTAGTCCAGTGTGGATCCCGCTTTCTCACAGACGCCAAAACAAGGTATGCAACGATTGAACTGGAGATGCTTGCAGTATCTTGGGCCCTCACAAAGTGCTGCCTATACCTAAAAGGACTGCCAACCTTCACCCTGCAAACTGACCATCGTCCATTGATGCCCATCATCAACAGCTACATGCTGGACATGGTTGAAAACCCACGGCTCCAGCGAATGAAGAAGCACATGTTGCAGTACCAATTTACTGCAGTGTGGCGTGCCGGCAAGTCTCTATGCATCCCAGATGCACTTTCTCGTGCACCAGTCAGCTACCCCACCTCTGAGGATATGACTGGTTGTGCTGAGGTAACGGCACATGTCAGATCCGTCATCAACACTACAACGGCTCCCCAGGACAAGGATGCCCCAACCATTGACACCGACCAGACCCTACAGGACATGTCAACAGCAGCACAGGCCGACCCCACCTACGTTCGCCTTCGCGATTGCATCAGTTCTGGGTTTCCCACGAACCGGTACGACCTACATGCATCCTTATCACCGTACTGGAAGCTGCAAGAAGCCCTCTCTACTGATGGTAGCCTCGTGCTCTATGGAGCAAGAATACTAATTCCTGCAGCTCTACATCACCACACACTCGCCAGACTCCATGATAGTCACCGTGGTGTCGAGGCTACCAAATGTCGGGCCCGACAAACTGTCTTCTGGCCTGGGATAGACTCGGACATTGCCAACACCATCGCTGCCCACGAGCCATGCCAAGTCCTGCGTCCCAGCCAACAACAGGAGCCTCTCCACAACGACGACCATCCATCCAGGCCCTTTGAGTCGGTATCAGCGGACTTCTTCCAGGTAGCTGGGAAGTCCTTTCCTGTAGTCGCCGACCGCCTCTCCGGCTGGCCTGTGGTTGTCCCCTTTAAGGGCGAAACTACTGCCTCCTCGACCATACAGCACTTCTGCCGCTACTTCAGAGAGGTGGGTGTTCCCTTATGCCTGCGCACCGATGGAGGACCTCAGTTTACCACCAAAGAATTCGCCGACTTCACAGAACGTTGGGGTGTACACCACATCACCTCGTCGCCACATTACCCACAGCCTAATGGACACGCTGAGGCCGCCGTCAAGGCTGTCAAGCACTTGATCCTCAAAACGGCCCCCACAGGAAACATTGACTGCGAGGATTTCGATCGTGGTCTCCTTGAGTTAAGAAACACACCCAACCAGTCTGGTCGCTCTTCTGCTCAGGTACTGTATGGTCACCCTCTGTACATGTGTGGCTACCCATCCTCAGTCATTCACAGAAGATTGGCAGGAAAAGGCCCATGACTGTGACCACTGAGCTGCTGCCAGGGCTGCTCAGGTGCAGCGCAACTATGACGCCCATGCCCGCCCCCTGCCCAGGCTTAATGTGGGCCAACATGTCCGCCTCCAGGACCCGACATCCCACCGATGGGACACAGTTGGGATTGTCATGGGTGGTGCACGATCACGCGAGTACAAGATCCGCCTCCCAAGTGGACGAGTGTTACATCGAAACCATTGCTTCTCACATCCAGTGCCCAGCCCCGATCAAGTTCCCAACTCTGATCTCCCTGTGGTCCCTAGCCCAGATTATGGAAAAGTCATCAATTCTCTCCAAAGCCCCTCGCAGGTCTCCAAGATTAAACAGGCCTACGTACATAGTGTACAAAGCCTACGTGCAACGTATGCAACTTGCTTCGTACATGCATACGTGATAAATTTACATGTAATTTATTTTGTACGTTCAAAAGACCTCTTTGAACGCAAAAGGGGGAAGGGAGGTGTGGAATAATGTATATTTTACTATTCAATGACTGTAATATTAATTTCCATGTATTTAATAAACTGCCTATTGTGAACGCATCCACATGTGTCGCCCTGTATGCACCCCACACATGCGCATGACTATTCTTCTTGCTGCTCTTGGCGCGAACTGCACGCCCTGCAGAGCCTCTGTACATATTTACCTTTTGCTGCTTGGAATAAATAAATCTACGACTCGGGATATCATTTCTCCCATCCTGCAATCTTCCGTCTTCTAATATAAGACATCACCACCTATCACCAGTATAGGTCAATTGTCCTGCGTGAATTCTGTAGTGTAAAAAGGAAAGTGTGTCAGATTGTGAGTTTGGCAGCTGGATTAATTAGATTAATGTGGGGAGGGTTTTGCCGTTTGTTTTTTTAGCTTGTGATCCCACCACAGTGATAGGCAATCACTTTATTTATCACTGTACCCATTGCGGCTGCCCACTTTTCCAGTCTGTCAATTCTTTCCTTTTCTTGTTCTACATTTGCTTCGGTAGCAGCCCCAAACAACTGATTTAGAGCAGTTCCAATGAAGGGTAAGAGGGATCTTTTGGACCTTGTTCTCAGTGAGTTACCTATGTTCATACTCAACTTTTCCAATAATTACATGGCCCTGTTGTTATCAACCTTCTGTAGGATTGCTTTAATACCATCTTGGATTTCTCTTAGTTCACTTTCACGTTTGAGCACTCTGGAAATATCTATACTAACTATTCCAAGGTCTTTGATCATTTTGACTTCTCCATGTCTTTTTAACAGGGCACCTTTTCTTATCTCCACCTCTGAAGAGATGAGTCCAATTAAAACTAGTGCTATGATGAGCCGCAGGTTTGCCTCTGCAAAAATTAGACTTAATAAGATTTTCTTTATATAGACACATAAATTGCACTATATACATCACAGTTATGATATTTTCAGTCCAACACTATTTACATATGACTATATACACACATTTTACCTCTTTCTGTTTCTTAGATCATACCTCGTTGTAATTGGATTCTCTACAGTATTTTCCTTCCTTATGTTATCTATATCTTTAGTAGACCATGGATCTGTTTTCACTACCTCTACATGATTCCAGTGAACTACCTTTTCCTTTAGATCACTTTCATTTATTACTCTATTTAATTTAACACTTCTATTACTCTATATGGCCTAGTGAATTTGGGAGAAACTTTTACATTTGGACCTTCTGGTACATGATTCTGAACATAAATTTGAGTACCCACTGTAATGTCTGGTTCAGTGGTATTTTTGTTATAGTATTTTTCTTGAGTCTTATGTATGTCATTAGTCTAGCTCTTGTCTGCATGATAGTCTCGTAAGCGTGTCTAGTTTTCCATGCAGCATAGTCATCATAGTTATAAGTATGTCTGGGTGGTGTGGCATCATCTAACAATGTATTTGGCATTCTTTTCTGATAGCCATATAGCAAATAATGAGGAGATTCTCCTATCGTCTCATTTACAATATTATTCAATGTGAACTGTATGTCTTCAGGAGCTAAGTCCCAATCTTCTGTATGTGGTTTTACTAAAGTTTTCATGATATCCTTTATTTTACGATTAGTTCGTTCTACTGCTCCATTTGAACTGGGTTTATAAGCTGTTATTTGACATTTATTTATTTCATAAAATTTACATATTTTCTGTAAAAGATCACTAGTAAATTCAGCAGTATTATCAGACAGAAGAACTTAAGGACATTAATGTCTGGTTATAATTCTAGATTTAAGAGCTTCGGCTCCTGTAGCTGCATCCCTGTTTCTTACAGGAATGATTTCTAAGAAGACTAATTTGTTTCCTCTAATAGCTGTTGGAAATGGACCCAAAAAGTCCATAGTTACTACTTGAAATGGATTTAATTCTGATGGATATTTTTCAAGTGGAGCTTTTGTATTTACGTTACCTTTATGTTGGTTACAAACTACGCAATTTTGTACAAAGTTCCTGGCATCTTCACTACAATGTGGCCAAAAATAATTTCTGGTTATGATCCTAGTCTTTAATTCGTGGATGTTCTAAAACGTTTCTGGTTAGTGTTTTTGGGATATATAGTCGAGAACAACCATTTATCTCTGTCGGTAATTTATACAACAAAACCATTTATTAACTGAAAATCGGGTTTTAAGGATTCATCTATTAGTAGCTGTCCTACTATTTGTCTGATTTCTGGATTTTTATCTCGTTCTATTTTCACTCACTCTTTCTAAATCTAAATCCACCACTTGACAACTAAAACAATAGATATTAGTTGTAATGCATTTTTCTGTTTCTTCTTGAGATCTATATAATGCATCTGCCAAGGTGTTAAGTTTCCCTGGAATAAATCTGAACTCTGGAGCAAACTCTAATACACTAAGGAACCATCTATTTTACTTCATGTTGTTAGTGAAAGTGCTCTTTTTAAACAAATCACAAATGGGTTTGTGATCAGTAAGCACATCAACTTTTTGACCTTGTTACAACCTCCCAGGTTGGAGTACCGGTCCTTTTAAGGTCTTTATATTCTCAAGGATTGCAGTCAGTACATGTACCTCAGTGACAAGGAAGGACGGAAACAGAAACTCAAGAAAACTTAACACTATTTATCATAAACTAGAAAAATGACTTAAATCAACCTTGTGAGATAAAATACACTTAATTGCACAAAATAATCAAGAGAAAAAATACCTGGTTCTCGGGAACTCACAAGAAAACCTAAAGCTACTACACTAAGTCCTAAACAAAAGAAAATTCCAAGAGAGAAAACATACTTAATAATAACAAGTTGGATCCAAAATAAGGCTAGCCAAAATCACCAATAACCTAATAATAATAAGATAGAAAGAAGTGGGAGATGAAAACAAGGAAAACCTTAATATTCCTACCTATAACACCAAGCTAAGCAATGTGGAGCTCAGTCCACTAAATACCAACACACAAATGTGACAACATATACATGTAAACACACACACACACACACACACACACACACATATATATATATATATATATATATATATATATATATATATATATATATATCTATATATATATATATACCATAAATATAATAATTATATATATATTATTATATATAAATATATATATATAATCAAAAATTGGCAAAAATGCACAATTTCCCCTCAAGTGAAGTACCAGAAGAGGGGTTGAATCCTGAGCCGTGATCAATCCATCAAACCGCTAACAGAAGGGCAAATACTGTACGCCAGGTACTGAAGGGCAACACATTGTCCCTAGAGAAGAGGAACGATAATACGTCTTACCTGGTGGCAGCCTCCCTACTTGTCACCTAACGAGTCAAGTAGCTCTCACTCCCGTATAGCAGCTGGACGAGGATGACACGGCAAGTAAATCCAAATCCAATGCCGGGAAATAACGACGACACTGGTCCCGTAAAAATCCTCCGACGGGAAAAAAGGGGCAGAAACGGCGGTCGCAGATGACAGCCTCTGCGAAACTCCCCACTGCAGTGTGAATGTCGCAGGTGACAACAACACCTGCACCTGCACGGAAAATGCCGTGATCCAAGGACACACACGCACAAGAGACGTATATCTGCGTCTGCCATTAAAGAAATATCCGAGCAAGTGGTCCAACCGTACAGGTTCTAAGTCGTCCTCCAAATCAAAATAAAGGCTGTGACGGGAAACAGTCCTGGTGAGAGCTTGTCAAAACCCGAACTGTCGTTGACCGGTCCACCATGTCCTCTCATCACCTTCCCAGTGTTTATAAACACTCAAAGCAAAAGAATAAAACAATCGTTAAAACGATAGTTCACTAATGCACAAAGGAGGAGGAGGAGGCGCAAAAACACCGACTAAGCCACTTAACTTCACGGTAACGTAGAGTAAACATATTCAGCAAAAAGTTAACTTAAATGTAAACAAGGCTGATTTAAACGAACAAAAGTAATAACTATTTTACGTTAAACTAATAGACCTAAAAGTATGTGTCGAAATTTCTTTAAACCCCAAATTAAAGCTAAGCACTCTCTTTCGGTTGTACTACAGTGTTTTTCTGCTGGGTTCAAAACTCTACTGGCATAGTATACTGCCCTCATTTTGTAACAATACAGCTCCTAGCCCTGTACTCGAGGCATCACAAGCTAAATAAAAATCTTTTGGGAAATCTGAATAGACCAAAATAGGGTTCCTAGTCATTTTGCTCTTTAATGTTTGAAAGGCTGTTTCTTGTTCATTCTGACATTCATATTTAACATCCTTTTTGGTTAATTCTGTCAAAGGTTTGGCGATAGTAGCAAATCCTTTTATAAATAGTCTATAATATCCAACCATCCCATGGAATCTCCTTAATGCTTTCAAATTAGTGGGAGCTGGACAATCAATTATTGCTTTTATTTTACCTGCTTGCATGCGCAGTCCATCTTCACTTCACTAATTACATGACCCAAGTATTCTAATGACTTCATCAGGAACTGACATTTCTTTAATTTATTTTTCAGTCCTGCCATTCTTAATCTTTCTAGGACCAATTCTAATGTTTTGAGATGGCTTTCTAAATCTTACTAAAAATTATTACATCATCTAAATATGCTGCAACATTGTCTATGTCTCCTAGAATTTGTAACATTTATCTAACAAACGTTAAAGGAGCTGATGTGAGTCGAAATGGCATTACTTCAAACTGTAAATGTTCTTTATGTGTGCTGAAGGCTGTGAATGGTTTGGATTCTTCATCTAGAGGTACTTGCCAATATCCACTAAGGAGGTCTAAGGATAAATATTTTTGCCCCTCCTAATTTAGCTGACGTATCTTGAATTACTGGCATCGGCATTCTATCTAGAACTCTGGTGGAGTTTAATTTTCTATAGTCTATTACAAGTCTCCAACTGCCATCTTTCTTTGGAACAAGCAACAATGGAGAATTATATGGAGATTTAGAAGGAATTATTACTCCGTCTCTTTTCATGTCCTCTATCAAATTATCAACTATGGGTCTCTGGCTTATTGCTAATCAGTAATTAGAAATAAAAAATGGCTTGGCTCCATCATCTAACAAAATGTTATGTTGTAGGACATTCGTTCTTCCTAGTTTATCTCCTTCTACAGCTATTACATTTCTATATTTCTCTAGCACTTGAATTAACTTGTTTCTATTTTCTGGAATATCTGTTTTATTTATTTCCTGATTTATCTAAGAGTTTTGGCCATTTATAGAGAAGTTAGTAAAGGATTGTTAATAGGTATTCCTATGCAAAAAACAGTGCCTGCGTATAGTGTTAGTTTGTTATTTGAATAGTTTTGGACATAAGCTTCACAACTATCACCATTCATGTGGACTAGCGAATTATCCATTCTGACAAAATCTGGCAATTCATCGTTCAACAATAAAACATCTTTAACCCTTACGTTCTCTTTTGCTTTTAAATATATTTTTGTTAATATTCTAATTACTAATTTTATCCTGAAACGCTAAGAAAATAAACAAACCTTATAAAAGGAACATAAATACCGGATAAAAAAAACCCGCCAAATATAACAACTAAAATGGCAAAATCAATATTTTCAAAATAAAACCAGTTTTTACAGGAAAGCTCTTAGAATCTTTAAGTGTATTGTGCTATGGATGACTAAAATGATCAAAATCTTTTTGAATAAGTTGAGCTTAGTATGCTCTTCTTGGAAGGGGTCTTACGTTGTAAATGCTACAGGGTGTATAGATTCCATAATTTAAAGAGAAGCTAGCTTTTAAGGGAGTGGGGTGCGGGGGGAATTTTAAGAGGATATAGAAATAAAATAATCATTAAAAGGAAATTTTAAGATTGTTCCATACTTATTCTACCATACATTTTTCAAATGGTGAAACAAGGCCCTATTTGACCTTTAGCACGTAATAATTTACTTAAAAAGTTAGGAATATAATTTTTACAACTTATGCGCGAAGGGAAAATTTTACATGCGTCCCAAGTAAGCTGGAGGATCACGCCTTGTTTACATGTGGCTTCGCCCATTAAAGATGAAATTTTCACAATAATTTCCTTTCTAAGCATATTTGCTTATCAAATAAAGTGTATTATTCCTCGTCCCTTTCTATTCAAGGCTTTATAAAAGGATATTCATAATGACATACTACAATTATATTCCCATATTTTCACAGAAAATGACTGATTGATTGGGAATTATTTGGTGTACTGCCTACAATTTTTATATTATGAATGATTTCTAATGTGTTTACATTCACACATTCTTTTTTTTTCATCAGATTTACCTAAATTCACGAAACAATACTATTTCTTATTAAGCTGTCTCACTGCCACCGTTTGCAGGACTCTCCTGAGAGAAATGAATGTTTTATAAAATTATACACACACACACGCACACACACACACACACACACACACCACACACACACACACACACATATATATATATATATATATATATATAATATATATATATATATATATATATATATATATATATATATATATATATATATATATATAAAAGATTCATTTCTACAGAGGGCGGTTCGCTCTTCCACATTACTACTGGCGCTTCAGTGACATACCTGAAATGAATAGAGGGGAAATGTAGTTCAAAATAAATGAACGACTAATAAATTAGTCCCACATGTATATAGTTATTATTTCTCTCTCTCTCTCTCTCTCTCTCTCTCATTATCTCTCTCTCTCTCTCTCTCTCTAGTTCGATATTCTCTCTCCCTCTTTCTCTTGCTCGATCTCTGCTACCCACCTCATTTACACAATAACAACATCATTTACAAAATTCCTTGTAAGGATTGCCCTTCGTTTTACGTTGGTCAGTCAAGTAAAAATTTATGTGTACGTATAAAGCAACATATGTATTCAGTTAGAACAGCCCAGACTTCAAATGCACTGTTTATCCATCTGAGTGAAAAATCTCATTGTATTAATTGGGGTGATACCTCGGTAATTGCTGGATCTAATGATTATGTTTCAAGAAATTTACTGGAATCGGCAATTATACAAATCACTAATAAAAACAACCTAAATCTTAGTCTGGGAATGTACCATTTGGACCCATATATTTGTAAGATGTTTATGAAGGACCTCAAAATAAATGAACAACTAATAAATTAGTCCCACATGTATAGTTAGTTATTTCTCTATCTCTCTCCTCTCTCTCTCTCTCTCTCTCTCTCTCTCTCTCTCTCTCTCTCTCTCTGGTTCGATTTTCTCTCTC
The DNA here is from genome assembly GCF_015104395.2 of Macrobrachium nipponense. Taxonomy (NCBI): domain Eukaryota; kingdom Metazoa; phylum Arthropoda; class Malacostraca; order Decapoda; family Palaemonidae; genus Macrobrachium; species Macrobrachium nipponense. The sequence goes on along the minus strand of NC_061098.1, from coordinate 47,696,022 downwards.
CCTCTTTCTCTTGCTTGATATATATATATTTATATTTTCTTTCGTCTTTTCATTAATAATAATTTTTGTTGGGAAAATTTTTGTAAAAATTCATGATATTAAATTGTATACGCGCCAGTGTTTTTTTCAAAATGTACTGTTTTCTGGAAGAATCACTTGTTTACTGCGGGTATCCTTCAAGGTGTGGCTAGCCTCTGGCAGCTCCTCCTTTCTGTAGAGTGAAAATCGTCCTTATGGCTAATCTGGTAGTGTCAGTTTGTATATTAAGCCTTCTTTTGACTATGTTGTTCTTTGTAAAATCAGTTTGCCTCAGTAAAGGGTCCGAACAGGACCCAGAGTACTTGGCTATCTCGCTTTTTCATTTTTTCCTTCGTGGCAAAAAAAACCTTTATTTATACATAGCATCACGTTTTATATACTCGTGATCAAGTTATTCATATATATATATATATATATATATATATATATATATATATATATATATATATATATATATATATATATATTGTCATCTTGTTGCCAGTTAATGGTAGGTGAATAATGTATTAATTATTTTTAATAATGTATTAGAGTTTTTTTTAACCGAACCTGTAATTAGTTAAGAATGATAATTGCTAGTTTTCTCCTCTCCGGTGTTTGGCTTGTTGTATGTTTTTACTAATCCTCTTTTTCAAATTCCATATTTGGTGATTTCTCTGGGAGTGGCCTTCTCCCCCCTCCAACCCCCCGGCTCTTGCTGACCAGTGGGGAGATGAAAGTCTTCGGTGGTGATATGAACCAGTTGTTTCCTGGACCTTAGCTTGGGCGCTGTTTGGATTGACCGTTGGTACTGATTATTGGGTTCTGCATATGTACTTGGGCTGGAGATTATTCACCCCCTACATACCTTTTGGATCTCCCAGTCTGCAGCTTCAGGATTTATCCTTAACACCTTTGGTTCAGTTATAAATTTATAGCCAAGGGGACCTCTCTGTCCCAAGGTAAATTATTTACATTTGATAAGCTCTCGGCAAATGTTTCTCTGCTGTTGTATTCAGTGGACAGCTTGATACTTTTCTAGATTCAGCGCTGATAATCACCCTGATTTGTCCTCCAGACGTGGAGTTGTACCTTGCCTTGAAAGGGGAGAACTTTAAAACATACGGAGAAGTAGTTAGGAATATTAGCGTGTATTTGTTAGGTTATTCTTTCTTTTTGCCATTCTCCTCCTTTCTGGACCCCCGCCTTTTTGTGTTTGAATGTGTTGGTTTCTGTTATTAGTTGAGTACTTGGGATTTGTTTAGTGGCTATTTAAGTGTGCTTGTTATTCATATATTTTTGTATTATAGAGGTTCAGGTGTGATTTCTGCCTAAGAGTTATGTATTAAATTTAAGTTATTTTTCTCAAGTGTTTGTTTTCACCCCTGAATTGATTTTGCACACAGTGGTTTAAGGTTGTGGTACGATTTCACACCTTGTGAATTTCGTATCCTGTTTAGTGGATACAGGTGTAACCTATAATTGGATAAGTATATCGTGTGGTGGTTAACACGCCATCACAATATATATATATATTATATATATATATATATATATATATATATATATATATATATATATATATATATATATAAACTTTCTTAATGCATGCATACATACATACATCTACACATACTTACAAAGACGATAGTCTAGCAAAACGCAAGTTACAATTCTGAAAATAAGTTCGTAAACTGACAGTCCTGTTATAATACTATATCATGTTCAGAGTCACCTGAACTTCATACGATCCCAAACTCCATCAATCATTCGAACTTGAAATGCAGAGCTCCTTCAAACCACAAACACCATACAATAAACAGATTATGCAAAGTTAGTTAACAGGTGTGTACAGGATTAGCGTGGGTGACGACATAACTTAAACTCACACTACTATAATCATTCATGTAATTTAAACAGAGATAGGTTCCAAACTCATATATAGATTATTTATAAAAAGAAAAAAAAAACATTCAATTTGATGCTCGGTCGCCTCAAGACAAACATACTACCTTCGTATGTATTGCACACAACGTTCAATTTTATATTTCATGGAAATGCTTATAATTTTAAATTTAAAAAAAAAAAATCAAATACATGACTAAATGGAGCAGAAAAACGCATGCTGTTCAACAAGCGTTCAGAAAGGAAACTGAAATAATAAAGAATAAACTGGCCAACATATAACATTCCGGATACATCAAACACCCTCATCCTCCATCATGTTGCTTGAAGGAGAACACCAAGCCATCTGTATTAGCCGTCTGCACAGTAGCAATACATAAGCAGAAAAAAAAGGAAAACAAAAGAAAATATAAAAAACAAAAACTTAGCATATTCTGATGACTTTACGATACGTCTCAACCTTTAAGTATATGCTCTGCCAAGGCTATGGGCTTAAACAAAAAATAAAATAATGTTAAAATAAGATTTAAAAGACCAGGCTAACGACAGAGAGAGGTGAGCAGGCCTACGGAAAATTCTCGTCCCTCTCAAGAGCACAAAAGGGCAATAAAAGTTACCTGAGAAAGAGAGAGAGAGATTAGAGATTAAAGCTGCCGATGGCAGAACGAGAACGGCCCTTAGTATTACCATTGCTCCCAGGGGGCATCCTCTTCAAAAGAAAAGAAAATTTAAAAAATGGGAAAAGACATTAAAGCCAGAAGAACTTCTGGCTAAGCGTTTCCCCAAAAGTTCTTTCTCAGAAATAACGATGCTCTCGAAACGGATATCTACCTTTCTTTTTTCCTCTCATTTTAGTGCTGTAAGAAAAAAAAAACTACTGAGATGGCTTTTTGTCCGTCCGTCCGTCCGCCCTCAGGTCTTAAAAACTACCGATGCTAGAGGGCTGCAAATTGGTACGTTGATCACCCACCCTCCGATTGTCAAACATGCCAAATTGCATCCCTCAAGCCTCAGTAGTTTTTATTTCATTAAGGTTAAAGTTATCAATGATCGTGCTTCTGGCACCGCTAGCCTCAGCCATTTTAATTTAATTTTTTTAAGGTTAAAGTTATCAATGATCGTGCAGCCAACCACTGGGCCGTGGCTGAGAGCTTCATGGGCCATAGATGAGTTTTATACATCACTACACCCTATACAGTAAACTCTACTGCTCCTTCTTTGCCGTATTATTTACGAGTTTATTTTTCTCGGTTCACCTCTTTCAAAAGAATTCAGACTCCTCTCGACTGGGCAGGAGATGTCATACTATCTTCACGTGTCTGTACTTAACATACATAATGGTCTTCGATAATTAAGTACATGCATATCTATGTATATATGTAAGTGTTTACATAATAAAAATATGGAATGTTAGTCCATATATATAAAAGACTAAAACTAAAGAGGTCAACCAGATTGCTTGCAGGACTGTGATCAGACTAGAGACGCAAAAGATAACATGCCGTCACCTGTAGTCATTCATTTGTTTATAAACTCTAATCCAAGCTCCCTGCTTGAGACAACTACCGCGACCTATAATTCAAACGGCCTACGTGATCTGTAGCGTGTCTCATTTGATTGTGTGTTCGTATGTAACTATGTCATCTGATAGTATGTTCATATGTTCGAGCTACTATCTGCTTCCTTCATAACTTGTAACAGAGATGTAGAACAGAGCAGAATAGAGTTAGCTATCGTCATTAGAAGACCTGTACCTCTTTACCTAAGCTTTATCATGTAGAGGAATAGGATTAGCCAACATCATTGGCAGAAGCGATCAAGCTATCATCATAGAAGACTTGTACAATCATATCTGATCTTCACCATGTAAAACTTCAGAAGAATATATATATTTTTATACTTCGTGTTTTCTACAAGAACTCCTCACCGATTCATCATGAGTTTTAAACACATCGTCGTCATAAACAAGAAGATAATCCCGACTTCGTAAGTGATCTACAAACCCCAAGACACTCCATTGAAGATGGAAGTGCAATACCAACCGACTTAGCGTAAGATTATCGCAAGTCTAACATTACCTCATAGGGCGCCTTATCATACAAGGCACAAGCCCTAAAAGTGGTGGCAAGCGTACCAGAAGGACTCTACAACTTCTCCGAAGATAAAACAGAATAATAAATCATGAAGTCAACGACGACTAAAGCAGCAGATTTCAAGACAACCTAGTATCATGTTTAGTGAGCGAATTCAGAAAACACAAGGAGCTTCAACCGACGACGAAAAGCAAGAGATTCTCAAGCAACTTAGTATCATCGTTTAGTGAATAACTTCAAGAACAAAACCGACGTGTCTTTTCCTACGGCAACGCAAGCTTCGTCTCTCATTAGAATCATTCAAGAAAACATCGTTAGTGAGCGTTTCCGCACTTCAAGAAACAAAAACCGAACGCGTCTGCAGCATCGGATCTTTCAAGGGCTCGAATCATCGAAACAACGCCGCACGGGGAAACTGAAGCCAAACCAGGTCATCCGCTAAATAGAGAAGGAGGACCAAGGCCGTGTGTCGTTATCGGAACACCGTGACTTCCCACAAAAGCAAGCTAAGTACAATTTTTTATTCATTTGGAGTAACTTTGAGTGTTTCCTTTGCAGGTCGAATTTCGTTATTCCTGTGGCTGAAGTTACGAGACATTCTTAATCTTACTTTTTTACAGAAATTATCTACATCATTGAGATTTCGCTACTGCGAGTTTTTTATCTTTGAGTGTCTGTTTCCAGAAGTTCTACTGAAATATCATAATCATATACTATGTTAATTTTATCATTTTGGGTGAGTTATTCATCCCTTACGTTAACAAATCATATTAAACAGTGAATATGCGTTTACGCAGTGGACGTCTGTATTTATACAGATGCATGGGTAGGGTCGTTAAGCACCGTAGTGATTAGAAAACACACAAAAAACAAGTGGAATACCCGTACAAATCTATATAAATTAGAGGTAACACTATTTCGGGTTATGACAATAAATGCTCCTTTGCAAAGCCCCGATCGCAGTTTTAGCCTTGAGTTTTTTGAGTTATATAAAAATATCGAACCTCAATGACTCAACTTAACTTTTTAAAATATGGCTGGATTGCAAGGAATAACATGTCTGTAAAAACTTTCATCAGGCTAAATGCGCTGACCAGGATCCCTCACTATTTCAAATTTTAGCAAAGAATGAAGTACAAACAGTTAATATTGAATACAGTAGAGATAACTTGTCTTAATAGTAATCGCTCAGTTCCTAATAGTTCGTCATTCATTGCTTTATACGTAACCAGCAACATAATGCTAAAAACACACAATACGTTGCCGATGGTAATAAAGAGAAGGATCCTAATTATTACAAAAAAAGAAATAGAAACAGTGGCCCTTTCAGAATCAAACAAGCAAACTCGGTTACTGTGTCACCTAGTCAAGCGGTCAAGGTTAGTTAAATCTGCCGAGTGTTCAAAGCATAGCAAATTCCACACAATAAGCGACTCTAGCAGAGTGGGGAAAAGCGATGTTGGTTCATACATGCCAATATCTTTTTGAATTAAAAAGGATTTTTCCTATGAAACACACGACCATATAAAGTAATCAGAGCAGGTTTTCGTTTTTTTTTAATACGTAAGTTATTATAAGTAGTGGTGGATAAAGCCCAACTGTACGCGCCGTAAAAATTAGAATATCTTGTTTATTCCTTTAGTACACGTAATATCCTGTATTTACGGACTCACCGTCTGTTGTTCGAACTTCCCTAATGAGAAGTCCGGATAAGCGAGCGTTTACAGATACCTCTATAGTTATAAAAAACATTGATCTGTATCTAGTGTAATTGTAAGATTCATCTAGGGGTATACAAATATTATCTTACATCCTGCAAAAATAGGCGTGTTTATCAAATGAAAATCCTATAAACCTTCAAACATATTGAAATCCGTTTGAACAAAAAGAGACAGTTAATCAAATAATAACTTATATAGAGGAACTATACATTTGTCTCATAAATCGTAACATTGTTCAAATGACCCAACAGATTCTCCCACAACCGCAGTCGCAGTTTGCACCAAAAATCTCGAGAAACATGCACCCCTCGAATGTCTTAGTGCGTGTAAAAAGACTTAACTGGGAAAATGAAATTCTAATCCTTCCCGACACTCTGAAATATAACGATTTCCGCGAACAAAGCCCTAGACACGGTTGACTAGCAGCAACAAGTTAAATCTAGTGATCCACAAAACGTATACATATCGTGATACGGAAGTTATAAATATCGCATTTGTTTATTGTTGCTAATTTTTAATCCCGCCCAACCAGTCGTAGATGAATCTCTCTGATAATCTATCTAAAGTAATATCCGTAAAGTCATTCAAGCAGAGGTGATTCAGCAGAAATTTTTTTTATCTTTTATCTGAATACCAGGAAGTTTCTCCACTAGCGAGTGATCTCTGGAAAAAAAAAACGGATGTAATTTAACACAAAATACGGTCTAAGGACAAACATAAAGCTATATACGTACCTTTGTATAGACTCTCAATGGAATTTCAAAATAGAGATAAATGACGAAGTTGAAAAATGTTAGTAATAGGAGTCATTAGGAAATCAAATAGCCCTTATAATTTTTCCCTCAAACGTCATGCCATAAAAAGATCGGACTTGGCGTATCTGCATAGATTTTCTGTCGCTTAAACAAGGAAAACGACTCCCGATAGTTTCCAGTGCCATGTACCGACGACATCTTATCTCTGTTAGGTTAGAATAAATTTTTCACCAGCTTGGACTTACTTAAAAGCTTTTACCAGATACCATTACCTAAGTGATTGAACCTCATCCACACCGTTTCAGCACACTCAGGGGACATTATCAATTTTTACGTATGCCTCCGGCTTACGTTGCACCCCAATTATAATATAGTGTTTGGAGACTTTTAAGGGATACCCTAAATGCTTATATGGTTGATCTTGTAATCTTTCCTAATACCTTAGAAGTACATTCACATAAAGTAGAGCTAGTGCTACAGAGACAAAGACAAATAATCTCAGAGTAAAATATCTAAATGTGAGTTTTTAAAAAAAACCGAACATGTTTATCTAGGTTTTATGTGTCTAGGTCAAGGCTTTAAAGTAGTCCATGGTAAGGTGTGGTATTCATAACTTCCGGTACCATATTTAACGTAAAAGGGGGATACAGCACTTTGGCGCTGTAGTGGGTATTACAATCGTATGTAAATATGTAACTCTTCAATCATGGACAGCTCCTTTAACAGATCTTACGAAGAAGAGCGTAGATTTATTATGGTCTAAAAAAGCATCAACAGGCGTTCGATATCTTAAAAACGGAATAATGCAGCTCACCTAACTTAAAAAATCCCCGATTTAAATAAGGAATTTTTTTTTATTGTAACAGACGCCTCAGACCAAGGGGTAAGAGGGGTACTACTTCAGTAATATGATAAACAGTTCTTTCCTATAGCTTTTTATTCACGTAAACTAAAGCCCTCTGAAAGTAAAAATGCAGTAATAGGCAAGGAAGGGCTAGGTATCTTTAACTCACTAGTACATTTTAAGTTCATAATCTATGGCTATCCTGATAAAGTCCTTACTGAACATGAGTCCTTTCCGAGTTTTTCAAAGGCTTTAATCACAGTCCAAAAGGAACTCGGTGACAAATGATCATTCAGGTCTTTGGAGCCAAGATAAGATATCTACCTGGGAAAGCAATTATCATAGCTAACGCATTATCCCGCAATCCTGCACCATACAGCAAAGAACCATTAATTGGACTAAAAGATAAAGAAACATCCGTGCCTATTGTTAAAACCGTATCTAAACAAGAAAATTCCTTAACCCAAGAGATCGCGAGCATTGAATATCTGGGTTGGAGCGCAGAACTGTTACAAACTGAACAAAGCAAGAGTCAACAGACATAACCCAAACAATAAACACTTCGAACGGAAACAGAGTCAGCAGCAATAAACACCAAACAATAAACACTTCGAGCAGAAACCCTAAAGCAAAAGTATATTTAAAGTATGTGTATCAGAATAATGTAATCAAATGTAATATTATATGTAGGTCCGTGACGAGGAAAACCCGAAGAACACAGCAGATGACTAACGACCAGGTAGTAGTAATAATCTCTTTCATACCAATCATCATAAACTGGTTGCATTCCGTCATCCAGGTTTCCCTACTATGTCACAGAAAGCCAAATCACTGTTTTTACTGGCCAACAATGCTTACAGATATAAAAAGCACATAACTGATTGTAAACACGTGTCATGAAAACAAGGGACACACTAAGACACCTGTCAGTTAAGGGCCTATCCTGTGCCAAATCAATCCTTGAAAGAATATACGTAGAATTATTAACAGAATTACGAGTCTGACAGAGGGAATAAACACTTCTTAGTGTTAATAGTTTCCTGACACGTTAATATAGAATTAAATAGCACTAAAAAACAAACACCGCAATTGAGTGCGTTAGGAATATTTATGAGTGCTAAATCAGTAAACATGGAATTCAACACATAATAATAATCTGACTCGGGTGGTGTAAATCAATAATAATCTCCTTAACTTGCGTGTGAATTCCTTTCCATTAAGAAAACCAATAATATATTTTATCACCCAGAGTCAATCGGTTTGGTAGAATAACGGATAATTAAATAGGAAGTGTCAATGTCTTACGAGTTACAACTCGTGATATTGGATCCGAACTGGATTATAGCGGTTCTCGCGGTTTTAAATACCTTTACATATATCTTGTATCTATAGAATTGATGCCGCAAGTAGCCTTATACGGTACGCCCGCTAGAACACTTTTCCACATATTCAAGCCAACCATTAATTTATAAAATATATATATATATAAATAAATAAATATAAAAAAAAAATAAATAAATATGAATACAAGTGGAGTCAATATAATACACTCCGTAAGAAGTCGGAAGGGTTACAAATTATAATAAAAAAGGAATCACGATAAAATCAATAAGCAAAACGTAACCATAGGTTAATTAAATATCCAAATATATATGCGTAAAGATTTGAACTCTAACTTAATGCTTTAGTAATGACAAATAAGCTAAAAGTTCAAACACATATCAAAACCTACTGACATATTGTCTGTCCCGGTGATTTATATTCGTAGTCAATGGAAAAAAAAAAAAATAAAATAAAATAATAAAATAAAAATAAATAAATAAATAAAATAAAATAAAAGAGATTTTAAAGTCAGGTAGTCTAGAAGTGAAAATGTTATCTATGGAATAATCCTATATGAATCTTATACAGGGCTAATAATATATATAGAATTTGTATGGAAACCTTTTTCATTAGTTTGAATAAGGAATATTTAATTTAACACAATTCCAACATGAAACTAATATATTGTTCAATTTTGGTACTGTTTTTTTTTTTCAGACATTCTTTCGTGTGGGTCGAGTATTAAAAGATAATAAATTTATCCTAAAGTCGTATTTATTACAGCAAGTAAACGTAACTCTTAGCTGGCTGAGAGCAATCTCCTGCCAAGTGACGACGTCCATCATTGCCGTATCAGCATTTGTTCCTTTTAACCTCAATAATCTGCTTACACAGGCTTCATCTCGCGCTTGCAAAGCAGGTTTGCTGGAGAAAGGAATGCTTAGCCCGAACTTCTCATGGGCAAGGCAGACGTTAGGTACAAGTGTCTATCGGTATGCGCAATGCAACTTGCAATCATTTTAAAATTAATAAAAAAAAAAAACAAACAAAATAAGGAATAGAATTTCATAACATCAAAATGAATTAATTTTTTTTTTCTGAACCTCATAGACAATTTAGAAGTATCAAGTCATGGATATGAAATATTTACTTGCCAACATTAGTTTATTAACAATCAAACCCGTAAATCCCATTCATGGGAAAATGTCACATTTTCTTGAAAAAAAAAACCCCAAAGTTTATATAGAAATTAGTTACATAGTGGGTTTTTTCGTTGCATCTCCTACCTATTAATAAAGTTTAAAAATTAACCTCAGAAGATGCGCGCGAGAAAATTGAATATGAAACTTTTGTTAGGGGCACATAGGATCAGATTTTATCACATCTTAATTTCAGTTAGCATAGAGAAATACAGAATCATGATTAATATTCTCTTTGACTCTTATGTTGCCTGACAATCTTACAAATAGCTCCGTTTTCCACTTCTTTGTCTAGTAATTTACTACCAGTAATATCGAATTTTCTTTGGGATTCGTATTGATATCTGTTTATTTTTTATAATTATGGATATTTTTACAGTCATCATAGACCTGGATAGGTTCCACATTATTGTTAATGCCATGGATAAAAAAGTTTGTACAGCTGACTCTTTTGAATTCCAAATATCAGCGAAATTCATGTGGGTTAAGTCTGGTCTAAATGGCTCTCTCCCTCCCGTATTTGGATGTTGTCTGAATTTTACTTTGCCCTTGTGACAAGTATAATTTCACTTGCAGGCTGATTAATGGAACCTGGTTACAGTATCCTGCAGTACAAGAGTTTCACATCGCAACTTCAAAAAATCGTTCATCGCAGCGGACGACTACAGTCAAGTAACAACCGCCTACAATGTGAAAGGAATTTCATGGACTTCTTCGACCGACACTGTATCTAGTCGTTAATCTCGTTTAATGCGGAACGCTCCGGCGGCTGTCGGAATCGACTACAAAAGGGACATACTTCCGACAAATTACGACCCGAAAGATATTCAACTCTACTTGCTGGCGAAGGACTCGTTGCTGGGATGGTTTTATTCATCGCAAACGTAATCGTGTAGCTTAGGACGCAGAGAATAAGTTTGAGCGCAAAATAGAACGTTGGGACCCGCCCAGGCAAATTTTCCCCCCTTGTTTTAACCCTGTGAAATTGGCCGTTTCATTTGGCTATAGGTGGTTGTCTGGAACTGTGTAATGGACGAAAAGTGTTCGAAAGCTAGTTAAATGTGAAGTAGTATAACCGCGGTCATGTATCCTATATATATAAATGATCACATAACAGAATCGAAATATATTTTTGCGTGTACGCACTAGGAATCTATATATAAATGATCATAAATAAACAGAATCGAAATATATCTTTGCGTGTACGCAATAGGAATCTATTTAAAGTGCACATATATTAATCATAATGTTATGAATCCATATACATATGTATCAAAACAAATCAGGTAGCCTATAATCAATCTGTTACCTTTTATCTTACCAATATCTGCAGTTATATATGAGTTAGTGTATGGATTAATGAATCAGATATATAACATTTAGCATAAAAATCAACGAATCAATCAGCATAAACATTAATAACTTTATCAATTCATATATGAAATTTTTAATCAGTTAAAATATGATTTTTATCATGTTAATCTTCATTCTATGTAATTGTCAGAGTACATTAGTATTTTCTGTAGCATATGTATCTTAATGAGATGAAGTGAAAAACTGTATCATTATATATCACGTGATCACTATTATTTACCAATATCATTGTTTTATATTTTATTACTTGAATCAATTCATGTACACCATGAATTTTTATTTACTTATATATATAATATATATATATATATATATATATATATATATATATATATATATATATATATATATATATATATATTCACATAGTGTCTGTATCACACTCCTATAAGTCAAATGCAAGTCAAGTTTGAGTAATATTCAGTAGTTGGTTTTGGTAGCTGACCGAGCTAATGTAAGTGTTTACATAATAAAAATATGGAATGTTAGTCCATATATATAAAAGACTAAAACTAAAGAGGTCAACCAGATTGCTTGCAGGACTGTGATCAGACTAGAGACGCTAAAGATAACATGCCGTCACCTGTAGTCATTCATTTGTTTATAAACTCTAATCCAAGCTCCCTGCTTGAGACAACTACCGCGACCTATAATTCAAACGGCCTACGTGATCTGTAGCGTGTCTCATTTGATTGTGTGTTCGTATGTAACTATGTCATCTGATAGTATGTTCATATGTTCGAGCTACTATCTGCTTCCTTCATAACTTGTAACAGAGATGTAGAACAGAGCAGAATAGAGTTAGCTATCGTCATTAGAAGACCTGTACCTCTTTACCTAAGCTTTATCATGTAGAGGAATAGGATTAGCCAACATCATTGGCAGAAGCGATCAAGCTATCGTCATAGAAGACTTGTACAATCATATCTGATCTTCACCATGTAAAAACTTCAGAGAATATATATATTTTTTATACTTCGTGTTTTCTACAAGAACCTCCTCACCGATTCATCATGAGTTTAACACATCGTCGTCATAAACAAGAAGATAATCCCGACTTCGTAAGTGATCTACAAACCCCAAGACACTCCATTGAAGATGGAAGTGCAATACCAACCGACTTAGCGTAAGATTATCGCAAGTCTAACATTACCTCATAGGGCGCCTTATCATACAAGGCACAAGCCCTAAAATATATATGACATTTTTGTCACGTACACCGTGACATCTTTTATTTTCACTCACTGTATATTAAGCCACAAATGGCGTTTACATCTATCTATACATAAATAATACACACACATTATATATATATATATATATATATATATATATATATATATATATATATATATATATATATATATATATATATATATATAAAGGAGAGGGGTCCAATCAATATGAAACGTTTCTTATAAATAAAACGCGTGTACACTCGACAAGAAAACTGAAGATACAGTTTCCATTAGCTTTCGTTCATCTAATTTCCCATTTGTTTTTACTGAAAAGACATAATATCGCTAAATTTACTCTAGAATATGAAAATGTACTGCAAATTATATCCTATAAGTTAAAACTGCAAAACAAAACCGTTCAGATACTTAAAAACACGATATCTGTCCGAAGTAATTGGAATTTCTCAGATGGATTCGTTCATAGAGATCTGGTCGATAGAATGTGAATTTCTGATTTTAGTACTATGTATCACGACAACAATATTTAATCGTTTTTGCCTCATGAACGGGGGATATACTTGCATCACCCTCGTAAGTGGTGAATGCAATTATTTAGTTTCTATACACTTATGTTTGTATTCCAAAGCGATTAAAGTTAGCTGACATCAATGGCACTCAATGTTGCGACGGCTAAGGTAGGTTGAACAAATCTAGTTGCATCCACAAGAGCGTTTTCTATGATATGAGGAGGAGCCCTAGAACTTCGAGCGGGAAAGCACAAGTCACTGGATACTGTCTGGCTAACGTAACGGATTTCACACTTTGATTACTTTGACGTTGACATGGATCGAATGCTAGTTGCTGTTTACAAAGCTACTGTCTTTATATATAAATCTTAATCAAGGTTAAAATAGCATGTCAGCTCAAAGATTTTCTGGCTATATGCTCCCATTACAAAGCAGTTCGTAGTAGCCTACAGCCCTACACGACTGCATTTCTTTGCCACGAGGCTGAAAGATCTCCCACGATATAATACTTTAATTGCCTCTGCAATACGTATTGATTTATTTGTGGTAATAAATATTATTACTTAACACAGCTTTTTTCGTGAATGATTTGTGGATGAAACCCGATTTTCAAAAGTAAAGACTATATCAAGAGAGCAAGAATGACCGCACCCTGTGTCTAAAATTGTCCATGTCTTTTTACAATCTCTGAATGCTACGGCAACTGACGAATGTAATCAAGATTAGGGTACGAATTTCTTAGAGAATTAACTTGGATATTATGATCCTTCAAATTTTATCTAGCATAGTGCAGCACGATCTTGGCAGTCATATCATATCGCGCAAGCATAGGCCTATCGATAGAGATACTTAATTCATTATATTTTCGTCCGCCCTTACCCCGTCACAAGTCCGTCACCAGTACTATAATTCTCTCTCTCTCTTTCTCTCTCTCTCTCTCTCTCCGCTTCTAAAACATACTTTAAAAATATATATAGTACCAACTCAATCTCCCAAAGAAAATATAATGAAATTAAGTAGTTATAAAAAGCCCTAAGCTTTCACATGAGCAGATTTTGCTCTCTCTCTCTCTCTCTCCCTCCCCACTTTTAAAACACATTTGAAAAAATATTATCACTCACTCTCTCAAAGTAAATATAATGAATTAAGTATCTCTATAGATAGGCCTATTCGCTTGCGCGCTCTCCTCTCTCTATCGTCCATAATTAATTTTTCACTCTTCACTGTATTGCTCCTCACGATTTACACAAGTACTGCCCAAATTTTAAAACCCTTTCTCTCATTGTTTAAGATCCGCCTTTAATTACGTATGAATTTTACGTCAGTTTAGTATCAAACATTACTTATAAATCAGGTTTCACAGTAGGTTTAAAAAAGGATGATCGATATTCTACCCTGAACTGACGTTACCAAACCAACATTAACGAATAATATAGAGCCTGTTTCTACATTCAAGTATAAATGATTATAGGACCTCAACAGAATCTTTATGGTGTAAAGTTAATGAAATACTAGAAAGCAACAAACGCTATGATTTTGAAGCTCCGCCCCCTGTCAAGAGTTGCCAGGTGTGGCATTATTGAAAACAATATAGTCCGAAGATTTAAAAAAACTGTATCTTAAGTTTCCTTGCCGAGTGTACCCGACTGCTGTCAGATTGGACCCTTCTTCCTTTGTATTTATGGTTTTCCTGATGTGATAATCTATATATATATATATATATATATATATATATATATATATATATATATATATATATATATATATGAGCCCATAAAAACGCCTTTTTATTAGATGGAATTCGGTTGTAATAGAACATTTATATATATATATTAGTATATATATATATATATATATATATATATATATATATTATATATATATATATATAATATATATATATATTATATATATATATATATATATATATATATATATATATATATATATATATATATATATATATATATATATATATATATATATATATATATATATATATATATATATATATATATATATATATATATATGTGTGTGTGTGTGTGTGTGTGTGTATGTGTATGTATGTATGTCTATATTGTGTGTAAATATATATATATATTATATAATATAATAGATTAATATATATATATATATATATATATATATATAAGAGATATATATGAGATTTATCACTTACACAATTTGTATGTGCATTAATGCAATAAATAACAGGACATCATTTTTTAAAACAGAATGGCAAAAAGACAACGATTTGGATTAGTTATAGTCTTGGAAAGCTTGTAAACTTTGCCTGAATAAATATTCCTGCTAGATACATTCAGTTTAAATGAGGTCCTATAATTATCATATATATATATATATATATATATATATATATTATATAAATATGTGTGTGTGTGTTTTATTTTCATTTAAAAACTTGAAATGATTCATAAAAAAACCTGCTGCCAAACACTGAATGTAGCTGGGACCATGTTATTAGAACACCTGCAGACCATCAAAGAGTACTATAACGTAACATCGTCCCCGGACAAGGAAAAGGAGAACTCTTCATTTCAACAAATACGACGGTAATCCTGTTCCGCGGGCATCAACCTAGTCCCCAGGCTGTTTTACAGAGGAAAAGACAAACCCATAAAACAAATCAGTTTCGCGGGACGACGACCTCGTCCTCAGGTCAGAGAAACTTGATTTCAAGTCTATGTTCCCTAATTCTGATCATCATTTCTATAAAGCTCGTTGGAGATGGACAACTACTATACTCTGTTTTTTTTCCATCTGTCCATCCGCCTGTGGTGTTTGCGCAAGGCAACACTGCGCCCCCGGATTTAAATATTATCCTATTTCGAATGTTAACAGTGTAATTCGCATACAGTTAATTATTAAAAGACTTTTCAGTTTCAAATGTACGCCCAGATATCCTTTTATTTACCTAAAACTTACACATAGCGTATTAAAGCCCGTAACACAGTGTTACCATGCGCGACCACCACAGGCGGATGGACAGATGGAAAAAAACAGACTATAGTCAAGATTACTTATAAATATAAAAAACACACATTTTATCATACACGGCCGCCAGTTTTTATTCCTCATGGGTGTAAGTTATTCTCAAGTCATATAGTTATTTCGTTATTACACGACATTAGTGGATTTATATGTATGGATATGAAATCAAGAGTGTATTTGTAACACAACTACACACACAGGATTTTAAACTCATTTTTAGAAACGAGGACAGAATCAACCGTTTTTTAAAGTCCCTAAAGGACAAGCATACAATTAATCAGGCTACTTACGACGAGCTCTTTGTCACTGGCTCTTCTTTTGGTGTCTTGTATGGGCTTCCGAAAATACATAAAGAAAATATTCCTATGAGGCCAATCCTTTCGTCTTATACAACTCCAAGCTACAAAATTGCCAGATATCTCATCCCTTTATTGGAAAGCTTTTTTTATAATGAGCTTAGTCTTTCTAATTCCTTAGAATTTAAAAACAGTATTTTGTGCCAGGATTCAGATTTAATCATGGCTAGTTTTGACATAGAATCCTTATTTACTAATACACCCAAGGAGGAAACAATTGAGTATATTTTAGATACTATTTTTACTGATGATGAAAGTGTTCACCATGGTTTTAACCGCTCTGATTTTAAGAAGTTGTTAGAGTTGGCAGTGCGGGACACTGCCTTTGTTTTTAATGATGAGGTATACGTGCAAGTTGAAGGTGTGGGCATGGGTAACCCACTGAGTTGCACATTCGCTAACATTTTTATGCACAAATTTGAGAGAACTGCTGGACAGTTGTCCCTCTTCTTTTCTTTTAAACCCTTATTTTATCGGGGAGCCGATATGGTGGATGACACTTTTGTTCTTTTTAAGGACCATTTGCACTGTGACTCTTTCTTGCAGCATGCCAATTCTTTACATCCCAACATTAAATTTACGTATGAATTGGAAAACAATAACCAACTGCCTTTCTTAGATACGATTGTTATCCGTGACGACAACCGTTTTCACACAGGTATATTTCGAAAGGCAACGTTCACAGGCCTTGGTCTTAACTTTTATAGTTTTTGTTTTTTCAATTTTAAATTAAATTCGTTGTCTACCCTCTCCACAGAGCCATGACATTAACTTCTCATTGGAGTCTTTTCCACAAAGAAATCGGAATCCTTTACGATTATTTTAAATCAAATTGTTACCCTCCTAATCTCTTTATGAAATATGTCAGGAAAACTTTGGAAATTTCATTTCATCCTCCAGCAGCAATACATTTGGCCCAGAAACTCAAGTTTTATATATGATTTCCTTATATGCATGACACATCTTTTTTACCTCACTTAAGGAGAATTTTAATCAATCATTTTCCAGCTGTTGATGTTAAGTTTATCTTAATGAACCCTAGAACAATCAGTAATATGTTGCGTCATAAAGAGAGATTACCTCCTTTAATGCAATCCGGCGTTGTCTACATTTATACTTGCTGCCGATGCAATAGGCAGACTTACGTTGGAAACACGCGCCGCTTGCTTAAGGTGAGATGTGAATCACATATGGGCATTAGTTTCCGTACAGGGTGTAAACTGTCCAACCCAGAACTATCTAACATTAGAAATCATGGGAAATTTTGTAAAAATAGTATAAACTATAAGGATTTTAAGATATTGTTATCAAGTCCATACGCACATCACCTTCCAATTTTAGAATCTCTAGCTATAAAGAAACTAGTTCCAACCTTGAACAACCACTCTTCATCTGTTCCCTTGTACATAGCTTAAACCAGGCCCTTCTTCTTCTTTACTTTCGATACGTTTCCCATACAGCAACCGAACGTCGTTGAGACAAGGTGTCTTTTTTAACTGTTCCTAATTTTAATAATGCCTTTTTATTTATTTTTTTATATTTCGCTTTATTTTATTTCATTTTTTAGAGTAACTTGTATTTCAATGTTGTGAATTTCCTTGTATTACTTTATTCAATGTGTTGTTTTTTTTATGTCAACAAAAATAATTTAATGCTGTATTGTATATCAGTTTTTATCTTTTATTTTAGCCTGGATGATGAGACAAAGAGATCAACTCCTCCCATGTGCCTGTTGTAGTGCCCAATGACGCTAGGTCGCTCGACACAAAACTGCTCAAACACAACTCAGCCCTGTCGATGTGTCTTCTTCCGCTGTACGATCTCTTCTTGGGTGGGTTCATGACTCGTTGTAATCATGGGGATGAGTTGGACACCCTTCCAACAGATGACGAAGACAGCGCCCTTCCGCCGCCACTCTGTCTCTCCTCTTGCCAGGTGTTGCGGATGGCTAGCGTACCTCTTGAGGGAATTCGGGGCCCCACGCACCAACCGAAGGGTACCACTGACGTGCACACCTGCTTCATACAGTTCCTGGGCCAGGGATACCGAGTTATAATAATTATCCATAAACAGGTGATATCCCTGGTTATGGAAACGTTCCACAAGACTGAATACAGTGTCACGAGGCGTGGAGAAGACCCCGGAATACATTGAAAAGTCCACGACGTATCCAGTGTTGGACTCGGTAATAAAAAAAATTTCACTCCATATTTCTTCGGCTTCTCGGGGTTATACACTTTAATGCTCAGACATCCTTTGTAAGGCATCATCCCCTCATCCAAAGAAAGGTTCTTTCCAGGAACCACGAGAATTCTACACCGTTCACGCATGTATTCCAACACTGGGCGGATTAGGAGGAGGTGATTGCTGTTATTCCGGGGGTATGGCCCTTCGGTTGAAGGCGTTGAAATACCTGTCCAATGCCAGGAAATTATCACGGGACATAACGCCAGGCACATTGGGCGTACATAAAAAATAATTCCGCCTCCAATATTGCCTGACGTCGGCAGCGGGAGTCATACCAAAATAAATGTGGAGCCCCAAAAAATGCGCCATGTCAATGAGGTTGCAACCCCGCCAATTATACGACAATGTCGTCCGTAATTCATAACAGCAGTACCGAGCGTAGTCCACCGTCTCTTCTACCAGGTACTCCAGCAATTCCCGCGTAAGGAACAGCTGGATGAACCCCAGAGCAGTGAGAGGTACAGGTACGGTGAGCCCAGATGTTGCGGAATGGGTGCATGTTAGGAGGGGTGGGGTCCTCCGTCACCTTGGCTGGCGCGATGAGCCGACCTTCTACGTGCCCGTGCGGGCACAATTTCGCACACTACCCCCCCATTGGCCCATCACCCTCACTTATGCCTTTCGCCCATTCACCCTCAAACCCTTAATTTCCCTTCGTTTCAGTATCGTCATCCGCGATAAAACTAGACCCCATATCCCCATCCTCAGATTCCCCCTCATATGCACTGAAACCACTAAATTCGAGCTCACTTTCGGGATGTGAGCCTCGAACGGACATTGGGGGCATATATTCATCCCCACTGACATCGGGACTGATGTCCTCATCACTCGATGACCATCCGCCATCAAAATGAGGACTTGCGACTTATTCCCGATCAAGCTCCGATAGATACTCTTCTATGTCCCTTGGTTGGAGGCCTCCCAAATTCCTACGAATGCCCCTAAGGATGCCCTGATGCTTCCTAGGGGTTACCAAAGGCACACGAGACAAACGTTGTGATCCTAAACCACTTTCATCTACATGTGGTCGCACAGAACGGCGTTGAGGCGCCAGGTCATGTTGGGTGCTTGGTCCTTCGCCAGCACCTAAGTCCAAGATACGCCTTACACGATCCCTTCCGACGGCTAAAACGCGCCTTTCGTGGTCCACACGTCGTTGAGACATCTCTATGTATGTCCTGTACCTCCACAAATATTCAAAGTCTCGCACAAGCTCAGGAAAACTCGATTGCAACAAAAGATCGCTCTCGGATGATGCGCCGCTGATGCTGACTGGAGCGAGAAGAAAGCATTTCACGCATGCGCACTTGGGTCACGCTTCTAAACAAAACAACACCTCGATCCGTGAACTCCCAGCATCCCCCAAGGCGCGTGATTCAAAAGTTTTAGGCTGGTAGGCCTATAAGTATTTTTCCGCTAATTTTTAAAAAAAACTTTTGTATGTTGACGTAAAATATGTCCTGTCGGCACCCGAGAGACAAAAAAAGTCGATGTAAAATACGTCCAGTCGGCGTTTAAGGGTTAATATAAAGTATTTTTGACAAAGAAAAATAAAGGATTTCTATAGAATTTATTTGTATAAATAAGCAGGATATGTTTTATATCTTTATTTTCATAATATAACATAAAAAGGCAAAGTGAAGAATTTTTTTCTTCAGTGCCGTGGCCTGTGGTCGGGAAAGCCACGGAGGGTTGCCAGATGTCACCAGAAAGCCATGCTAATAGAAGAAAGTCCTCAAAACAGCAACCCTGACCCCCTATGATTTGGTTAGCATAGCTTTACCCAACCAATTCTAATATGCTCCTTTCTATTTATTTGAAGATAATATATTCAGATGATAAAATGGTGTTCCTTTGGATAAGCTACGCTAGGCTAGCCTGATGCGAGTAGTGTTAACAATTGAACAAGCAGCACTAGCCTAGGCCTTTCATAGCAAAATTGTTTTTAACCTAATTGATAGTTTACACACAATTTTGCCCACAGCGGCCTAAATTTGCTCTGACTACAATTACAAAACAAAAATGGATCCTTACTTGTGTTTTACGTGGTCGAAACAGACTTGACCTGCTTTGATGACCATGGAGGTTGGTCTGGATACATGGCGTTGAACTTCAAAGTAATTTCTTGCCATGCCTGACGTTTTCTTTCCAAAGTTCTACTTCCCATAGATCAGTCGTTGATAACATTCTCATGCTCCTTTATCAAACTAAGCAGCATTAAACGCAGAGAATCAGCTACTGGGGGTGCACGCTCCATATTCCGGTATCCTGGTAGCTTGATAAGTTGCGTAGATTGCTTGCGGGAACTATTTGTTCAGATTTCCGCACCAAATCAGGACAGCAAATATCAAGCACTATACAAAATATGCTACAGATATGCAGTATCTTTTTATAATAAATAGTAAAGACATAAAGCCATTTTAATTTAGTAATATTCCGCAGCGGCCTAGACTATGGCAGTTGCAGTTTTCTATGCAGTTTTACCAAGACCACCGCGATAGAAGGCCTGTTCGATGTTTTGTGATGTAAGCAAAGGTGGTCTGAGCTGCTAGCACTGACTACGCTGCCAGATGAAAGAAATGTAAACAAACCCTAGCCAAAATCTATCATTTTTGGTCTGCCAGTTATTAATTTACTTATTTTCTCATCTACACTAATTAGTGTTCACCAAATAATACTTACTTGAAACACAAGTTATAAGATTAATATAAAATGCAGTGCACAAACAGCAGTGCACAGGTTTACATTACAAAATTACACGATTCTTGCTACTATATGTGAATGAAATAATTCTCTCTTACATACAGTCCTTATTTGGTATTTAAATTTTCTAACTTTCTCTTTGGCTACAATAGTTATTTTCATGAACAACAATTATTCAGTGAAACGTTAGAAGCCCATATTGTTAATTTTTTATGTTTTTCTGTACTATAACCTTCATTATTTATTGAGCAGCTTATCTATTATTTACCCTTTGACATTTAAACATTTCAATTCATGATTGTCGACCAAATGTAAAATTTTGACATCTGCATTCTGAATAAAAAGGGAGTGATTTTTTTCCATTAGTTAGTAAAACTTGAACGATATATTCGCTGGATATTAGTAAAACTAAATGAGCATTATGTTTCTCAAAGGTGTAGGGAGATAATGCTTTTAATAATAGTTTTTATGAATGTTCATAGTATATCATGAAGTTTTTCAAAAGGGCTGAATGGTGCATAATGAATTTTGTTTTCCAAATTATTGACATCAAGGTGAACTGAGGTAACTTCATTGTTTTATTTATAACTTTCTGGCCAAGCCAATTATTCCTGATATATTTTAACAATTTTACCGAAACATACACGAAAGCAGGCATTTGTTACTCGAAATGGGTGAGGATACACTATAGACAGCCGAGGAATCCTGGGAAAATAGGAAATTGCTTTCCCAATGATACATTATGATGTTACAATGCAAAACACTGTAAAAATTAATTTTTCTAAGCCTATAATTACTTTCTTCAGTGTGCAGTGCAGAACATCAGCTTTTATCCTTTAATTGGGAATTTGTGCAAATTACTAGAATTTAAATTTTACCTGTTTAACAAAGTAAAATGCACCTGTTGCAGCTTCACTATAGCCAGAGGTTGAACCAACAATATTTTTGCCTTTATAATGAAAATACACCATCAGTATCACTATTTTGTCATTGGATAGTAATGATTTACATTTACTCTTAATGTACATCAGAAAATTTGAGGCCTTTTGTTATGATGCTGGGCAGACATGTTTGAAAAAACACTCTTCTGATGGTACAGTAACTTTGAGGGGAACAACTATAGGTATAACAAAATCACAATATTACCAGCTCTGATGAATAATCAAATTTATTCAGTCATTAACTAGAGCTAAAATTATTGCCAAAAATGAAATAAGTTTTATAACAGCAATGCAATACATATTGCAGCGTTAGAGATACACTCAGCAGTATCAGCTAGGGATGGGCAAGTACCGCTAATTTCGTTACCGGTAAAACCGGTAAAAAATTTATTGTTACCGGTATTACCGGTACTTTACCGGTAAAATGTATTTCACTAGCAAGGCGATCAAGAGTGGTATGTTGGACTGTTGCTAAAATGGTATTCCCGGCAATGCAAGTTAGGTAAATGGTAAGATGGTGTCGAGTCGTGTTAATGGCGTGTTGTGGTTACTAATGTGTTCCGCGATTCCACCAATTATTTCATTAGTGATAATGGTAACTCAGAGATAGTTTATATTAAAAGTTGATGCATAACACTGCATATTATGATAATTTATTTAAAGAGGATTCATAACTACTGTATAAATATTCAATGTTTAGCCTATTCACACATCTAAATATATATAATATATATACTATGTAATATATATATATATATATATATATATATATATATATATATATAATATATACTATACATATATATAGATATATATATATATATATATAATATATATATAGTATATAATATATATATATATATAGTATACATATATCATATATCTATATAGATATATATATATATATATATATATAGATAATATATATTATATATATATATATAATATATATATAATATATATAAATATATATAGTATATATATATATATATATTATATATATATATATATGATTATATATATATATATATATAGTTATTACCTAGTATATCTATATATATATATATATATATATTGAGAGATAGTTAGATAGATAGATAGATAATATAATAATAATAATATTCGACTCTGTTCCTCATAAGATATACAGTAGTCTTCAACCAGGCAACTCGTTGAAATTAGTGTAGTACTCTTTACTCTAATGCAGAACCGTAGGTCGATTGATAAAAGTAAGCCAAAAAGAAGTAAACGAATCTAGTTGCATTTGCCGTATCAGCACAATTAGAAATAGTGTCATACAGATACTATTAGTTTTAAAAGAACTGGTGTTACTTTGTTCACTGTACTGTATGTGTGGTGAGTATTATAGTGGTTCGGCAATCAGCACATAGTGAGAGGCATTTTTACTATTTCTTAATTAACAGCAATAACAGTAAATTACCGGTACTGAGATTTTTACCGGTAATGTACCATGAAGCCTGTAACCGGAAAAACCGGTACTTGCCCATCCCTAGTATCAGCTCTCTGAAGTTACTGAATATCTGCTTAGTGATATTTGTATCATGAACCTCTGTAGGAATCTTGAGATCTCCTAAGTGACGTACTTCAGTGACATGAAAAATGCATGTGTTGTACAGTTAGGCTTAACTGTAGGTAGGGCATTGTGGCACAAGTATGGTATTTCATTAATCTGTACTGAAGTTTTACCTGTGGAAGAGGAAAGATGATCTTTTAACATTTTTACGTGTATATATGAGCACTGAAACCTAGTAATGCAATGATAGGTTGGGTTAGGTTAGTGAAATTTCTACTGTAGGCTCCTGTTTTGAACCTGTAACCCTTAGAATACTATGCCAGTCTACTTTTATTCCCCTTAACCCATCTAGGCCCAAAAGGTTTGTCCCATGCCTTTGACTATTGTCAATGGAAACTTGCCTATTTCCCCACCACTATACTGTACTTAAGTTGTGATGAACCTATAACTTATGTGTCTGTGCTAATGTAACTCTTGAGTACCTTGTCTAAGGTTCTATCACACAGGTATCATGTTTGCAACCTTCTTACCTGACACAGGCCCCTTGTCCCAATTATTGCAATAACGCTCTTTACCACATAGGTATAGGCTACAGCATGCTTTAAATTTCTTCTGAGGTTTCTATGCAGTTAAAGTATGTAAGTTTACCCTAATTAGGTTTACTTGTTTGTTGTGTTTGCCCTTTCTTTGCTTGTTGGTAACTTTTTATATGCTGCTCGACTTACCTGACTACTGCTACCATTATTAGTCTTGCCTATTATGACATTTAAATTGTTTTTTTCCAAAGATTTATAAGTCCTGAACTTGGAGTTGTTGAACACAGACTACACTGGGTGAAGGTTGGCATAGGCTACACGGGGTGTTGTTTGGTATAGAAGAATACACCGGGAGTTCTTTGACTTAGGCCAGCCTATACCTATTCGACTCTGTTAAGCATTGGTTGACATGAATTCCTACTAAAATTCAATGTAGGCTAAACCAGTTTTTCTTTATATTGCACTTGACCTTGTTGCTCACAACTTCTATCTAGACTGCAGACTGTATTTATATTGCAGTGGAGTCATCCAGAGAGAAAAGTCAAATAGTACGTAGTACCTGTTGCAGTGAACTTATTGCTGAGTTTATCTGCTTACCACATTAAGTTCGTCCAAAAAAGGACACTAGATGCATCCATGGCTCACTACCTCATGATGCCATATAAGGTTTATGTTCCAGTTCATAAATAAAACAATGGAACCACGAAAACACCTCGTGTCCAAGTGATGTAAAGGAAGGAAGATCGAGAGTCGGGAGTGAGTCACCAATCACTCGCCTGTTCAACATAAAGTAAAATGCACATGTTGCAGCTTCACTATAGCCAAAGGCTGAACCAACAATATTTTTGCCTTTATAATGAAAATATGGTATTAAGTATGGGAGTTTCATCCACCATCAGTATCACTATTTTGTCATTGGGTAATAATGATTTACATTTACTCTTGATGTACATCAGAAAATTCGAGTCCGTTTTTTAATATGATGTTGGGCAGACCTGTTTGAAAAAACTCTCTCCTGGTGGTACAGTAACTTTGAGGGGAACAACTAAAGGTATAACAAAAACACAATATTACCAGCTCTGATGAATAATCAAATTTATTCAGTCATTAACTAGAGCTAAAATTATTGCCAAAAATGAAATAACTAGTTTTATAACAGCAATGCAATATATATTGCCGTGTTAGAAATACACTCAGCAGTATCAGCTCTTTGGAGTTACTAAATATCTGCTTAATGATACTTGTATCATGAACCTCTGTAGGAATCTTGAGATCTCCTCAGTGACGTACTTCAGTGACATGAAAAATGCATGTGCTGTATAGTTAAGCTTAAATGTAGGTAGGGCATTGTGGCATAAGTATGGTATTTCATTAATAGTACTGAAGTTTTACCTGTGGAAGAAGAAAGATATTCTTTTAATATTTTTATGTGTATATATGAGCACTGAAACCTAGTAATGCAATGAGAATATGTTAGGTTAGGTTAGTGAATTTCTACTGTAGGCTCCTGTTTTGAACCTGTAACCTTTAGAATACTATGCCAGTCTACTTTTTTTCACCTTAACCCATCTGGGCCCAAAAGGTTTGTCCCATGCCTTTGACTATTGTCAATGGAAACTTGCCTATTTCCCCACCACTATACTGTACTTAAGTTGTGATGAACCTATAACTTATATGTCTGTGCTAATGTAACTCTTGAGTACCTTGTCTAAGGTTCTATCACACAGTTAGGTATCATGTTTGCAACCTTCTTACCTGACACAGGCCCTTGCCACAATCATTGCAATAATGCTCTTTACCACATATAGGCTACAGCATTCTGGGGTTTCTATGCACTTGCAGTAGTAAGTTTACCTTCTTAGGTTTACTTGTTTTATATGTTTGCCCTTTCTTTGCTTGTTGGTAACTTTTTATATGCGGTTTGTCTTACCTGACTACTCCTACCATTATTAGTCTTGCCTATTATGACATTTAAATTGTTTTTTTCCAAAGCGTGTTCTTTGGTATAGGTAGGCTACACTGGGAGTTTTTTTACTTAGGCTAGCCTATAACTATTCGACTCTGTTAAGCATTGGTTGACATGAATTCCTACTAAAATTCAATGTAAACTAAACCAGTCTTTCTTTATATTGCACTTGACCTTGTTGCTCACAACTTCTATCTAGAATGCAGACTGTATTTATATTGCAGTGGAAAGCCATACAGAGAGAAAAGTCAAATAGTACGTAGTACCAGTTGCAGTGAACTTATTGCCGAGTTTATCTCCTTACCACAGTAAGTTCGTCCAAAAAAGGACACTAGATGTAGCCATGCCTCGCTACCTCGTGATGCCATATAAGTTTTACATTCCAGTTCATAAATAAAACAATGGAACCACGAAAACACCTCGTGCCCAAGTGATGTAAGGGAAGGAAGATCGAGAGTCGGGAGCGAGTCGCCAGTCATTCTCCTTGGAGAGTCGGACCGCCAGGTTCGACGTCATCACGTCATGATGTCACATCGAACAGGCCTTCTATCTCGGTGGTCTTGGTAGGACCACCAGGGTCGACGTCATCATATCATGACGTCACATCGAACAGCTCTTCTATCTCGATGGTCTTGGTTTTACCTCTTGAACAAGAATTTTAAGTAATATTTATTGGGACGACTGTAATTAACCACTGGGGGCCAGTACTAAACATGGCGAAATACATTGGACACCCCAATCCCTAGTGGATGTCGTATCCGCGGTTACGTTCCTTGCAGTCCATGCGGAACTATTCAGTAGAATTACCTAAAAGAAAATGTCAATGATACTGATACAGCCTTGTAATCATAGATTACAGTCATTTCATTCCCAGTAATTGCATATGTTGGTAAGCCTGTTTAACCAGTGGGGCAATGCGATGGGAGTTCGGACGTCTTACGATTTCTGGATCCACGACAACCCTTCGTTTGAGACCATGCAACTGCGATTGCCTTGTATTGACAAATGCAATCGTATGATTTCTGGATACGGCCCTTATAGAGGAGTTACGGAGTTCCATTTGACAACGTCTGTGTGTGTGTGTGTGTGTGTGTGTGTGTGTGTGTGTGTGTGTGTGAGAGAGAGAGAGAGAGAGAGAGAGAGAGAGAGAGAGAGAGTAATTGGTGGTTGGATGGTTAACGACTGTATTGGCTGTTGGTGAGTTCTGGCTGGGTTGTCTGCCGGTAGAGATCAGAGTTCTGGGTTTTTGGTGAGTTTTCAGTCAGTCTTTGGTGAGAGCTGGTGACAGTTAGTAGTGTCGGAAGCAGTTATTTGGAGGCACTGGAAGTTAGTTGAGTTTGATGTGTTATTGATTTGTTATTTGGTTGTTGTTAAGTTAGTGTTGTTTGCTTAGAGTTGTTGTGCCTGTGCTGTTGTGTTTTTTGTGTTGTTTGTGCAGTGGTCTTTTGTTGTGTTGTTGAGTTTTGTTGTTATGTGTGAGGTTGTGGTTGTGTTCCTTGGTTGGTTGCTGTGTTGTTGGGTTGTGGTTGTGTTCCTTGGTTGTTTGCTGTGTTGTTGAGTTGTAGTTGTGCTCCTTTTTTGCTGTTGTAGTCCTTGGTTGTTGAATTGTTGGTTGTAGTCCTTGGTTGTTGTGTTATTGGGTTGTGGTTCTTGGTTGTGAAAGAGCGAGTGGATGAGAGTACGAGTGACGAAGGTGATTTGGTTGTGATAGGTAAGGGAAAGAAGGGGAAGACACAGGATAAGGATAAACCTGAGGACAAGAATAAGAAGGGGGCTGAGGAAAAGAAGAAGACTATGGGAAAGAAGGTTGGTAAGGGTGATGGACAGGATAAGACTAGGAGTGAATACATTGGGGAAAGGGCTGAGAGTGATTTAGAGTGAGTTGAAGTTGAGTTGAAACAGGTAGGTAGAAAGAGGAAGGGTAAGAAGAGCGTAGTCAAGAGTATGGATGTGAGTATGGAAGTGGATTCTTTGTATTCGGAAGATGGAAAGAAGGGTCAGAATGGAAGTAGTGAGAGTGAGAGTGAGCGGGAAGTACGAAAGGCTGTGTATATGAGAGAGGTACCCCGATGAGCACAATACGAGGAGTATGGTAGTAGGGACATAGGGGACTTTTTAAAGGAATATGAGAAGTATTGTGAGGCTAAGTATGGGGATAACAAGAGAGTCTGGGCGAGAGAGTTAGGTAGCTTTTTGACAGGATTTTTGTTGAGTATGTATGGGGTAATGATGAGTGTAGGAAATGTGCCATATGAGAGTGTGAAAGCCAGGATTGTAGAACAGGCAAAGAGGATAAAGAGTAGTGTTAGATATAGGAGAAAGCAAGATTTTGAAGAGGCAAGAATGAATGTTGGTGAGTCGTTGTCAATATATGTCTGTAGGTCAGAAATATTAGTCAGGAAAAAGTTTGGGGACGAAGGGATAAATGATTGTAAGGAGTTAGTGCAAAAGTTTTTGGCGACTGTTCCAGAGAGCGTATATGAGTTTATAAATCTGAAACATAAGGAGAAAATGCGATGGACAAATGAAAGGTTGACATGGAACGACATTTTAGAAATAGTAGAGGATTACGAGTTAGATAGGTGTATGAAAGAGAGTAGAAGTGTTAGTGTTAGGACTGAAGTAGCTGAGGTTGTACCAGTTTAAAAGCTATAGGGAGACAGTTTTGGAAGGGTCGAGGCGAATGGCAGAGCGAGTGGTAGATAGGAGCGTTAGGGCAAGTAATGTGAGTGTAGTTAGCCCTAAAAGAGATAGGAGTACAAGTGTTGGAAGAGTAGGGTCAGTTAGTTGTGAGCGAGAGCAGCAGCAGTGTTATAGATGTGGAAAGCCAGGACACAGGAAGAATGAATGTCGGTGGGCGTTAGGAGCGTGCTTCGGGTGTGGGCAAATGGGGCATTTAGTGCGCGAGTGTAAGAAAGATAGGGATATTAAATGTTATAGGTGTGGACAGGCAGGGCATATAGCTAGTGGATGTCGGGGTACCCGTATGAATGTGATTTGTGGCAACTGCGGGAAGAATGGCCATTATGCTAGGATGTGTAAAGAACAGCGTGCGAAGTGTGTTGAATGTGGAATGGAAGGTCACGTGGTGAGTGTGTGTAGGGGAAAGAGGATGAGTCAGGCTGGGAATTTGGGAAACTAAGTGAAAAGGGGATTCAGTTAGGTAGGTGATCTAGTATGCTACAGTATGTTCGGGAGAATGCAATGAGTGTGTGGTTGAGGGTGAATAAATGAGAGCCAAGTGTCAGTGAGCAAATGGGTCTAGAAGATCGGCAGTTGGTGTTGGTTGAGTATGGAAGAAACCGGAAGAAGGTAAGGAAAGAGAACGAAAGGGAGAAACGTGAACTACATAAAAGAGGGGTTGGTGTTAGGTTAAAAATGGTGGATAAGGCATGTAATACGGATGACTTTGAGGGGAGGAACAATACACATAGCGTGTGTGGGTTTGAATTGTCAGGGTTTAGTGAAGTTTCACCGGGAAGGGAATCAGGTGGTAAGGATGTAGTTGGCAGTATGAATGAGTCTCTTCGGGAGTTTGGCAGGAGTGTAAATGAGGTAAGTGATTTGGTGGCAGAGTTACGAGAGATATTTGGACAAGAGTTGGAAGGGGTAGATGAGATAGTGAATGGGATCTGGGAGGATGGTAGTGAGGGAGATGGTAATGGTAGCCTGACTGGAAGTTGTCTGGGAGAAGTTGGTTGCGCTGTAACTGAGTGTGTGTATGAGGGCCCTCAAACAAGATCCAGGGGACCTGCATCTGAGCATCCGTGGGTGTTGCGGAAGGCTATTTATTGTGGGTGTTGTGAGTGTAAGGAGATGTTGTCAAATGTAACAGGGGAGGAAATATGGAGGAGTTATGGAGTTCCATTTGACAACGTCTGTGTGTGTGTGTGTGTGTGAGAGAGAGAGAGAGAGAGAGAGAGTAATTAGTGGTTGGATGGTTAAAGACTGTATTGGCTGTTGGTGAGTTCTGGCTGGGTTGTCTGCTGGTAGAGATCAGAGTTCTGTGTTTTTGGTGAGTTTTCAGTCAGTCTTTGGTGAGAGCTGGTGACAGTTAGTAGTGTCGGAAGCAGTTTTTTGAAGGCGCTGGAAGTTAGTAGAGTTTTAAGTGTTATTGATTTGTTATTTGGTTGTTGTTAAGTTAGTGTTGTTTGCTTAGAGTTGTTGTGCCTGTGCTGTTGTGTTTTTTTGTGTTGTTTGTGCAGTGGTATTTTGTTGTGTTGTTGAGTTTTGTTGTTATGTGTGAGGTTGTGGTTGTGTTCCTTGGTTGGTTGCTGTGTTGTTGGGTTGTGGTTGTGTTCCTTGGTTGTTTGCTGTGTTGTTGAGTTGTAGTTGTGTTCCTTTTTTTGTTGTTGTGGTCCTTGGTTGTTGAATTGTTGGTTGTAGTCCTTGGTTGTTGTGTTATTGGGTTGTGGTTCTTGGTTGTTGTTGGTATCTCTGTGACCTCCACCAGAGGACAGCACAGGATAGCCCTGGAATATCTGGAGTTGGTAAGTGCATGTGTTTTGTGTTTGTCTTTTTGTTTTGTATAGGTGTAGGTCAATTGTCCTGCGGGTATTTTGTTGTGTAAAGAAGAAAGTGTGACTGAGGGTGGGTTTGGCAGCTGGAGTGATTAGGTTAATGTGGGGAAGGTTTTGCCACTTGTGATCCCACCACACCCTGAGAATCTGGACGATACAAAATGAATCATGTCGCATGAGATTTGAGCACCACTGTACAAATGTTAAAGACCCAAGCAATTGTTTCTCGCCAGGTCACCTACCTGACGCCCATAGCGCTGTCCTCTTCACTCTCCCAGAAGCGCCCCAGTGGCGTGGTTGGTTTGGTGTTTGCTTCTCACCTCGCTGGTCGCGGGTTCGGTTCCCGGCTATTCCATTGAAGAGTGAAAGATGAGTATTTCTGGTGGTAGAAGTTCGCTCTCGACGTGGTTCGGAAGTCACGTAAAACTGTTGGGCCCGTTGCTGAATAACCACTGGTTCCATGCAACGTAAAAACACCATACAAACAAACAAACACTCCCAGAGTAGCTGACGCTTTCCTCCCGCGGGCTGCGTGTGTCGTCGTTGCTGGTAAGCTAGAAGGCAAGCTCGGTAGATCTAGGTACTAGCTTCGCGTTCAAGCGTTGGGTATTTCTTTGGAAATTACAGTTTCCTATACTTTTTGTGTTGTTTATTAAGAATTTACCGTTAATTTTGGAGGATCGACTGTAATAAGGTATATACCTTGGACTGTAACTAACCCCCAGGGGATAGTAATTGAACACGTCCCAATCCCTGGTGGCTGTCGTATTCCCGGGAGCGTTCCTTGCATCCCGTGCGGAGTTATTCCCTGGAATTACCGCAAACTCTTTTGGGAAGATCAGCCACAACTGCAAACGAAGATCATGGTGATTGATTTTAGGTTAGACTATAATGGGAGTCATCATAGTAAATGGTGTTGATGGGATATAAAAGTTGTTCGTGTTTCCTTGTAGAAAACCAGTTGCGAGTTATGCCCTAATTGCCACGACAGTTTAATGACCATGGACGAGTTCCTTCATTTCAGCAAAGCAAATAATCGAGTTCCAAGTGGTGACAAGTGGCAACTCACCATCCTCTATATTTGTGCAGACGATTTTGTGACTATGGCCCTTTGTTAAACACTTTCCTTCTTCCAAAGGGATTATTATCCCCCCCCCCCCCTTCTCTCTCTCTCTCTCTCTCTCTCTCTCTCTCTCTCTCTCTCTCTCTCTACATCCCTCTTTTAACCCATTCTGTATCAGACACCTGTTTTAGGCTCTTGGCAAGTTCATGTTCAATATCTGATTTGGTCTGATGGATATTTTAATCTCGTTGGTTTGATGATGATTTTTTAACATGATTCGCTCGAGTGTCTTCATTCCTTAATAGCAGTAGTACTATTACGAAGTCCATTTCAATTGTGCTCATTTGCCTAACTAATCTGTATACAAACAAATCCAGGCTCAAGTATTTTACTGTTTTATGCAAGATTTCAAGAATTTTTAAAGTCGTCGAATAGATTGTCAGCATAACTAACTGCACAACTTAAAGTTATTTGAATTAGGTTGCGATGCTAATCGGGAATAGATCAGGAAGATATTATTATGTTTGTTATTTTGTTAAGAACGGCCCTTTAAAGGGGAACTACCGTGTGTCTTCATTCACTTGTTTAAACATCAGTGCAGCCAGTGACATAGGCATACCAAACCCAATGGGGTTTTGTATGGGAAAAGCCGATTCGAAAAGACGGTGAGCATCAGTTGTTCTGGCGGAGTCTAGTTTGGTTTTCCAATGACTTCTTTCTTCTTCAAGGTTGCGTTTGGAACACAATGTCATCATTTCTACACGCCTCCAGTCCAGCTTGGAATGCTGTTTCCATATGGTTGACAACAGCTGACTTTAAAGAACAAACAAACACACACACACACCACACACACACAAAACCCCATTGGGTTTGGTATGCCTATGTCACTGGCTGCACTGATGTTTAAACAAGTGAATGAAGACACGCGGTAGCTCCCTTTAAAAATGTGCCAAATCAAAATTTTGGATACCAATCAAGTTTGAAAAGGGCCACACACACACACACGTAGCTATATATATATATATATATATATATATATATATATATATATATATATATATATATATATATATATATATCATTCATTGAATAGAGTGGCTTTTTCTCTGTTTATCAGCTTTTTTTTTAAATTGATTCATATTTTCTAATTATTTTCTTCACTTCATTGTTCAGGTTACTAATGGACACATAATGGGGTTCTTCCATTTACTCCAGTATTTTTACAAAAACGCGACAGCTGTTTCGTCAACCTATACGTATTGACGTTATCAAGCGTACTAATACAAATATGTTGTTGTTGTTGTTGATTAAGCTGGCTTTATGCCAGCACGGGCTCTTGCTCATGGAGCAGCCCGTAGGTCATTTGAATATTTGCAGGTGAAGAGGTGATTTTTTAAGGATACGCGGTGCAACCTTTATTTATGATATCAATGGAATATGCAGGTTTTATGGTATGATTTGCAAAGGAAATGAAAGGTGAAACAGGCAGGGTTACAAACCCCTTTAAACCCTAAGGTACCCATTAGTGGAAGAAAAAGATCGATAGTAGCGAGTCCTGGCGAGTCAGAGATAGCCAGTAAGGAAAATCGAAAAAATTTATCGTCGTAGAAAAAACGGAAAAAAAACACACACAACTCTATGGCGTTCAAGTACCATATTTCACTTTACAATACTAGAAAAAAAGCGCCGATCATTTAGCAATAGGGAACGACGCAGGAAAAACGAAATATTATCAGTTTAGAGAGCAAAACACAAGTCAACACAGCTTTAGA
This sequence comes from Macrobrachium nipponense, assembly GCF_015104395.2. Classification (NCBI taxonomy): domain Eukaryota; kingdom Metazoa; phylum Arthropoda; class Malacostraca; order Decapoda; family Palaemonidae; genus Macrobrachium; species Macrobrachium nipponense. Next base: position 47,662,433 of record NC_061098.1, on the reverse strand, counting down.
TCGGTAGTTAGAGTGACAGTTGAAATATTCGGTCGTTAGACGTGAGGCGGCCGAAAAATCGGAGGGGAAAAGGAGGATTGTTTAGTAGGAGAAAAAGCAGTTTATGCTAAAAACAGCAATCTCAGTCGTGAAGCATTACGACGTCGGTGCTCTGTATCGATATTCCTTTGTGAGGAGTTCATCTGGGAGCTCAACATCCATGTCTAAGGCATCATAGATGATCTCTGACAGCAGTTTCCTATTATTGTAATGACCATCGTCGTAGAGAGTTCTGTGCAGGAATGCTCTAAATTCCTCAACTGTTATCAGGAGCTTGGGTATGCTGTAGGTTCCTGTGCTGAAGATGCGTTTCACTTCCTTTGTTTGCGTTGCTGCTTCGGCATGTGATTGTGGAACGGGAGTTACTGGCTTTTCCTCTGTCTGGGTTGTTGCTTCACTGTATGTAGGTCCTTCTGTAACCATTTCTTCGACCGTGGTTTCTTCCGTCTGGGTTCCTGCTTCAACACGAGCAGGAATCGGCGTTGTCGGCGGTGCAAAGGCTGGGGGTATAACCTGAGGGGTTGGGGGAATTAACTGAGGGGTTGAGGGAATAACCTTAGGGGTCAGGGGGGTTGAAGGGGTTTGGGAATTGGGGGTTGGAGGGAAGGAAAGGATGAGGGGTTTGGGATATAATGACGTGGTTTTTGTTGGTTAAAAGGATGAGGTGTTTGTGGTGGAGGAGGTAAATTTGTCCTGGGATCAATCCTTGGTTGGCTTGGAGGTCGTCTTGGGGGCGGCTGGCGGTCTTGAGGTCTTGCAGGTGGTGGAGTTATGCCCTTTATCCTCCAGATCTTCTCCAGTCTAACAGGGCATCCTCTGAACCATGCATGGTGCGACTGGTGATAGTTGGGGCATCGGGCAACAGTGTGGCCCTTTGCTTTGAATTTCTGGAGGCAAACATCAGTTTCATGTTTCAGGCTGCATATCCCGCAGACGTGGAGGGAAGTACATTCTCTCCTGTGGTGTCCGTACTTCTGGCACTTAAAACATCTTAAAGGCTCAGGAATAAAGGCTTCTGTATGATAGGTGCCGAGGATTCCAAGGTTGATGGTGGGAGGGATATTACCCTTAAATGTGGCCTCCACCTTCAAGGTTTCCTCTGTCGTTGTTGCGTCCTTCTTTACTGTGCATCTTGTTGCGCTCAGGATGTTTGGTAACTGGAGAATTCTTTCGATGGGAATGTATTTTGGGACTTTACAAATCATCCCTTTTGTGATTTTTTCCGCAGGATCTAGCAGCAGGCAGGAGGGGTCGTTACTGAGGAGGTCGGCAGAATGCTGGTCTTTAGGGGAAATTATAAATTCCCCTTTCAGATTAGGTCTGGCATGGAGTTTCGCTTCAGGGTGTTTATTTTCCAAGGCCAAAACAGCTGCATATGATGACAGGCCTTGCGTTGCTAATGCCTTGAACTTGGGTAGAGTCGAGGAGGAGTTTGCAGGGGTCGAATTCTGAGTTGATGTCGAAGGGCCAGAGACGTTAATGATGGTCTTTAAAGCTTTCTTGCGCTTCTTCTGGACCATCTGGAAGCCTTGCTCGTCAGGGGAGGGCAGGTCCATCAGCGAGGGGTCGGGAGACGTCGGACGCTTCTCTGCCATGAGAGAAGAGCTCAACAGAATACCTTGCTTAAAAGTCTATAAATAACAACTAAAGGTGTTACGCAAGACGTTACAAATATGAGCCTACATGCGTTTTGTGACGTCATGAGGACGGAAAGGTAGTACAATTGCCAGATACTAAGTCTTAAATATTTACAAAAGACTATAATGAAACATAAAATAAGACAAATAAATAAATATGTTAACAACAGAAATTATATCAAAAGTTGAAAGTAAGTTATTGTATACACATTATACATAAATATATATTAATTACATATATGTTTAATTAACTAAATGTCAGTGTGCGCTCCTGTCAGCGTGTGGTGGTCTTGTTCCACGCGATTGAAGGGCTGCCTCCTACACGAGGGCAAAGATCGGTCTGCCTCGCGTTGGATGTTAAGGTTGGGGTGTTGCATAGCGATGCTGACTGCTTCTGATATCAATAAACGATTGTAGTTGCCTTCCTTGTGTATTATTTTGGTGTTTGTGAGAAGTTCTTGTAAGGATGGTTTTTTATTGTGGGTATCCACAAAGTGCTGGTGAATAGCACCTTGGTTTCTGTGGGCCTGCATGCGATGTTTGAGTATAGTGGTTGTGTGTCCGATATAGCATTTTTGGGGGGACTGACATTGCTCGTCAGCACAGACAAACTTGTATACTATATCACATTCAACCTCTTTCTCCGTCAATGGAGCCGTACTATTTTTCATTACCAGTGAGGCCGTAAGGTTTGGCTTGCAGTAAATTCTTGCTGTTATTTTGTATATTATATATATTATTATTGTATATTATATATAAATATATATATATATATATATACAATATATATATATTATATGTATATATATATAATATATATAATATATATCCATATGATATTAATATTATATATATGTATTACAATTATATATATATTAGATATATATATCTATACATATATTATATATATATTATATATAATATATATATATATATATACATACATCTATATATATATATACATATATATATATATAATATATATACATATATATAATATATATATATATATATATATCATCTACTATACCTAACTATATATTATATCTATATATAGATATATATATAATAAATATATATTATATATACTTAATATATATATATATATTATATATATATATATATATTTATATATATATACATATATATATATATATATACTATATATATATATAATATATACATATATATATATATATATATATACATATATATATATATATATATTAGGGCTTGTGCCTTGTACCTAAGGCGCCCTATGAGGTAATGTTAGACTAGCGATAATCTATACGCTAAGTCGGTTGGTATTGCACTTCCATCTTCAATGGAGTGTCTGGGGTTTTGTAGATCACTTACGAAGTCGGTATTATCTTTACGACGATGTGTTGAACTCATGGTTCGGTGAGGTTCTTGTAGAAAAACACAAGGTATAAAAATAGTATTCTTCTGAAGTTTTACATGATGAAGATCAGGTATGATCGTACAAGTCTTCTATGACGAGTAGCTTGATCGCTTCTGCCAATGATGATGGCTAATCCTATTCCTCTACATGATAAAGCTTAGGTAAAGAGGTACAGGTCTTCTAATGACGATAGCTAACTCTGTTCTGCTTGTCTACCATCTCTGTTACAAGTTATGAAGGAACAGACAGTATTCGAACATATGAACATACATACAATGACATAGTTTCATACGAACACACAATCAAAATGAGACACGCTACAGATCACGTAGGCGGTGGTTGTCTCAGCAGGGAGCTTTGGACTAATGTTTATAAACAATTGAATGACTACAGGTGACGGCATGTTATCTTAGCTTACATACTTATTGTATACGTCTCTTTAGCGTCTCTAGTCTGATCACATTCCTGCAGCAATCTGGTTGACCTCTTAGTTTTAGACTTTTATATATATGGACTAACATTCCATATTTTTATTATGTAAACACTTACATTAGCTCGGTCAGCTACCAAAACCAGCTACTGAATATTACTCAAACTTGACTTGCATTTGACTTATAGGAGTGTGATACAGACACTATGTGAATATATATATATATATATATAAGTAAATAAAAATTCATGGTGTACATGAATTGATTCAAGTAATAAAATATAAAACAATGATATTGGTAAATAATAGTGATCACATGATATATATAATGATACAGTTTTTCACTTCATCTCTTTAAGATACTTATGCTACAGAAAATACTAATGTACTCTGATAATTGCATAGAATGAAGATTAACATGATAAAAATCATTTTTTTAAAAAATGTTTTTTAACTGATAAAAAATTTTCCATATATGAATTTGATAACATTATTAATGTTTATTCTGATTGATTCGTTGATTTTCATGCTAAATGTTATATATCTGATTCATTAATTCATATACTAACTCATAAATAACTGCAGATAATGGTAAGATATAAGGTAACAGATTGATTATAGGCTACCTGATTTGTTTATACATATGTATATGGATTCATATAATTATGATTAATATATGTGCACTTTAAATAGATTCCTATTGCGTACACGCAAAAGATAATATTTTAGATTCGTTATTTAAAAAATGATCATTTACATAAGAGATTCTATGGCGTACACGCATATCCGATCTGTTTATTTTGATCATATATATAGGATACATGACCGAGGTTATACTACTTCACATTTAACTAGCTTTCGAACCACTTTTCGTCCATTACACGTTTCCAGACAACCACCTTTAGCCAATTGAAACGGCCTTTTTCAATGGTTTAAAACAAGGGGAAAATTTGCCTGGGCGGGTCCAACGTTCTATTTTTGCGCTCATACTTATTCTCTGCATCCTAATCTACACATTACGTTCGCGATGAATAAAAAAAACATCCCCAGCACGAGTCCTTCGCCAGCAAAGTAGAGTTGAATATCCTTCGGGTCGTAATTGTCGGAAGTATGTCCCATTCGTAGTCGATTCCGACAAGTAGCCGAGCATTCCGCATTAAAACGAGATTAACGACGAGATACGGTGTCGGTCGAAGAAGTCCATGAAATTCCTTTCACATTGTAGGCGGTTGTTACTTGACTGTAGTCGTCCGCTGCGACGAACGATTTTTTGAAGTTGCGATGTGAAACTCTCGTACTGCAGGATACTGTAACCAGGTTCCATTAATCAGCCTGCAAGTGAAATTATACTTGTCACAAGGGCAAAGAAGTAAATTCAGACGACATCCAATACAGGGGAGGGAAGAGAGCCATTTAGACCAGACTTAAACCCACATGAATTCGCTGATATTTTGGAATTCAAAAGAGTCCGCTGTACAAACTTTTTTTTTTTATCCATGGCATTAACAATGAGTGGAACCTATCCAGGTCTATGATGACTCGTAAAAATATCCATAATTATAAAAAATAAATAGATATCAATACGAATCTCAAAGAAAATTCGATATTACTGGTAGTAAGTTACTAGACAAAGAAGTGTGAAACGGAGCTATTTGTACGATTGCCAGGCAACATAAGAGTCAAAGAGAAGATTAATCATGATTCTATGTGCCCTAACAAAAGTTTTCATATTCAATTTTCTCGTGCGCATCCTCTGAGGTTAACTTTTAAAACATTATTAATAGGTAGGAGATGCAACGAAAAACCCACTATGTAACTAATTTCTATATAAACTTTGGGTTTTTTCCAAGAAAATGTGACATTTTCCATGAATGTTTTTACTTGAATTGTAATAGGCTAATGTTGCAGTAAAATATTTCATATATACATATTCCGTTACTTCTAAATGTCTATGAGGTTCAGAAAAAAAAATTAATTCATTTTGTTGTTATAGAAATTCTATTTGCTTATTTTGTTCATTAATTTTAAATGATTACAAGTCCTTAACTAATTGCATTACACACGGATAAGAATATGTTATGTGGCCTGTCATGTGACCTATGAACCACATGTTGAAGTTCATGAACTAAGCATTCCTTTCTCCAGCAATCTGCTGTTGCAAGCAGAGACGACACAGATGAAGCCTGTGTAAGCAGATTATTGAGGTTAAAAGGAACAAATGCTGATACGGCAATGATGACGTCGTCACTTGGCAGGAGATTGCTCTCAGCCAGCTAAGAGTTACGTTACTTGCTGTAAGAGATACGACTTTAGTATTTTCAAATGATATTTTAGTGTTTTAATTCTCCACCCGCATGAGAAGAATGTCTGAAAAAAAAAACACTACCAAACCAAAATTGAACAATATATTAGTTTCATGTTGGCATTATGTTAAATAAATATTCCTTATTCAAACTATATGAAAAAGGTTTCCATACAAATTCTATATATATTTATTAGCCCTGTATAAGATTCATATAGGATTATTTCATAGATAACATTTTCACTTCTAGACTTCCTGACTTTAAAAATCTCTTTTATTTTATTTTATTTATTATTTATTATTAGTTATTTATTTATTTATTTATTTATTTATTTATTTTTTTTTTTCATTGACTACGAATATAAATCACCGGGACAGACAATATGTCAGTAGATTTTGGATATGTGTTTGAACTTTTAGCTTATTTGTCATTACTAACGCGTTAAGTTAGAGTTCAAATCTTTACGCATATATATTTAGATATTTAATTAACCTATGGTTACGTTTTGCTTATTGATTTTATCGTGATTCCTTTTTATTATAATTTGTAACCCTTCCGACTTCTTACGGAGTGTATTATATTGACTCCACTTGTATCCATATTTATCTATTTTTTTATATTTATTTATTTATTTTTTTTATATTTATATATATTTGAATAATTAATGGATTGGCTTGAATATGTGGAAAAGTGTTCTAGCGCGTACCGTATAAGGCATACTTGCGGCATCAATTCTATAGATACAAGATATCAACTGATAAAGGTATTTAAAACCGCGAGAACCGCTATAATCCAGTCCGGATCCAACATCACGAGTTGTAACTCGTAAGACATTGACACTTCCTATTTAATTATCCGTTATTCTACCAAACCGATTGACTCTGGGTGATAAAATATATTATTGGTTTTCTTAATGGAAAGGAATTCACACAACGTGTTAAGGAGATTATTATGTGTTGAATTCCATATTACTGATTTAGCACTCAAATAAATATTCCTAACGCACTCAATTTCGGTGTTTGTTTTTTAGTGCTATTAATTCTATTATAACGTGTCAAGGAACTATTAAACCTAAGAAAAGTGTTTATTCCCTCTGTCAGACTCGTATTCCGTTAATATTCTACGTATATTCTTTCAAGGATTGATTTGGCACAGGATAGGCCCTTAAACTGACAGGTGTCCTTAGTGTGTCCCTTGTCTTCCATGACACGTGTTACAATCAGTTTATGTGCTTTTTATATCTGTAAGCTGTAGGCCAGTAAAATAGTGATTTGGCTTTCTGTGACATAGTAGGGAACCCTGGATGACGGAATGCAACCAGTTTTATGACATGGGTATGAAAGAAGATTATTACTACTACCTGGTCTTAGTCATCTGCTGTGTTCTTCGGGTTTTTCCTCCGTCACGGACCTACATATAATATCTACATTTTGAAATTACAAATTAATTCTGATACACATACCTTAAGTATACTTTTGCTTTAGGGTTTCTGCTCGAAGTGTGTATTGTTTTTGCTTAGCCGCTGACCCTGTTTCCGTTTCGAATGTTTATTGTATTTGGTGTTTATTGCTGCTGACTCTGTTTCCGTTCGAAGTGTTATTGTTTGGGTTTATGTCTGTTGACGCTTGCTTTGTTCAGTTTGTAACAGTTCTGCGCTCCGACCCAGATATTCAATGCTCGCGATCTCTTGGGTTAAGGAATTTTCTTGTTTAGATACGGTTTTTAACAATAGGTACGGATGTTTTCTATATCTTTTAGTCTAATTAATGGTTCTTTGCTGTATGGTGCGGGATTGCGGGATAATGCGTCAGCTATGATAATTGCTTTCCAGGTAGATATCTTAACTTGGCTCCAAAGACCTGAATGATCATTTGTCACCAGAGGTTCCGCTTTTGGACTGTGATTAAAGCCTTTGAAAAACTCGGTAAGTGACTCATGTTCGGTAAGGACTTTATCAGGATAGCCATAGATTATGAACTTAAAATGTACTAGTGTTAAAGATACCTAGCCCTTCCTTGCCTATTACTGCATATTTACTTTCAGAGGGCTTTAGTTACGTGAATAAAAAGCTATAGGGAAGAACTGTTTATCATATTACTGAAGTAATACCCCTCTCACCCCTTGGTCTGAAGCGTCTGTTGCAATAAAAAAAATTCCTTATTTAAATCAGGGATTTTTAAGTTAGGTAAGCTGCATTTTCCGCTTTTAAGATATCGAACGCCTGTTGATGCTTTTCAGACCATAATAAATCTACGCTCTTCTTCGTAAGATCTGTTTTTAAAGGAGCTGTCATCATTGAAGAGTTACATATTTACATACGATTGTAATACCCACTACAGCGCAAAGTGCTGTATCCCCCTTTTACGTTAATAAGTACCGGAAAGTTATGAATAGCCGACGACCTTACCATGGACTACTTTTAAGACCTTGACTAGACACATAAAACCTAGATAAACATGTTCGGTTTTTAAAAACTCACATTTAGATATTTTACTCTGAGATTATTTGTCTTTGTCTCTGTAGCACTAGCTCTAGTTTATGTGAATGTACTTCTAAGGTATAGAAAGGATTACAAGATCATCCATATAGGCATGTAGGTTATCCCCTAAAAGGTCTCCAAACACTATAGTTGTATTGGGGCGCAACGTAAGCCGGAGGCATACGTAAAAATTGATAATGTCCCCCTGGGTGTGCTGAAAACGGTGTATGAGGGTACATCACTTAGGTAATGGTATCTGGTAAAAGCATTTAAGTAAGTCCAAGTTGGTGATTTATTCTAACCTAACAGAGATAAGATGTCGTCGGTACATCGCACTGGAAACTATCGGAAGTCGTTTTTTCCTGTTTAAGCGACAGAAATCTACGCAGATACGCCAAGTCCGATCCTTTATGACATGACGTTTTGAGAGAAATTATTATAAGGGCTATTTGATTTCCTAATGACTCCTATTACTAACATTTTTCAACGTCGTCATTTTATTTCTATTTTGAATTTCATTGGGGTTCTACACGAAGGTACGTATATAGCTTTATGTTTGTCCTTAGACCGTATTTTGTTTTCAATGACATCCGTTTTTTCTCCCAGAGATCACTCGCCTAGTGAGAAACTTCCTGGTATTCAGGTAGAAGATAAAAAAATTCTGCTGAATCACCTCTGCTTGAATGACTTTATTTCGGTATTACTTTAGATAGATTATCAGAGAGATTCATCCACGACTGGTTGGGCGTGATTAAAAACTAGCAACAAGTAAAAATAATGCGATATTTATAACTTCCCGTATCCACGATATGTATACTTTAGGGCTTTGTTCGCGGAAATCGTTATATTTCAGAGTGTCGGGAAGGATTAAAAATTTCATTTCCCAGCAAAGTCTTTTTACACGCACTAAGACATTCGAGGGTGCATGCTTCTCGAGATTTTTGCGTGCAAAGTACGACTGCGGTTGTGGGAGAATTCTGTTGGGTCCATTTATTGAACAATGTTACGATTTATGAGAAATGTATGTTTTTCCTTTATATAAGTTATTATTTTGATTAACTGTCTCATTTTTGTTCAAACGGATTTTAATATGTTTGAAGGTTTATAGGATTTTCCTTTGATAAACCACGCCTTATTTTTGCAGGATGTAAGATAATATTTTGTATACCCCTAGATGGATCTTACAATTACACTACATACAGATCAATGTTTTTTTTTATAACTATAGAGGTATCTGTAAGCGCTCGCTTATCCGGAACTTCTCATTAGGGAAGTTCGAAACAACAGACGGTGAGTCCGTAAATACAAGATATTACGTGTATTAAAGAAATAAAACAAGATATTCTAATTTTTGGAACGGCGCGTACAGTTGGGCTTAATCCACCAGTACTCATAATAACTTATGTATTAAAAAAACAAAAAAAAAAACGAAAACCTGCTCTGATTACTTTATACGGTCGTGTGTTTCATAGGAAAAATCCTTTTTAATTCAAAAAGATATCGGTATGTATGAACCAACATCGCTTTTCCCCACTCTGCTAGAGTCGCTTATTGTGTGGAATTTGCTTCGCTTTGAAAAACTTCGGCAGTTTTTGACTACCTTTTGGGACCGCTTGACTAGGTGACACAGTAACCGAGTTTTTTTGCTTGTTTTATTCTGAAAGGCTACTGTTTCTATTTCTTTTTGTAATAATTAGGATCCTTCTCTTTATTACCATCGGCAAACGTATTGTGTGTTTTTAGCATTATGTTGCTGGTTACGTATACAGCAATGAATGACGAACTATTAGGAACTGAGCGATTACTAATAAGACAAGTTATCACTACTGCATACAATTTTAACTGTTTGTACTTCATTCTTTGCTAAAACTTTGAAATAGTGAGGGATCCTGGTCAGCGCATTTAGCCTGATGAAAGTTTTTTACAGACATGTTATTCCTTGCAATCCAGCCGTATTTTAAAGTTAAGTTGAGTCATTGAGGTTCGATAGTTTTATATAACTCAAAAAACTCAAGGCTAAAACTGCGATCGGGACTTTGCAAAAGGAGCATTTATTGTCATGACCGAAATAGTGTTACCTCTAATTTATCTAGATTTGTACGAGTGTTCCACTTGTTTTTGTGTGTTTTCTAATCACTACGGTGCTTAACGACCCTATCCATGCATCTGTATAAATACAGACGTCCACTGCGTAAACGCATATTCACTGTTTAATATGATTTGTTACGTAAGGGATTAATAATCACCCAAAATGATAAAGTTAACATAGTATATGATTATGATATTTCAGTAGAACTTCTGGAAACAGACACTCAAAGATAAAAACTCGCAGTAGCGAAATCTCAATGATGTAGATAATTTCTGTAAAAAGTAAGATTAAGAATGTCTCGTAACTTCAGCCACAGAATAACGAAATTCGACCTGTAAAGGAAACACTCAAAGTTACTCCAAATGAATAAAAAATTGTACTTAGCTTGCTTTGTGGGAAGTCACGGTGTTCCGATAACGACACACGCCTTGGTCCTCCTTCTCTATTTAGCGGACGACCTGTTTGGCTTCAGTTTCCCCCGTGCGCGTTGTTTCGATGATTCGAGCCCTTGAAAGATCCGATGCTGCAGACGCGTTTCGGTTTGTTTCTTGGAGTGCCGGGAAACGCTCACTACGATGTTTTCTTTTTTGAATGATTCTAATGAGAGACGAAGCGTGCGTTGTCGTAGGAGGACACGTCGGTTTTGTTTCTTGAATTTATTCACTAACGATGATACTAAGTTGCTTGACGAATCTTGTTGTTTTCTGAAGTCGCTCACTAATGATGATACTAGGTTGTTTGAAGAATCTGCTGCTTCCGTCGTCGTTGACTTCTTATGATCATGATTTATTATTCTGGTTTTTTCTTCGTAGACGTTGTAGAGTTTCTTCTGGTCCGCTGGCCACCAATATTAGGGTTGCTTGTCCTTGTACCTAAGGCGCCCTATGAGGTAATGTTAGACTAGCGATAATCTATACGCTAAGTCGGTTGGTATTGCACTTCCATCTTCAATGGAGTGTCTGGGGTTTTGTAGATCACTTACGAAGTCGGTATTATCTTTACGACGATGTGTTGAACTCATGGTTCGGTGAGGTTCTTGTAGAAAACACAAGGTATATAGTATATTCTTCTGAAGTTTTACATGATGAAGATCAGGTATGATCGTACAAGTCTTCTATGACGATAGCTTGATCGCTTCTGCCAATGATGATGGCTAATCCTATTCCTCTACATGATAAAGCTTAGGTAAAGAGGTACAGGTCTTCTAATGACGATAGCTAACTCTGTTCTCCTTGTCTACCATCTCTGTTACAAGTTATGAAGGAACAGACAGTAGTTCGAACATATGAACATACAATGACATAGTTTCATACGAACACACAATCAAAATGAGACACGCTACAGATCACGTAGGCGGTGGTTGTCTCAAGCAGGGAGCTTGGACTAATGTTTATAAACAAATTGAATGACTACAGGTGACGGCATGTTATCTTAGCTTACATACTTTATTGTATACGTCATCTTTAGCGTCTCTAGTCTGATCACATTCCTGCAAGCAATCTGGTTGACCTCTTTAGTTTTAGACTTTTATATATATGACTAACATTCCATATTTTTATTATGTAAACACTTACATATATATATTATATATATATATATATATATATATATATATATATATATATATATATATATATATATATATATATATATATATATATATACATATATATATATACATATATATATACATATATATACAATACATACATATATATATATATATATATATATATATATATATATATATATATATGTGTGCGTGTGTGGTGTGTGTGTGTGTGTGGATTGTGGATTGTATCCCCATTTACTTAGAGGTACGACATAGTACCTGGCTTCTTCATATATATATAGCTATGTGTGTGTGTTTGTGTTTGTGGCCCTTTTCAAACTTGATTGGCATCCAAAATTTTGATTTGGCACATTTTTTATTTTTATTTTGGGATATTTTTAACACATTTTCATATATTTGCAAAATCTCGAAATCCTGATAAACCTGTAGTTATGTTCAAGGGAAGCATTCCAAGACATTTATACGAAGAAGAATAAACTTTTTGCTTTTATTTGCAGATCTACTGAGGGGGGCGGAAGTTGAAAATAGTTAAGAATTGATAAAATAATGATGGCATTACAGGGAGAAAAACCTTAAAACAAAGAAATGAGGAATAAAAACAAGCAAGGACCGAGGCGTTTCAAAGGCAAGCCACGTTTACTACTACTACTACACTCACGTGGTCAGTTCAAACTGTTAAGTTGTAAACAAAGGGTCCAGGACCAGACCAGACAGGAATGGAATGATCTTCCTCAGTCTGGAAGTGCGAGATTCCACGGCAGGTGACGATTGCAAAGCTTTCAAGAACTGAGACGACTATAATCACGTGCTCTCGAAGTTCCTTAATTGTGAGTTCATGTGTTTTGAAGTGGGCTATCAAGAGGTACTATGAATAAGCTAGACTCTTTTAAGGGTAGTTTGCACGACGACAAGACAACGAACATGGTATTTGAGGAGGCCCAGATCCCCCCCCCCCCCCCCCCCCCCCCCCACAAGGTCAGGTCAGGGCACGGCACCGTAAAAGGTGTTGGGTAGGTAAGGTCAGGAAAGTTAATGATATCAACACATTTTTTGTAGGTGGAGGCCGTGCTTCCGACCGTTCCACAGCATCTACCTAATAGTACAATGAACGTGTAGGATAAAAAAACTCACCGACTACCACGGCTACGCCACCCTCCGAAAAAGTCATTTAACATATCCTGACACCGGAGATGGTCATCAACCATGATTTGTTGGTGGTGAGAGAAGGAGCTCAAGACCTGTAGGGTAAAAAATCACGGACGATCAACCCTCATCACGCTGGGCGGCTCTTATTCACTTGATATTTAATTGGTGAAACAAGAATACAATTACAACTTTAAGCATACCATTCAAAAGATTGAAGTATCGTTAACATAATGTGATATATGAAAGCCCCATACGAACTAAAATAAGCATGTGACGCTCTTCGTAAAATATGTTTTCAAGGCAGTTTTGAAATCCGATATGGCAGCTATCATCAGGCTGGCCAGTCTAATCACGGACAATCCACCATCTTTCACAGCCTTCCCAGCACTCATTTGAACAATGTTAGCGTATAGGGTAAAAAACCGCGTGGTACAGGGGTGGACCATGTACGATCAATGTGTACAACCCCAAGAAAAGTACATTATAACGCGTCCTGACATCGGAGATGGGCATCAGACGCGACTTCTTGTTGGTGAGAAACGGAGCTAAAGACCTCTACTCCGGTGTCAGGACGCGTTATAATGTACATTTCTTGGGGTTGTACACATTGATCGTACATGGTCCACCCCTGTACCATGCGGTTTTTTACCCTATATTATGTAACGTTTATTGATCTTACTCAAGATTGCAGTTGTAATCAGCACAATAAAACAACATTTTGTTGCCTAGGGGGAAACATCACGACAGGCCAACCCTCATCACGGTAGGCGGGTCTTATTCACTCGATATTTAATTGGTGAAACATGAATACAATTGCAACTCTAAGCATACCATTTAAAAGACTGAAGTTTCGTCAACATATTGTGATATATGAAAGCCCCATACGAACTAAAATAAGCATGTGAGCTCTTCGTAAATTATGTTTTCAAGGCAGTGTTGAAATCCAATATGGCGGCTACGTTTTGCATGGACGGTTCTCATCAGTGACGGCCACCATCTTTCCCCAGCCTTCCCAGCACTCATTTGAACAATGTTAGCGTATGTATGTAACGTTTATTGATCTTACTCAAGATTGCAGTTGTAATCAGCACAATAAAACAACATTTTGTTGCCTATATTAGTGAAAGAAATATTGAAACGTGTTATTCCCGGGGTTATGGTTTGGAACTGAATTCATTCTTACCTGTAATCGGCGGTGGTTTTTATCCTTACTGGCCATCACAACTGAAACTCCACAGTGCTTATTTGATTGTTATACACATTTTGGTCTCAGTTCACTCCACATTGCACTTTAAAACCCGTTGCTGTTCCTGGTTTCTAAGCGCGCGCGCCATAAACACAATTTCGAACAGCAGACGACGACAGACGACGAAACTGCAAAGTTTTATTCCCTAAACTGTTTACTTTACTCGTTATTTAGTTTAAATTTACTTTGTTATTTAAAAATTTTGATTTAATTCATGTATATTATCCCTTTTTTTGCAACCAAATTACCCCAAAAAATTACAGATATTTCTAAGTAGATAAAATCAAATGTTTCTAACGTTTTCGTACATCTGGCTGCCGAAAACCATAGAGGAACGAATACGTTTTTTTTTTTTTTTTGCTAGCACTTTTCATTGATTTCAGTCCTTTATTAGTATTTTGAATTTCTTTAATAATCGTATGCCAGAAATAAATGTAACCTTTAATGTTTGCATGCTAAGAATGGCAAAATCATCGTTGCCACATTAGTGGAGGCTTCACACATACGCCGCTTCCATTATTATCCTGTTAAGCGTCCGCCCCTGATGAGCTCGCTGCTAACGTACCGTCACGCTTTTTTTGTAATCAGCGATCATAGCACTGATGATAGAGTTTTTCAAAGTTAATATTGATTTTTATGCTTGTTATTCATACTGTAATTAACTGTAGGAAATTCTCTCTCTCTCCTTTCTCTCTCTCTCTCTCTCTCTCTCTCTCTCTCTCTCTTCTCTCTCTCTCTCTCTCTCTTCTCTCTCTCGGCTCTCCTCTCTCCTCTCTCTCTACTCTCTCGGAGTCCAGTCACTCGGCAAAGAAAAGTCATCTTCACTCCCGCAATTGGAAGAAAATTTTGTATCATCACTGGAGGATTCAGAACTAGAGCTCTCATCATCAAAATAGGTTATCAATATCACACTCCTCATCTAGTATTTGATTGATCTCACCTGAAGAATATGCCTCCTCTTTGGGACATTCATTGTGAAAGACGCGAAATCCAATTTGTCTCGATACGTTAAACCCCGAAGCGTATTGAAAGCAAAAACCAACAGGGACAGGCAGTTTTCTAGCATAAGAGACCACCAGGGAAAGAGTTGCCAGGCTGGAATAAGTTTCCATGTGCTGAGAGTGTTACCAAATTGATGATTCCTACACGTTTCTATACGAGTAAACGTATTATTACCAGGGCTGACGGCATGACAAGCACAGTTAAAGTCTTGAAAACGTAATATTCCCGTTGAAGGCGCTACCGAGTAGATCGCGGTAACGTATTATTACGTGGGTGACGCTTAACAGGTTTATAAACTGTTTCCATGAATTCTAGTTGTCATAGTAATGCAATAATGATAAAATTGCTTTAATATTTATGTATATATACTTCCAATACATAGCCTAATATTTCACCAATTTCAACGTTTTGTGTGTAGTCTTATACCCAGTTTGGAGGGTCAACACATACCAATTGGCAACAGAGAGAGAGAGAGAGAGAGAGAGAGAGAGAGAAGAGAGAGAGAGAGAGAGAGAGAGAAAGAAAAGGCGGAGGAACGAAGAAGAAAAGGGATGGCGGTGGAGGGGGGGGGGGGGTGGTTGGGGAGAGGTAGGTGGAGCTTTATACGCGTGTTCGTATCCATTTCTGCATAATGGAGTTTTTTGTCTCTTGGTACAAGGACAAGTGTCGTTATTCTTTACGATTAGTGTATTCACGATACCCTTATAAATTAAGGCACTGGGTGTAATGCACTATAGCAAAATCTCGTTCTGTTAAGAGTGTTCGTTACAGAAATAGGTATTGCCCAAAAACCGTGCTTGCACTGTCTCTGAAACCCATAGTAGACATGCTGCTTAGTTGTCAATCAAGTTTTTATAACCAAGTATTTTTTACAAGCTAGCTATTGAATAAATTTGTATTTTTCTCAGTCAAAACATATGCCCCTCAATGCTAACTTTCCCCTCTTTTAACGACTTTCTGGTCATTGCAAATTCGGCCCATAATTTCTTATGGTGCGAAAACAGACAGAGGCCCATGACCGAAAACGATTGCGGTCACACTACGGCGATAATCCAGCAGTAAAACATCTTTATATATCCAAAAAGTAAATAATAAAGATATATATGCGCATTACGATTATAACAATTACATGTATAGCTGATAACAATCTGCATGAATAACTGGTAAACTGTTCTGCAATGACAGTTGATTATAGCAATTATTTACAATAGGTACGAAAGTCAAGATGTCGTGACGTCATAATACAGAACTTGAAAGAACGTTCTAATTCAGAAAAATAATTACTTAAATTTGAGTCAGAGTCGAGTTACTTTTTCAATAACGAATATTTTCAAATTAATCATCATAAATATGTAAAATATGATGTTTTACTACTTATTTAAAAATTAGCCAAGAGCACGCTTCTCGTCATCTTCTACCCAAACAGCTGTTACGCCTGGCTTGTTGTTGGTGAGAAATCGTGTTTCGATTGTTGTGATAAAAGTGCTCCAGCGTCTGTGGGTACAAGTGGTGTGCGGATTTATCACAGGAAATGGAAAGTTTGTTGACACAAGCGACTCCGTAAACATCGAGATGGCGTCAATCTTCGAAACATTTTTAGTTGTAAGTAAAAATTTCTAAAGCATTTTGGTGAGATTTCCACTGCCGTGGGCGCCATTTTCAGTACCCTCTGTTTAAATCTTAAAATTTGGCCTTAATTTCTAACTTTGGAGAAAATACTTACTTCGAAAGGAGAGTAGAGGTCTTTAGCTCCGTTTCTCACCAACAACAAGTCGCGACTGATGCCCATCTCGGGTGTCAGGACGCGTTATAATGTACTTTTTCGGAGGGTGGCTTGCATTGATTGTAGGTGGCCTGCTTGGCCTGCTGTGATGTTCTACCCTATATTAGTGAAAGTGTGAAACTTGTTATTCCTGGGGTCATGGTTTGAACTTAATTCATTTTTACCTTGTAATCGGTGGTTTTATCCTTACTGCCATCACAACTGAAACTCCACAGTGCTTACTTGATTGTAATTATACACATTATTGGTCTTAATCCACTCCAAATTGCACTTGAACCACGCTGTTCCTGGTTTCTAAGCGCTCACTCCTAAAGCACAGTTACGAGCAGCAGACGACGACACTGTTTATGAGGTGCAAAGCTTTATTCCCTTAATTGTTTACTTTACTCATTATTTAGTTTAACTTTACTTTGTTACTTCAAAATGTTTATATAATTCATGTCTATTATCCCTTTTTTGCAACCAAATTACCCTGAAAAATTCAGATATTTCTAAACTAGATACAATCCAATGTTTCTAACCTTGTTGCACATCTGGCTGCCGAAAACCATCTCGGAGCAGATGACAAATTAGTGGATTATAGTTTTTTTTTTTTCTAGCACTTTTCATTGATTTAAGTCTATATTAGTATTTTGATTTTTTTTTATAACTGTATGCCAGAAATAAATGTAACCTTTAATGTTTGCATGTATGCCAGAAATAAATGTAACCTTTAATGTTTGCATGCTAAGAATGGCAAAATCATCATTGCCACATTAGTGGAGCTTCACACATACGCCGATGCATTATTATAAACTTTCCATGAATTCTAGTTGTCATAGTAATGCAATATTGATCAAATTGCTTTAATATTTATGTATATATTCTTACAATACATAGGCTAATTTCACCCATTTCCACGTTTTGTGTAAGTCTTATACCCAGTTTGGAGGGTGAACACATACCAATTGGCAACAGTGAATTCCATGTGAAATAAAATGCACAATGAAATGTTAAATTATAATTCGAGTGAATCATTAGATATATCCACCAATGTAAACTATTAAACTGTAACAACTTTCAGAGAGAGAGAAGGGAAGGTGAAGGAAGGAAGAAGGACAGGGGTGGTGGTGGAGGTGGGGGGAGAGGGTAGGTGGAGCTTTTTACTGCTGTGTTCATATCCATTTCTGGATAATGGAGTTTTTGTCTCTTGGTACAAGGACAAGTGTTATTCTATACGATTAGTGATTCACGATACCCTTATAAATTACGGCACTGGGTGTCATACACTATAGCAAAATCTCGTTCTGATAGGAGTGTTCGTTACAGAAATATTGCCAAAAAACGTGCTTGCACTGTCTCTGAAACCCATAGTAGATATGCTGCTTAGTTGTCAATCAAGTTTTTTGCAATCAAGTATTTTTTACAAGCTAGCTATTGTATAAATTTGTATTTTTCTCAATCAAAACATATGCTCCTCAATGCTAACTTTCCTCTTTTAACGACTTTCTGGTCATTGCAAATTTGGCCCCATTAATTTCTTATGGTGCGAAAACAGACAAGAGGCCCAGGGAGTGAAAGCGATTGCGTCACACTACGGCTGTAATCCGGCAGTAAAACATCTTCATATATCCAAAAAGTAAATAATAAAGATATATATGTGCATTACGATTATAACAATTACATGAATAGCTGATAACAATCTGCATGAATAACTGGTAAACTGTTCTGCAAGAAAGTTGAGTATAGCAATTCATTTACAATTGGTACGAAAGTCAAGATGTCGTGACGTCATAATACAGGACTTAAAAAAATGTTCTAATTCCGAAAAATAATTACTTAAATTTGAGTCAGGAATCGAGTTACTTTTTCAATAACGAATATTTTCAAAATAATCATCATAAATATGTAAAATATTGATGTTTTACGATTTATTTAAATAATTATCTAGTGCACCGTTCGTCTTCTTCTACCAAAACCGTAGTTTCCTTAAAAACGTTGTGGCAAGGGACCGTTTTATGATTGTTGTGATGAAAGTGCCCCAGTGTCTATGGGTACAAGTGGTGTGCGGATTTATCACAGGAAATGGGAAGTTTGTTGACAGAAGCAACTCCGCAAACATCAAGATGGCGTCAATCTTCTAAACTTTTTTAACCGTAAGTAAAAATTTCGAAAGCGTTTTGGTGTTGTGGGCCTGCATTGGCCACCCTTTTCATTACCCTCTGTTTAAAGCTTAAAATATGGCCTTAATTTCTAACTTTGGAGAAAATACTTACTTGAAAGGAGAGTAGAGGTCTTTAGCTCCGTCTCTCACCAACAACAACTTGGGACTGATGACCATCTCCGGTGTCAGGACGCGTTAAAAGTACTTTTTCAGAAGGTGGCCAGCTGTGATAGTCGGTGAGTTGGCCAGTCCATGTGTTTTACCCTTAGGCCATATTTTAAGATTTAAACAGAGGGTAATGAAAAGGGTGGCCAACTCAGTGCCCACAACCCCAAAATGCTTTCGAAATTTTTACTTACGATTAAGAAAGTTTAGGAGATTGATGCCATCTCGATGTTTGCGGAGTCGCTGTGTCAACAAACTTCCCATTTCCTGTGCTAAATCCGCACACCACATGTACCCATAGACGCTGGGGCACTTTCATCACAACAATCGTAACCCTGACCTCTTACCAGCACTTATTCGTACTTATTCAAGGGGACTGCGGCATTCTTTTTGGTGTTTTGCGCTCTTCAATTGTTTATCAGTGTTGTCAATTGGTGTGTGTTTGCCCTCCAAGCTGGGTATAAGACTTACACAAAACCGGGGAAATAAGTGAAATTAACGGATCTATTTGTAGTATATACAGTGGGCCCCCCATATTCGCGTTCTCCGGATTCGCGGACTCACACATTCACGGATTTCTCTCGGGAATGTTTCCCCGCATTATTCACAGAAAATTCGCGCATTTACTGTATTTTTCTATGAGAAATATCCACAAATTCTTGTTTTTTTTTTTTTTTTTTTTTTTTTATCAATTTCATCATAAAATGCACTTTTGGTGATAAAACTATTAAAAAACCAAGTATGAATATTTTTAGTGCTTTTTCTTGAGTTTTAACTAACAAAATAGGCTGTTTTTAGCGTTTTTATAGGGGTTCCAAACATTCGCGGGTTCTTACTATTCACGGGGGGGTCTGGTACGCATCCCCCGCGAATACGGGGGGACCACTGTATACATATTACAGCAATTTTATCATTACTGCTTTACTATGACAACTAGAATTCATGGAAACAGTTTGTAAATGCATCGGCATATGTGTGATGCTCCACTAGATTGGCAACGATGAGTCATTTTTCCTCGCGTCATATGCTCGTAAGTATACATGCGATATATTTGTAATTTTTTGTAATTTTTTGGGGTTAATTTGGTTGCAAAAAAGGGATAATAGACATGAATTATATAAACATTTTGAAGTAAAGTTAAACTAAATAATGAGTAAGGTAAACAATTAAGGGAATAAAGCTTTGCATCTCATAATCAGTGTTGTCAGCTGCTGCTCATAACTGTGTTTGCAGAGTGAGTACTTAGGAATCAGGAACAGCAATATGGTTCAAGTGCAATGTGGAGTGAATTAAGACCAAAACATGTATAATTACAATCAAATACGCACTATGGAGTTTCAGTTGTGATGGCAGTAAGGATAAAACCACCGATTACAAGGTAAAAAGGAGTTCAGTTCAAGCCATGACCCCGGGAATAAAAAGTTTCATACTTTCACTAATATTGGCAACAAAATGTTGTTTTATTGTGCTGATTACTACTGCAATCTTGTGTAAGATCAATAAACGTTACATATATACGCTAACTTTGTTCAAATGCGTGCTGGGAAGGCTGGGAAAGGTGGTGGATTGTCCGTGGTTAGACCGGCCAGGCTGACGATAGCCGCCGTATTGGATTTCAAAACTGCCTTGAAAACATATTTTACAAAGAGCTCACATGCTTATTTTAGTTCGTATGGGGCTTTCATATATCACATTATGTTGACGAAACTTCAATCTTTTGAATGGTATGCTTAAAGTTGTAATTGTATTCTTGTTGCACCAATTAAATATCGAGTGAATAAGGCCTGGCCAGCGCAATGACGATGGATCGTCTGCGGTTGTTTACCCTAGCAGTTACTAAGTTTGCTTATTGTCTTTGATGTTTAGTGTTATGTACTTGAGGGGGCCCAGATCCCCCCCCCAAAGCCAGGTCAGGGCACAGCACCGTAAAAGGTGTTGGGTAGGTAAGGTTAGGTCAGGAGTGGCATTCTAGGAAAGCTTAGGGTTACTGACCTGATGATTTCAACACATTTTTTATAGGTGGAGGCCGTGCTTCCAACTGTTCCACAGCATCTACAATAAACGTGTAGGTATAGCAACATTTCTCGACTTCCTTCACCCTTTGCAAAGCAGGTGCCAAAATCCACTTCATTTAAGGCAAAGGTTTTCACCCTTGGGGTAACAATCCTTGCTTTCATTGTTTTGCACAGCATGGCACGTTCATTTTTCATGTTTTAGGGGTTAGGGTCAATTTTCAAAATCCAACACAATTGGAGCGATCCAATGGAAAGGAAACTAAATAAAATGCCCCAGACCAACTACACCAACAGCCTGGTTTAAATGCACCAACCACTTAGTCTGAATGCACCATTTTGTGAATATAGTCAGAATGCACCATACTGCATAAAAATGCTCTTGTCTGGTTGATTCTGGTATCCTCAAATTTTTGTCATTCTTACCAGAAACTTGTTAAATCTCAAAAGTTTTGCTAAAAGTTTACTCTAGTTTTTCACCCTTCATCTCGTCCAAACCCCCCCCCCCCCCCCCCACCATTTTTTTTCCTTTTTAATCTTTGAAGACACAATAAATGAATATGCAAAAGGCTGCATTGAACGTTAATGGGGACCTTGTTTGGGAGTCAGGTTTTTTGGGTTTGGGGAGAGTGCTGATCACAAAATTTCACTAGAGAAATTTACAAAAAGCAAATATTTTGGTGCAGATTTCATAAAAATACATAGGGATGAAATGTTCACGACTATAGTGCGTTTACTTTTCTAAGATCGCCAGGGTGTGGCCTGTACAGAAATCATACGTTGCCAATTTTCACGTTATGGTAATCATATTAGCTTCTTGGAGTCTATTGAAATAGTTTTTATTTCTTAAAATGTGGTTCTTTGCTTGGATCAGATATTTTGAATATATCTTATTTCGTATATTCTTCGTGAAAACCTCAGTTTCACTAATGAAAATGAAGATATGGCATATTTTTTCCCCGGCGATGCCACATCTGAGTTCAGGGGACCTATGGGTTTTAAAAGGATTTAAAAGGTCATGGTCAATATCATTAAAGGATACCTACTCGCACTCGATCACCCACTGTGAAAAGTATGGAGAGCCCAGCCCAAATGACTCCCGTAAACATCTTCACCCATCACCTGAGGCCAAGAAAATAGTCTATAATTTCCTGAAATACTTCATTTTATAAAAACATCTTGAAGGTCCTGTAACTGATGTTTTGAAGGCTATCCAAAGAACATCTGAAGCAACAAAAGTGTTAGAAATGACTATTCGTAGACTTAAGAAGCAAGAGAGGCGGGAAATATAGTGGAAAAGCGTGTTTCAAAAAAGAAGAGAAAGTGAATCCTGTGACTGACTTGGATGATTTTGATAATAGATTGATTGACTTATGAATTTATGTTTCAAGTCCAAACACCGGAGCCAACAGGCCACTCAGCGCATCTATAATTATAGAAAGAGAAAGAAGGAATAGCTAAGTAGAATCGGGAATGGAAAAAAAAAAAGTTAACAGGGAAGAAGCAAACCCTTTCCCTCGACTCCCAAGGTCTAAAGCGAATCCTCCTAAGAAGGATTATATCTGCGGGAAGCATTTAATGGGACTTACATACCCGTAGATATGACAACTCTGCCTTTTCTACCTGGCCCCACCCTAGCGATCTTAGAAAAGTAAACGCAGTACGGTATACTATTTCTCTTATTACTGACCCCCTACTTTACGCAGATGATGCTGACCCCCTACTCTACATACAGAAGTATACAGTGTGTGGTAAGACTACCCTACTTTACCCTGGGCACAGCTAGCCTAGGCAACTCCTTTCCTGTATAACGATTATTTATAGTTATTGAGAGATTGATCTGCCACTCTACATACAAAAGGGTACTTCATGCATTACTATAGGGGGACAGGTCGGTCAGGCTAGCCTTATGTACGAACATGAGAAACATCAGTGAGTGAGACATTGACCCGCTACACTGCATACTAGACCCGGTTCAACTTGTTACTTCGAAGATACGGGCTTAACATGTGTTCAGGCATGGCTAGCATAGGTTTCGTCTAACATTGTAAAAAAAACTATTTTGCCTCAGCCATCCCCAAATGGAGGTAGTTATTTCAACTAGTTACTTCGAACACAAGGGTTAAACATAAGTTCAGACATGAATGGCCTAGGCTTCCTAACTTTTACATTATCAAACCTAATTTGCCACAAGACCTTCCCAATGGTGTATTTGCAGTCCAAACATGTGGTTTTGGGCAAGTCTAAGTTAATGTTAGGACATGATGAGTAGTAGCCCGGTCTTCCATTTATCAGCAAAAACAGTTACCTGATAAATTATACCTATGCACTCTTACAGATATAAGATATGCATTCTACTAAACTAACATATACGTAGTATATGAACTTACCTAATTATAGGGAGACATCACATTTATTTTCAGCAGGGGAAACTGGAGGTGGGTATAAGGGGGCGATGGCATACATAAACTCGTGAAACAGGTTCCAGGTACCGGGTGCTGTCGGCTGAAAAAGTGATAAGCCCAGTACTTATTGAATGATTCTTTCCTTCTGCCATATCTAGGGACATCAGCCCTAGTGTCCCTCCCTGCATGTTCGATGTTCTGGGTTGATGCCCCAGTTTCATGGTCCACAAAATTATGAGTGATTCACTATCTCATGAATGTAGCCCTCTAGGTTTAATTGGGCGTAAGTAGGCCAACAATCACTAATAATTCTCGTACCTGGCAATATCCACTGCTTAATATCAGCCAGTAAAGTTTCCTTTGTTCGGTCTGGTACCGGGACCGTAAACGATTTCTCTGACTCGCGTTCTATACCCCCAAACATCCACACTCCTCTAATAAATCACCCTTTGTTGAATTTTCTCTTGCCAAACTTTGCCCCGTCAATCTCAACAACTTTCCCTGGACCCCCTACTGGAGTACTGGTTTGTTCAATGTGATTCAATATGGCCTTGCAGCAAAAGTTGTACCAATCATTGATGGTTCATTCAAAAGTTTTGAGAACACATTTTACCTCGAGCTGAGTAAATCTGCCAAAATTAAAACACCAACTAGGAAGTAGAATTTGTTGTAGATTAAGGTGTGACTTTTCAAACCAGGTTCCTTTCAGTCCTGATATATTCACATGACACCTCACTTGTTTTCTGTGTGAATTCCTTGTGATCTTGTTGCAATTGAACCTGTTACATATAGTATATGTTTAAATGCAGCTCACTCAAGCAACTAGGACTACATATATGTTAAATTTAAAATTTTGTGCATAGCCAAATAGTTAACAGATAAATTGTGATCACATGTTGAAAGAGTTATATCGACGAAAGTAAGGTCATAACTGAGGCAGAGATCCATACCGTTCGCTGGGTACAATTGAAATTCTGAATAAGGTTGACAAAGCTACCTGAATCCGAGGCCTGTGATTGGTTGGGTAGGATCAAGTTAAAATTGGAGAATATGATGGGTCATTTATAAAAAAATGTGCATGTACTGTAACCTCAACCTGGTTGTTAAAAATAGTTAATCCCTTTAAAGAACAGTTTTATTTTTTATATCATTTACCTTTTTTATTGATCTGATACCATTATTCATTTTATTTTATATACCCGAGCTTGGTCTATGCAATATGTTTTTCTGGCAAAAGCTTTAAAGTGTCTTGCTAATATACAGTGAAAACAATAGTGGTAATAAAATTGTGATACAAAAAATTACCATCTATAATTAAAACTTATGAGAAAACTATAAAAAAAAAAAAAGATACAGTGGGCCCCCCGTATTCGCGTTCTCCTTATTCGCGGACTCACACATTCGCAGATTTCTCTCGGGAACGTTTCCCCGCATTATTCGCGGAAAATTTGCGCGATTTTTCTATGAGAAATATCCACAAATTCCTGGTTTGTTTTATCAATTTCATCATAAAATGCACGTTTTGTGATAAAACTATTAAAAAAACCAAGTATGAAAATTTTTAGTGGTTTTTCTTGAGTTTTAACTAACAAAATAGGCTGTTTTTAGCATTTTTATAGGGGTTCCAAACATTCGCGAGTTCTAACTATTCACGGGGGGGGGTCTGGAACGCATCCCCAGCGAATACGGGGGGACCACTGTATAAGTTTAGTCTTCGCCATGATCTGTTAAACTGATGCATTTCCTTAAGTAATCAGAAGTAGTTAGGCTATGATTTTCGTACTTCCCCCATAAACACTTGTGTACGTGTACGTGCTGCTTGAAGTTGCTCCGTTTACTTTTGAACTTTGCATAGCTGCTTCTGTGAGGTCAGCCTTGCCTGCAAGGGAAGCAACTTTGACTCATTGTACAGAGTAGATATCAGCAGATGACTATTCATTTTTCTTATTAGGAGCATTGTGGTTCAGACGATGGTGCCATCCCTTTACTTCACTGTTCATTCTTACTAACCTCTTGAAGATCAACCAGCTAGATGGTAGTTGTGATGTGCTGTTATCCTTATCTTCTCAGTGTAACCCAGCAGTCTGGGAAGTTTGTTTGTTATGGCAGTCACGGGACATCAGTCTTTGAGTTGTTTGAAAGCCTACAGATGTGTGAAGAGGGAAGATTGGGTAGTACCATTAAGTCACGGGTACTGTTACAGACAGGAAGCTGATTTGCTTATGCTAAGCTTACCCCATAGTATATTTTGTAACCCTGTTGTAGTACACTGTCTGCTTCCATGAAACCAGAA
This sequence comes from Macrobrachium nipponense, assembly GCF_015104395.2. NCBI lineage: Eukaryota > Metazoa > Arthropoda > Malacostraca > Decapoda > Palaemonidae > Macrobrachium > Macrobrachium nipponense. Next base: position 47,636,286 of record NC_061098.1, on the reverse strand, counting down.
AATCTTTTCCTCCCATTTGGCAATTATCCTACACCTATTAGAAAAGCTATGAGAAAAGAATGACATTCACTTTCCTGGAAGTAACCACTATAATTATGACAAATGGCTTAGTCCTTGGGGCAATTACAACTATAGGTAGGTAGAATAGAGTTCAACAACGTACAATAAATGTTTTCATACAATCAACTTACCTGTCAGATATATACATAGCTAAGACTCCGTCGTCCCCGACAGAAATTCAAATTTCGCGCCACTCGCTACAGGTAGGTCAGGTGATCTACCGGCCTGCCCTGGGCGGCAGGACTAGGAACCATTCCCGTTTTCTACTCATATATTTTCTGTCGCCGGTGGTATCAACATCGTTGCTGCCACCTCTTGACTGGAATTCGCTTTTCTAGACAATTGATCATCTTTTTGTGGACTTTTGGTGACGTACCTGGATCGTTGTTTTGGCATTCGCTACTGTGGACTGGATTTGGACTTGCTTTTGATTTTTCTTCAAGAATGTCTGATTCAAGTGGTTGTGTGAGAATGTGTGTGAATGTAGGCTGCAAGGTGAGGATACCGAAAGCTTCGGTTGATCCTCACACTGTATGTCGCAAATGTAAGGGTTTTTGATTGTTCTATTTTCTAACACCTGTCATGAGTGTGAGAGGTTGAATGTTGAGGAATGGAAGACTCTAACTTCTTACTTGAAGAAGTTAGAAAGGGATAGAGTCAGAAGGGCTGCATCTAAGATTGCGGGTAGTAGTACAAGGCCTATTGAGCCTTTGGATGATTCTAACTCTTCTCTTATTTATGATTCTAATGCTGTATCAGGGCCCTCACCGGCTACATTCATTATTCGGCCTCGGAAATTGCTGAACTGAAAGCTACTCTTCACAGGATGAGATCCAAAATGGCTACCATGAAAGGTAAGGACTGTGAAAGTGATTATAGTGAAGTGAGTGCTCCCAGGCCTAGACCTCTTCCAAGCTCCCAAGCCCAGAGGAGAAGGAAAGTCGAAAGCCGTACGGAGGTTGTGGAGAATTCCCCCCGGTCAGGCGTCCCTTCAGCAGGCTCTGTAAATAGACAGACTGCTCAGGACCGCTATAGGAAAAGCGTCCTCAGAGAGTGCTTCTCTTCGTCCGCTTCTCGCCCTCTCCTAAAACGAGGGGTGGTAAGGATTCGGACTTGGTCCAGAGGCCCCTGAAAAGGCACTGGAGAGATCCTGTGTTGGATTCTAGCCCAGAACGCTTTTCGGAAGAAGCGTCTCCTTCCATCAAGAAGGCTAAGAGGGTTTTGACGTCCCATGATGTGGGCAAAACTCCTTCGAGGTCTCCCTCTCCAATTCAAGAAGACGCAGGAGAGGCTTCCAAGAGGATCATTTTGGCGGTGCAGGAACAGTTGTCCGCCTTGGTAGGAGTCCTTTCGAAGGATCCCCCTCGTAAGAAAGACGTGAGACTTCCGGTCAAGAAGACTCGTCTTCCTTCTCCCGCCAGGAGTAAGGCTCCTGTGGGACGTGAGTCGTTTGAGATCTACTCAGATAGAGACTCTTTGGACGATTTTGATTCGCCAGACAAGCGCGACGCGCCAGTCAAGCGCGAGGCTTCCTACAGACGAGATGCGTCTTCTAGGATTAGAGCGTCAGACAAGCGAAGAAAGGCGCTTTACAGGCGCGCAGGATATTCCAGATGGGATACGTCTGCCAGACCAGCAGCTTCAGCCGAGCGCGAGGTAACAACCAGGCGTGAGGATTCAGCCAAGCGCGAGGCGCCAGACAAGCGCGACGCGCCAGTCAAGCGCGAGGCTTCCTACAGACGAGATGCGTCTTCTAGGATTAGAGCGTCAGACAAGCGAGAAACGCTTTACAGGCGCGAGGATATTCCCAGATGGGATACGTCTGCCAGACCAGCAGCTTCAGCCGAGTGCGAGGTAACAACCAGGCGTGAGGATTCAGCCAAGCGTGAGGCGCCAGACCAAGCATCATACATACAAGGATGTGGCACCAGAAAGGCGCGAGGCGCCAACCAGGTGCGAGGCGTCAGTCAGGCGCGAGAGTTTAGAGGGTGGCGCGAGGCATCAGTCAGGCGCGAGGCGCCAGCCAAGCGCGAGGAGTCAGCCAGGCGCGAGGATCCTGCCAGGCGCGAGGCAACAGCCAGGCGTGAGGCGCCAGCCAAACGCGAGGCGCCAGCCAAGCGCGAGGCGCCAGCCAAGCGCGAGGCGCCAGCCAAGCGCGAGGCGCCAGCCAAGCGCGAGGCGCCAGCCAAGCGCGAGGCGCCAGCCAAGCGCGAGGCGCCAGCCAAGCGCGAGGAGCCAGCCAAGTACGAGGAGCCAGCCAAGCATAGGAGCTCTATACACTCTCTTAGCCCCTCTCCTATTAGGAGTTTGTCTCCCGTAGAGAGAGTTTTTGGACAGGAAGACCCGGAACGGGAAGTGGCTTCTCCTTCTGATCCGATTTTAGAAGAGGACTCAGAGGACGAGACTCACGCAGAGAAGGGCTGTCTAACTACAAAGTTTTGACAGCTCTCCTCCTCCAGGACGGAGATGCTTTGATCCCTGCCGCTCCTCCTTCGCCTCGTTCTCTTTTCTCTTGCTCTAAGACGCTGAAGTTGTCGGCTTTCTTGAAGATGAGACCGACGATTTCTATGAAGAGAGCTCTTCAGTCTCTGGATAGCTGGATGCTAACCAAGAAAGAGCTAGTAAGGACAGTGTTTTGCATGCCTCCCGCTAGACTTACGGGCAAGAGAGGGATTTGGTACCAGACTGGGGAGAATATGGGTCTCACTCTCCCAGCTTCGGCTGAAGCTGACTTTTCCAGTCTGGTAGATGCATCCAGGAGACATAGCCTTCATACTGCGAAGATTACTTGGGGTCTTTCAGAGTTGGATCATCTCCTCAAGGGACTTTTTCACATTCTAGAAGTCTTCAACTTCCTAGATTGGTCCCTTGGGGTGATGTCCAAGAAGGCTCATGCCCCTGAAGGGCTAGATCCGGACGTACTCCTTGCAATCTTGTCCTGTATTGACAAGGCGGTACAGGACGGCTCAGGGGAAGTTTCTTCCTTATTTGGAGCAGGTCTCTTGAAGAAGAGATCTGTTTTTAGCGCTTTCTTGACGAAAGCAGTATCCCATTCGCAAAGAGCAGCCTTGTTATTCGCCCCTAGGTCTGACTTTCTGTTCCCTTCACAGTTGGTGAGGGATATTTCCCGATCTCTGACGGAGAAAGCAACACAGGATCTTCTCCTGCAATCTTCCAGGAAGAAGAGACCAGTGATGGTGGGAGAAAAGAAAGGTGTGTCTACTCCTGTTCGGCCCTTTCGAGGAGGCCCTCCCGCTAGAGTTACCGCTAAAAGGAAAACGACCGAGAAGAGAGGTAGAGCCTCGTTCCGTCCCTTTAAAAGGGTAAGTGAAGTGGCGCTCCTCCAAACACCAGTAGGTGCCAGGCTCCGGGGGTTTGCGGAAGCCTGGACTCTCATAGACACAGACGCTTGGTCGATGTCTGTGCTTCAGAAGGGATACCTCATTCCTTTCCTGGACAATCCTCCCCTGACGTCAACTCCGCGGGAATTGTCCGCCAATTACAAGGACCCTGTGTTGAAAGATACTCTTCAACAAATGGTGGATCAGATGTGGGACAAGAGAGCTATAGAACTAGTGCTGGATCAAAGCTCCCCAGGGTTTTACAATCGTCTTTTCTTGGTTGCGAAAGCCTCGGGGGGCTGGAGACCAGTTCTGGATGTCAGCGCTCTGAACAAGTTTGTTCAGAAACAGAAGTTCTCCATGGAAACCTCTGCTTCAGTCCTTGCGGCTCTTCGCCAAGGGGATTGGATGGTGTCTCTGGATCTCCAGGACGCCTATTTTCACGTCCCGATCCATCCTTCGTCGAAGAAGTACCTCCGTTTCATGACGGGGGGAAGGATCTTCCAATTCAGAGCCTTGTGTTTCGGCCTGTCTACGGCGCCTCAGGTTTTCACGAGCCTTATGAAAAATGTGGCGAGATGGCTTCATCTGAAAGGAATCAGTATATCTCTGTACCTAGACGACTGGCTTATCAGAGCAAAATCAGAGAAACAGTGTTTGGAGGACCTGACTGTGACACTAAACCTGATAAAGACCTTAGGATTACTCGTGAACCTCGAGAAGTCCCAACTGATCCCCAGCCAGAACTTGGTCTATCTGGGGATTCGGATGGATTCTCGGGGTTTTCGAGTATTTCCTTCTCAAGAGAGACTAACGAGAGGTTTAGAAAAAGTCTCTCTCTTCCTAAGGAAGGAACGTACTTCGGCGAGGGAATGGTTGAGCCTATTAGGGACCTCTTTCCTCGCTCGAACCAGTTCTTTCCTCTAGGAAGACTTCATCTCCGTCCTCTTCAGTTCTTCCTCAGAAGATCGTGGAACATGAAGACAGGATTCTCTCGGACAGGTTTTCCCCATTCCAGTTCTGATGAAACGCCATTTAGAATGGTTGGTTACTCCCACTGAGGGAAACAAGGGTACTTCCCTGGAAATACAGAGCCCAAACCTTGTATTGTTTTCCGACGCGTCGGAAAAAGGTTGGGGAGCAACCTTGGGAAAGAGAGAGAGGTGTCAGGCACTTGGAATGCTCTTTCAAGTGTCCTGGCACATAAACTGCAAAGAGCTGTTTGCTGTACACCTAGCTCTAAAGAGCTTCGAACCGTTAGTGAGCAACAAAATAGTACAAGTGAATGCGGACAATACAACCGCCCTTGCATACATTCGGAAGCAAGGAGGTACTCACTCGTATGCCCTTTACGAACTTGCAAGAGACCTGCTGTTGTGGACATCGCAAAGGAACATCTCTCTATTGACGAGGTTCGTTCAGGGAGTAAGGAACGTGAGAGCGGACAGGCTGAGCAGGAGGAACCAGGTCCTTCATACCGAATGGACCCTCCACTCAGACATTTGCCGGAATCTCTGGTCTCTTTGGGGGACTCCTCATGTCGACCTCTTTGCCACGTTCCTCTCGAAGAGACTGGAAGTCTTCTGTTCAGTAGTGGAAGACCCCAGAGCTCTAGCAGTAGACGCCTTCCTGCTAGATTGGTCTCAGGTAGACGTTTACGCATTTCCCCCATTCAAGATTCTGGGGCAAGTGCTCAGGAAGTTTGTGACTTCAAAGGGGACAAGAATGACCCTGATAGCCCCCTTTTGGCCAGCTCAAGAGTGGTTCCCAGAGGTGCTGGAGTGGATAGTAGACTTCCCCAGATCCCTTCCACAAAGGAAGGATCTTCTCAGACAACCACACTTCGAGAGGTTTCATCAAAACCTCCCCGCTCTCGCTCTGACTGCCTTTCGACTATCGAAAGACTTGTCAGCGAGAGGCTTTTCTAGCAAAGCAGCAAGCTCGATCGCTAGAGCCCGGAGAACTTCCACTATCCGGGTTTACCAATCCAAGTGGGAAGTTTTTAGAAGGTGGTGTAAGTCGAAGAAGTTGTCCTCCTCCAGTACCTCTGTAACAGAAATAGCTGATTTTCTGTTATTTTTGAGAGAAGAATCGCGTCTCTCCGTAGCCACGATAAAGGGCTATAGGAGTATGCTATCGGCCGTCTTTAGGAATAGAGGCCTAGATTTGGGAAACGATAAAGATCTACATGATCTGATTAGGTCTTTTGAGACCAAGAAGTCTAAGATTACTTCTCCCCCTAACTGGAATCTAGACGTAGTGCTTAAGTTCTTGTCTTCAGAGAGATTTGAACCCCTACATTTGGCCTCGTTTCGTGATATAACGAGAAAATGTTTATTTCTTTTGTCACTGGCGACGGCGAAAAGAGTTAGTGAACTGCACGCCCTTAGTGACAAAGTCGGGTTCAATATAGATTCAGCCATCTGTTCCTTCAAGGAATTATTCTTGGCGAAGAATGAAAATCCTTCGAATCCCTGGCCGAGAAACTTTGAGGTAAAAGGCTTATCGGGTCTCGTCGGCAGGGAACCGGAGAGGTCTCTTTGCCCAGTAAGAGCATTAAAGTTTTACTTACAGAAAAAGAAACAGTTGGGAGGTTCTAGACAAAGTCTTTGGTGCTCGGTGAAGGATCCATCAAGACCTATGTCTAAGAATGCTTTAGCCTTTTTTGTCAGGAACGTAATTACGGACGCTCATAAGGCTTGCACGGATGATTCTTTCAAACTCCTGAGAGTAAGAGCTCATGAAGTGAGAGCAGTGGCGACGTCTCTCTCTTTTCAGAGAAATATGTCTGAAGAATATCTTGGAAGCGACATATTGGAGATGTAATTCTGTGTTTGCTTCTCACTATTTGAAGGACGTGCGTGTGACCTATGAAAAATGTTTTTCCTTAGGTCCTTTTGTGTCTGCGGGCACAATCCTGGGTACAGGAGCTAACAACAATCCTTAATTTTTACTACTTAAGTCTAATAGATATGTTCTAGACTTTCTGCTGAACAAGTGCAGATTACCGCACAGGCGGCCAGTCACTTCCGTTCAGTAAGGAACTCTTGTGATATCTTTTAGTAGATGAGTATCATTTTTTTTGTGGAAAAATTATTGTGTGCGTGTGCAATTTGGTTTGAGTTACGGTTGTTGCGAAGAGTTTGGGGATAACTCGGAGCAATTTTTAATACTAACATGGTGGTTAGGATCAGGTGGTCGGGATTGGTTGTGTGCTCCTTAATAAGGTGTGTTGTCATATAAGTGGATCAGCACCCATTGACAAAGTCCTTTCAGGCTCTGCCGAGTAAGTGGATAAGACCCCTTCGGCAGTTCCACAAGAATTCTTGGCCATAGATCACATATCTCGCTAAAGTTTTCTTGAGGTGATGCAGACTACGGGGCAAAACACCACGAAGTCTACCACCTATCAGGTAGGAACCAAGGTTTTTATTTATACCTACAACAGATGTTGTTTACCTGTCTATTCCAGTAGTAGCTGTCTCTTACCCTCGACCGAAGGGTGCCAATCAGCTATGTATATATCTGACAGGTAAGTTGATTGTATGAAAATGATATTGTTATAATACAATAAAGTTTCATACATACTTACCTGGCAGATATATACGATTAGGGCCCACCCAGCCTCCCCGCAAGGAGACAGGTGGAAGAGAAAATATATGAGTAGAAAACGGGAATGGTTCCTAGTCCTGCCGCCCAGGGCAGGCCGGTAGATCACCTGACCTACCTGTAGCGAGTGGCGCGAAATTTGAATTTCTGTCGGGGACGACAGAGTCTTAGCTATGTATATATCTGCCAGGTAAGTATGTATGAAACTTTATTGTATTATAACAATATAATTTTTCATGATATTTCATAATGCAGAAAAAACAAAACGTTTAGTACTTCAACATACAGAACATAAGGGCATAAATATCTGGCACTACTCACAACTAGGCTACACAGTAAAGGTTTGGCTATAAAGTGCTGGTCCTTGTCTAGAAGTCACTGCAAAATTCACCACACAATCCTAGGTTAGGAAATAAACCATAACTAACTTTATAATATAGTAACAAATTTTATATTGCTATTGAGCAAACTACCCCTTGAAAATTCAAGTGACAATTGTGAATGCTACCACCTGACATGTTATTGCATCTGCCCAGCTTGGTTAGCCATTGAAGAGTTATAAGGTATGTTTTACATATTAGTTTTTATTACCAAGAGGTAGGGAGGTGTGCTTGATTTCTAGATGGCATTGATCTAAGTACAAGTAATAGGCAGTCTCCAGTTTATGACGAGTATTCTGCTCGAGATGCGTCGTAAGCCGGAACATCGTTAAAAATCCTAAGAAAACCTTACTTTTAATGTTTTGGGTGTATTAAAAACTATGTAAACTGCATTTTTATTCCATTTTTCATCAAAATGAACCATCAAATATTGATTATATTGACTTTTGGAGTCAAATTTCTTGTCAGATCGTAACCTTGGAACATGCATCATAAACCTGGAAACAATTTCTGATGAATATAATTGAAAAGCATCATAACCTCGGAACGTTGTAAGCAGAAACTGTCGTAAATCGGTGACTGCCTACTTGTCCTATAGCACTGGGCACTAAATTTTTAGTAGGCTCTTTATAACTGTGACTTAGATTTTAAAAATTGTTTGACCAAAGTGCACTTGAAAAATAAAGTACTATTAAGTATTTTACAAGTACAGTACAGCAATATTCATGTGATTTATAGTTTTAAGTAATTATATACCATATATGCACTAATAATCCATGAAATATTTGGAACTGAATTTGAAATAAATAAACATATGTCTTTAATAATAATAGAAAATCCTTTGAAATTTACTTCTGCTTGAGTATACTGTCATATCCTCTGTATGTAGTTGTTCTTGTCCACAAGTACCACCACATATTTATAATTAGTGATGTAAAGTTTCTCTTTTTTGGCAATAGGGCTGTGCAGCCCAAACAGAGGTTTGTGGGGAACCACTCCGAGCTGCTTCTAGCACTGTAATTATAAAGAATTTCCCATATCTGGCCACCTTCACATCTTTTGAGAAAGGGCCACAGTTAGGTCCTAAAAGTACTTGAGTTTTGAGTAAAATACTTTGTAAATACTTACAGGTAAACAAGTTATACTCGGTAATCTTGTGGGTTTCTTTTTCCGTCTGCTGAAGAAAACTGATAGAAGCTTTTGTTTGGATGTAAATATTTATTATTACCCCATTGTTGCTTTCCCACTCTTGCATACAGACCCTTGTCAGAGATAAAGATGGAAGACTTTGCAGTGGTAGCTTTCAAATATTCTGATAGTGGAGATGAAGTCGAATTGGTGCCTACATGTTGGCTACAGGATGAAGAAACAAAATGTTCTTGGCCAAACTTCAAAAATAAATTGAAGGTGACAAAGGCTGTTAAGGAGATGACTAAACCAGGAGATGCATGGAGTATTCATTCCATCAAAGTCTTGGCAAAATGCAGTAAGTAGTAAATCTTTGGTAACACTTTTCCCTGCTATATTGCAAACTTTTTAATGTGATTTTTCATTTTGCCCATCAGGTAGAGTTTCGGGGAGACAGTAAAGTAATCTTTAGTCTACTGAGAAAGCAATCTGATTGCAGTTGGGACCTCAGGGGCATCATATGGTTACTTTTAAAAAATTTTGTAGCAAAAGTGATTTTAAGAATTTTATTGGTTTTCAGGAGACTACAATGCTGGACGCCTTCTAGCAAGGAATGCTAACAATGCATCAGGTATCCAGAGAGAAGGAAATTATGGCCTTGGACGAAGAAGGTAAATATTCATATACTTTACCACTTATACATTACTTAATTGTCCAGGTGACTATTTTCAGTTATGAGAAGTCAGAACGATGAGATACTTGCTGATACAGTGCACTCCTGCTAGACTTGGTTTTTATTTCTTTTTTTTTTCCCAGAATAAAGTCTACGCATAATGACTCTGAAGATGACTCGGATTCATCTATCCCTCAACAACCCAAGCCAAAGAAAAGATACTTGCCTGAGCCACCAGAAATAGAGGGTGAAGAAGAAACTAGGTGTCCAGGGAGCAGCAGAAAATATTCAGCCATGTATAGTTTGTTAACATCACCATCATCATCATCATCATCATCAACACAGATGCCCAAAGCAGTATTACGATCTTGCTTGGAAGATGGTACAGTTTACATACTTACATACTGAAATATGTTACTGTGAATCAGATGGTAGTACCCCTGTAACCAATAAAATCAACTTTTGTTTGCTTTATGTTGGTGAGACTATTTATGATAAAGATTTGAGTGTGAATTACATGTGTGTATATAAATTAACACTGATGATTCGATATTAGAAAATGTTAATTTCTTTTTCAGCCTTACGACCTGTTATGCTGGCAGTGGCAAGATGTGAAAGTAGATTACAAGAGCAGCAGAAGACTCTCGAAATGGTGCTGAGTATTGTCAAAAATTTGAAAGAAAGTCAGACTGCTCCACCCACTGGACCAGATGTATCCCTGCTGGATGGATTACTGCCAATAAAAAGTTATGTAGACTTTGAAGACTTTGAACAACAGATTAATGGGGATTGTGCCCTCAGAAAGTCACTGGTAAGCTACATGTTGTCGGTTACTGTGCTATACACAGTGTTTATTACACTACAGTACTAAAACCTAACCATAAAGAGTACAGTGCTCCCCCACTTTTACGCTGAAATAGGTTCCAGAACCTGCCGCAGAAATGCAAAAATCTCCTCTAAATTGCTTATAACTGCCAAATACCCAATACTCCTTAAACTAAAATGCGTATTACTGTCCATTTTAACATTTCACTGCGTAATTTGATAGTTAAAACAAAAATATACCTTAAATTATCATACTAAAACAATTTAATATAATTTCAAATAAAAATACTCCCCTAAACATCATCCCAAAGTAACCTTACATTTCAGTTCTCTCCTGCTACTGTTACAAAGTAGGCTATATACACTCCTAAAATACGAATAACTACCTATTTTAACAGTTCATCGACAAACTTGACAGTTCAAATAAAGATATAAGTACCTCAAAATATAATCCCAGAACACCCTAATATAATTTCAAAGTCATGTTGCAAAATTATGTGCCAGCCAACAACTTATTCTTCTTAAGTATCCCCTCCCATTCAGACTCATGTTTTCTGTGGCTTACGTAACTTTGCACATCGTTCTGTGCCTACATTTTATGCTATGTCATGTTAGTATTTTTGTGATTACATACAAATACATTTATGAAAAAAGAACATTATTTACTACACTAAGTTCTTGGTTTATGTTGTATTGTGGTTACTCCTTACCATCTCCCATAAATTTATTAAAAATTCTTCTGCTCGCTCTCTCTCTCTCTCTCCTCTCTTCTTCTCTTCCTCTCTCTCTCCTCTCTCTCTCTCTCTCTATCTCTCTCTTCTCTCTCTCTCTCTCCGTCTCTCTTCTCTTCTCTCTCTCTCTCTCTCTAGTACTACTTTAAAGAGAAAACGCAGCAAAATCCATTTACGTATACTACTGTATTAATGCATTCACCATAAAAATATTCAAAATGCATTCAAATTTCTTATTACATAGGCAACTTAAAACCTCCAAGGCTTCAGTATTGTAGCAGTTTTTCTCTGGTGACATATAAGCCCCTCTCTCTCTCTCTCTCTCTCTCTCTCTCTCTCTCTCTCTCTCTCTCTCTCTCCTCTCTCTCTCTCTCTCTCTCTCTCTCTCTCTTTCTTTCAATGAATTATAAATTAATTATAAATTACTGTATCACAAACTTTTATGTACAATTTTAAAAATAATTCCATTAACAAATTAGTTTCTTATAGCAACTTAATTATTTTCCCAAATAATTCTTTCATTATAACCATCATCACCTGATTCTCAGAGCATAAACAAAAGACAAAAATATATAAGGTACTGTAATTAGCAAATAATTTTCTATCATAAATGTACTATTCATTCACAAAATATTTAGTTTTGTGCTGCAGCCATAATAGGAAAATTCTCTCTCTCTCTCTCTCTCTCTCTCTCTCTCTCTCTCTCTCTCTCTCTCTCTCTCTCTCTCTCTCTCTCTCTCTCTCTGTGTTGTATGTCAGTACTGTGCATATCCGTTTAATGAAAATATAAATGATTTTACCATAAACATAAAAAAAAAACAAATCCAGCAAGTTCAGACAGATCATGGAGGATGGTTGCCCTATTTTTTGCTTTGTCTGATTTATTGTACCATATTTCATTACAGGTTTTGTTGACTATGTTTATATGATTATCACACATTATAGCAGTTTACAAGAGAATATTTTATCATTTTATCACTGTTGATGTTTCTCTAATCATCGTAAAAAATATTTAAAATCTGAATTTCATATACAGGGGGTCCTCGAGTTACGACGTTGATCCGTTCTTACGATGCATCGTAACACGATTTTCAGCGTAAGTCGGAACATTGAAAAATACCACATGATTTAATGTAAATACCTATCAATAACAACGAGAGAACAATTCCTTACCTTTATTAGTTTGATTGGCTTGCACACTGGAGAGGAAGCTGCGGTGCTGGAGAGACTGGGGGAGGTTAGTGAAGAGAAAAAGAACCTCCAGAAGTTGCTGGAGATGCTGAGGCAGATGATTCTTGAGGTGAGGCAGAACATACTAGTACTGGAGATGCTGAGGCAGGTGATTCTTGAGGTGAGGCAGAACATACTACTGGAGATGTTGGGGCAGGTGAGTCTTTAGGTGAGGCAGAACCTACAGAAGGTGCTGGAGATACTGGGGCAGGTGAGTCTGGGTTAGCAGAACATTCAGAAGGTGCTGGAGATTGTGGGGCAGGCGAGTCTGGATTAGCAGAGGCAGCTGAGGTAGAGGGTACAGGATCTCCTGCAGGCCTCTCTACCTTCTTAAAATACTGCTCCAGGTTAGTCTGAACAGAGAGCGACCTCTTTTCATCCAAGATCTCCTTGTAACACTGCATCAAATCCATGACGCCTCTGGAAACCCTAGTGAACCTGTCCAAGTTGGGATCCTGAGCCTCAAAAGTTGACAACGCTTGCTGCAACTCTGCAAAACCTCTTATCAAGTCCTGCCTTGTGAAAGCCTTAGGCTCTGGGGTGGGTGCTTCTTCTTCTTCCTCTATTATCTGCTTCTCCAGTTGTATCAGGTCCTCAGCAGATAACTCCTCGCCATGAGACTCCAGCAGCTCTGTAACATCATCAACCTCCATCTCCAAATTGATTTCCTTACTCCAGGGCAACAACGTTCTTGACAACTAGCTGAACTGTGTCCTCAAACCCATGGAAATCATTCACAAATTGAGGACAAATTTTCTTCCAGACACCATTCATGTTTGTTTGCTTAAACTCCTCCCAGGAATTAGCAATGTTCTTTACAGCATCAAGGATGTTGTAGGATTTCCAAAAGTCCTTCAGAGTCAAGTCCTTCTTGGTTTCAGTTGCCTGTAAAGCCATAGCAATTGTCCTTCGTAGGTAGTAGGCCTTGAACGAAGCAATCACTCCTTGGTCCATAGGCTGTAAAAGGGCCGTGGTATTAGGTGGAAGGTAAACCACCTTGACATTAGGGTTGAAGTCTCCCAGCTGGGCAGGGTGTCCAGGGGCATTGTCCAGCACTAGCAACACCTTAAAGGGGATACCCTTGGAGGCGCAATACCGCTCCACACTTGGAACAAAATGGTTTACGAACCAGTCCTCAAACACTGCAAGTGTCACCCATGCCTTCTTGTTGGACTTCCAAATTACTGGTAGTTGACCCTTCCAAATGCCCTTGAGTGCCCTTGGATTTTCAGCCTGATACACCAACAAGGGCTTCAGTTTGAAGTCGCCAGCAGCATTACCCCCAAGAAGTAAAGTTAGCCTCTCCTTGCTGGCTTTATGACCGGGTGCTGACTTCTCCTCCTTGGGCGATGTAAGTGCGGTTAGGCATACGTTTCCAAAACAAACCTGTCTCGTCTACGTTAAACACTTGCTGAGCAGAATAACCCCCCTCCTTAATTATCTCAGACAACGCTTTAGGAAATTCACTCGCTGCTTTCTCATCCCCACTAGCAGCTTCACCTTGCAATTTAAGGTTATGGTAATTGGCCCGAGCCTTAAATCGCATAAACCCAACCCCTACTAGCCACAAACTCTTCACTTTCACTTCCCTCCCCCTTTTCTTTTTTTCAACGCTTCAAACAATCTTTTCGCCTTCTCCTGAATCACCATAAGGCTGACTGGGATACGCCGTTGATTTTGGTCTTCCAACCAAAGCACCAATAACCTTTCCATTTCAATTATTAGACCACTACGCTGCTTAGTTATCACTGTCGCTTTCATAGGAGCAGATCCTTTCACATGTTCAACGATGCGCTCTTTATCTTTGATATGGTAGCAACGGTCGAAGGCTAAGGCCAAGCGAGCGGCCAATGTTTGTTGGCGTTTCTCCCTTCTCAGATCGCTTTATAATGTCCACTTTAATTTCCATGGTGATGGCCTTTCTTTTCTTCGATGCACTACCATCAGAAGAGTCCGCCTTGCGCTTGGGAGCCATAACAAAGAGCAAAAAGTTACAAAAACGATACAACACGAGGGAGAGAGAGGCAGTGTAAACAACCAAAATGGCGTATGGGCGAGGAATGAGCGTAGCGAAGCGACGCCGTCCTCTCCCCCACAAAGCGTATTCTTCCGCCGTGCGCCTGGAACTAGTTTCGCGTTTGTTTACGTTGCTTACGACGCTAAACCGCGTAAGACGGAACGACGCAAAATATTATTTTTTATATTTTTATGGGGGCGCGTTCGTAACCACGAAACATCGTAAGTCGAGACCAGCGTAACCCGAGGACTTACTGTACTTGGCAATTGTTAATATTCTCGTCCCAGCCATAGTGCCTTTCAGTTCTCCTCCCCAGGCAGTCACTGCTTCAACGTCACTCCAGTTCTCTCTCTCTCTCTCTCTCTCTCTCTCTCTATCAGTTATTTATATATATATATACTAAATATAATCATATATATATATATATATATATTATATATATATATTACATATATCTATATATATATATATATATATATATTATATATTATATATAATATATCTTTAATAAAAAAAAATTTTAATGAAACATTCATCATTTCTCTTACAAAAACTATTTACACTTTGCTAGACACTTTGCTAGTTTTGATGTACAAACCAGTTTATCGCTCTCAAATAGTATAGATATCCTTTAATAAGAAAAAAACAGCAAAATATCAATGAAACATTATTTCACTTACAGAATCCATGTTCTCTCTCTCTCTCTCTCTCTCTCTCTCTCTCTCTCTCTCTCTCTCTCTCTCTCTCTCTCTCTCTCTCTCTCTCTCTCACTTATATTTTAATTAAAAAAAAGTACAGTAATTGGTGAATTAACAGTGTTTGCTGGTTTACAAAAAAAAAGTGAATGTGATAATTTTAGAGATACTACCCATAGAAAAATTTGCACATTAGTAAAAGTTCCCCGTTGAAAAGTGAATCATATACTAGTCCACAAAAATCTGTGACAAAGTGGACCATGGAAATGTGAAACTTGTAAAACCTGGAGGCCACTGTACCTCCTTGAACAGTTCAAGAAGAGCAGGTCTGGTAAAACTAATCTTTTAATTTTGTTTTATTGTATGCCGAAAGGAACCAGGATTTACAGGAGAAAAGAGATATTGGTTCTTAGAGATTATGCTCTTGCTAGGAGACTGTAACCTTGTAAGAGGTTTCCCTTTTGCTGGTTTCCATGCTGATGCCTTGTGGTTTTTAGATTTAGCTCTTAACCAGTTAATGTGTTTCTCTGGATGATAATTATATTCACTCTATTTTGACACTCCCCAAAAATAAGAAAAGGCCATAGTGTGTAGATAGATATCATTACTATTAATTATCAAAAATTTTTGTATAACCATTGTTATTGAATATTCTAGGCATGTCGACTTCAGGTTCTTGGGGGAGCAACCGTCAAAGCAGCTGTTAAAAACATGGTTGACCTTTGCATGACAAGTGGACTTCAGTATGAATTCAACTGGGAAGGTCGTCTTGGTTGGAAAACAAAAACAAATACCTGCAAAAAAGGGTTCAAGAACACAACATTGTGTAAAATTATGATAAGTGAGTAATGTTTAATGTAAACATGTATGGTGCTATTAGGTGTAGGGTTTGGCTTTTTCAGTGTGTAATTTTGGGCATTATAGTACTGCCAATTGCCAGCTTTCAGATGGGGATGCAGATGCAGTGAAGTGTCATGGATTTGATTTTTATTTATATCGAATTTTGGCATTATGCCAAGTACTGGGGCAACTCAGGCCGTTCAGCGCTGAAACAGAAATTGACAGTATAAGGTTTGAAAGGTGTTCAGGAGGAAAACCTCGCAGTTGCACTATGAAACAGTTGTTAGGAGAGGGTGGACAGTAAGATGGAAGAAAGAGGATATGAACGGAGGTACAGTAAAAGGAATGAAAGTAGTTGCAGCTAGGGGCCAAAGGGGCACTGCGAAGAACCCTAAGTAATGCTTACATTGCACCGAATGAGGTGCACTGACGCCAGTAGCTCCCTTCAGAGATAAGTGTCATGGATGCTAGTAGATAGTCAAAATATAAGTACATTATGTGAAATCTTCAAGAGATGAGTTGCATTTGTATTACATCCACATATTGAATAAGGTTTAATAGTAATGCAAAATAAATAATCAAGCCATTATAAAATTGCAGTGTAATGTTAAAGCACAGTAACCATAAGTACCAATATCATTTAACCTTGGCAGATGTTAACACCAAAATTAAAGCCCAAAATGTTACTTGAATGAATTGATACACTGATATCATAACCGTTTTCTAAACTTGGATACTGTCATAGCCTCTGTACTAAGGTCTTCCACTGTCTTGGATTGGAGTTCACTTATTTGAGAGTACACAGAGTTGCACCATTTTTGGTCTTGTCCAGGTACAGTGGAAATTTTAAGAAATGATCTAAAGAAAATAGGAGTGTGTTCAAAAAGATGGCAAATGCCTTATAACTTTGATAAGTGTAGGTCAGAAAGATGGCAAATGCCTTTTAACCTGGATAAGTATTAAATGTTACAAATAGGAACAAACAACCCTCATGCCAACTACATGCTGCTTAGGAATGACATAAATAGTGTAGAACAAGAAGAGGATCTTGAAGTCTATTACCAAGGATTTAAAATCCACAAAACTGCATAAAAGCTGAAAAGAAGGCACAGAAACTAGTGGGATACATAAAGAGGCAGTTCAAATACAGAAACAAGGAAATGGTGCTGTAGCTCTATACATCAATTGTTAGACCTCATCTTGAATATGCAGTACAGTTTTGGTCACCAACACTAAGAAATTACATAAATAGGTTAAAAGGGGTACAAGAAGAGCCACAAAGTTAATTCCATCCATCAGGCAAATAGGTTACCTAAGACGACTAGAGACCCTTATCATGTGTGGTTTAGAAACAACGGACAGTAACCTATTTGCATTAAACAAAAACCAGACAAGAAATAGTGGATGGAAACTAGAACTGAAGAGATACAACACATCCCATTGTTGGAATTTCACATATATGTAAAATGGAATAAAATGCAACCAGTTGTTGTAAACAGCAACAGTGTGGCAAAGTTTAAAAGAAAGCTTGACAAAATCATTAGGACACTGAATGAACAGTAAAACCTGCTTCAGAGATAAGTGAACACAAGATGTCTCCTTGGATGGACTAATAAGTCTTTGAGACATCCTAATCCTTGTAACTCCTTGTATAGGCTTGCTTTTCCCACTGGAGCCCTTGGGTTTATAGATTAATGCTTTTCTAACCAAGATTTTAACTTGATTGTAATAATAGTTGTATAAGTAACTGAATATAAAGGCTTTTATATTTTTATATTGTTGGACTATGCATAGTACTGCATATATGCAATTTACTCATTTTGATTATCATTTTCAGATATTCTGGTGAACAAGACCCAATTGGCAACTGATGAAAGTGAAGTAGGGAAGACAATAATGGTATACCTGAGGAATGCAGGTGACCGATACTTCGGTAGAAAGAGACCAAACGACTCGCTTAGTTAGCAAAATCATGATGACAATTCCACTCTGTTTCAACAACATGATTCTGATGGAACAAGTGTACAGTGCTTCTGATGACTGTAGTCAACTATTCATGTCATTTGTTTTACAACTCAATTTGACCTTAATAGAGTTATGGCAACTTGTCAGGCTTTTGATTAATTTATTTATTAATTTTTTGTGTGGTGGCCTTGACTTGATTTAAATGAATGATTTGATGTAGAGTACTATAGTAGATTCACATCAACTGTGCATCTGATGTCTAGGCCAGTCCATTACGACGCTCCTGATTGGCTGTTGATAAGCCAGTGACAGGGCTGGAAACTCTGTCTCTCGAGAGTTCACATAGGCAGGATGTGTTCCATCTCTCCTGAGGTATGTCTTTCAGGAGAGGTGGAACATACATCCTGCCTATGTGAACTCTCGAGAAAGACTGAAAGCTTCCAGCCCCGTGATTGACTGATCAACAGCCAACCAATCAGGAGCGTCGTAAGGGACTGGCCTTGACATCAGATGCACGGTTGATGTGAATCTACTATAGTATCATTCTTTTCTGTGGTTATTCAGTGTATGCTGTAATTTATGGTGCTTTTTACCTCAAAGTTGATATCACCAAGTTTTATAAAATATTTTCCATAGAAATTAGATATTAAATTAAGGACAACTTTAAACACAGTATTAATTCTTCCTATCGACTGATATTTATCTGCATACAAGCATTTAAATTATATTAAAAAATAAGTTTTTACAATTACTACTTGATACTTGCCACCATCACCCTATAGTATTTTAATCAAAAATTAATTGGATGAATATTGCAATATACAGATACAGAAGGGTAAAATTTTTCCTTAGAAAACTACAAAAGAAATGTATTGTCTATGTTGTACATCACCCTGTTGTAGCTAAAGCTTGGAAATAAAACTACACAATAATGTTTTATACAAGTAAGTAACAGGAGCTTCTAAAATTTCATCCAGTGGGTTCTTTCAGGTGTAGAACACTGTTGAGCAACCTTTATTCGTGTAAAACATAATAGTGGATTTTGTTATTGAAATAGCTACCCAAAAATGTCATCCATTGGAATTCCTTTATGAAGCCCAGACTGGGTATCATTCATTATTCCATTGTCTAACCAATGCATAAAATTGGATCCCCTTATTTTTCCCAATCCTTATGCAGCACGTACTTCGGAAACACGGCTGATAATTTAAAACTGATTATAGCAGCCACAGTGGAACATAAATTGGATACTGGTAATCATGCCAGCATCTACCCAATAATGCAAAGGGGGTACTCTAACATTGTTCCTGTACTTTTCCAACACATACACTGGGAAGATTGTGGGTTGTATGAATTGGCCCAAAGAAACTGGTGCCAGATTTAAATTGGACCAATGTTTCTGACAATTAGGTAGTACTGAGCCCAAGTCAGGAAGTCCAGTACTGGACCAATGTATGGCCAATACTTGGTGTGCTGGTAGCAAGCAATTTTGAACACACACTTGCTATATTGTGGAGGAGAGGTGAGGTGCATTCAGACTGTGCATAGTGGTCTTATAAAAGCAGTGTGCATTTTCAGTGCAATGTGTGCGTGGTTCAACTGGTGCACAGACACGGCAGTTCAAACTAAATTTGTAAGGGACCAATATCTTGGTAAAAATCAAATTGTTTATGAGCAATACATTATCAAATCTTGTATGGCCTATATCTGGAATGGAACAAGTAAAAAATCTTGATAAAATAAATTTATTTTATTTTTTAGTCAATTGGTCTCTACAGGTTTTGACTACTGCCTGCTGGGCATGTTGGGAAAAATTTATACACAGCAGTATTTACACCTGAATCAAGGTCTACACAGCAAACCCACACCCCTGGAATGGTATAATGGAAAATATAAGCATGTCTGCAAGCTGTTATAGAGGATGTATCTATAGGTTCGTGTGACTGCATGATCTTTACAAATAAAACTATACATTTTGCAAAAAAAAAAAAAAAAAAAGAACATACAGTAACTTGAAATCTAGGTATATATACAAACAGGCTTAGGTATATAAGTTTCTTATTGCTAAGCAGTTTTTACTCTATCAACAAGGCCAATGATATCATATATAGCTTGTATAATAATGTGTATAAATCTCCCTGAGCTTATATAGTTCCTGTAGAGAAAACATCTAGGTAAAAAGGACATGGACTCACTTGTAAATTGCCACCGAAGAATCTAAGAAGTAGTACATGGTTGTAATACATGTTGTTAGGTTGTCCACCAAGACACTATGGTAGACAGCCATTTATATTTGTTGGGTGTTCCCAGTGTCTTCTACATCTCCTCTGCCACTTCTCCGGCAATGAAAAACTGAAAGAAAATGTAAAAAATATTTCATTTCTCAAGGAAAGTATGAGTGGTTTATTCAATCAAGCAATTGAAACGCTAATTTTTCTTTTTACTAAAAATTAATGACAAGCAGTTATAAACAATTTTATCATAATTTTAGAAACCATAATTATGATGAAAACACAAATGGCCACAAAACCTGAATTATTATATAATATTGTATATTTACATGGTTTACATGATAACAGGCCACATGTCCTAAAAAGTAGACAGGAAAAGGTTCACATGTCCTAAAAGACATCAGTAGACAGGCCAGTGGAATGATGTGGACACTACTGTCAAGAAATGGTAGTCTAGTGGGTAGAGCGGGCATCACTTCTAGCCTTGGCGCATAGAGTGGGCATCACTTCCTGCCCAGGATTGCTTTGAGGGTTCTTGAGGCACCATTGCCATATCTGATCTGCTTGCTTAGATGTCTTGGGGTTTCTGACCTGAAAACCAGAAAGTCATTGCTAGACAACAAGACACTGTAATGTTTTTCAGTCAAAACATCCAAAAATATTGTATGGTTTCTCTTTAAAAGTATTCTAAAATTACTGTTTTAAGCTTTCTGTAAAATCTTATTTTATCATAAAAATATCATTTTTACATTGTGACTTACAGAGCAATTACATACAGCCAATTCCACATTAAAAGAGGTGGGAATCATGGACATATGCTACTTCAAGACATTAATAACAAGTAATGACTTAAAATAGCCAGTTTGGAAGCATTGCGACAGTGCTTATTGTACATTACATGGTGAGAGAGCACTGCAGCCACCTCAGGTTGGTGCTCCCTTTACTTGTGGAAAGTGTGGCAGTTTTGGCCAAGGATCGACCCTACTTTAGTGGGAGCTTCACAGTCACGGAAGTGCACCAGATGACTGACAAAAATGTAAAAAAGGGTGTCCTTGCCTGCGCGGCAACACCATGCACGCTGCCAATAAGGACCCAATGTACAACAATTTTCAAACTTTCAGTGTCTTTCAGGTACTGTAATGCAAATATACTGATTTACATCTCCAGAATGTCAACTGGATAATTGTTTCCAATGAAAAATTATGCCTAAAGGCGAGTGAAGGGGCAACCGCTCTGACTTCATGCGCTTTAGCTTTAATGGAGGGCAGAACATTTCGCCTGAAGTAGTGTGTCTCAGTGATCAGACTTCTCAAAAAGAATTATATGGCGTTCTTAGACAGGACGCAAAGGAGATTTTACAGAACACCAGAGTTATTTGCAGATTCTTTGATTTTCTGTTATCTGAAGGCAGTACTTTAATGCTCTGACAGGGCATAAAAGTCTTCCTTCCTCCTCTAGGCTGAGGGTGTCCATCAGGCTCCTGATGATGAACGAGTGAGGCCAAGGCTTGGAAATTTCCCCGTTTTTGGCAAGAAATCCAAGAAAAATTAACAGATAGCGCCCTCCCGGAGAACCCTGTTCTCCTGTCTATCGCCTGCAATTCATTGACCTTGACCTGTTTCGTAATAGCCAGCGCTACCAGGAAAAGCATCTTGGTAAGTTTCTTAAATGATACTGAGTGGAGATGTTCGAAAGTGGGGCCTGAGAGCCATTTCAGTACCATGTCTAAATTCCAAGACTACTCCCATCTTCTCTCGACGTCTCAAAGGATTTGATGACATCATTGATGTCTTGGTTCAAGTGCAGATCTCATCCTCTGTGCTTGAATACAAAGCTAAGTACTGACCTATATCCTTTTATGGTAGTGGGGGACAACTTTCTAGTGGTCTTCAGAAAGTAAAAAATCTATAATTTGGGTTGTAGAGGTCTCAGAAGAACAGACATTATTCTGTCTGCACCAACCTCTGAAAATAGCTCACCTCAATCGGTCGGTAGAGCCTACTAGTAGAAGATCATCAACATTTAGCAAGGGCTTCTGCAGCTTGCTTCGAAAAGCCATTTGCTCTAACAAGTCTCCCGACAGTCTGAATCCTGCCAGTGCCAGAGCGGATAATCCTTGGTGGAATCTGTGGAAGTGTGGCTGTTTGAGTAGTGACTGTTTTTGCGGAAGGAGTTATGAAGTCCACTGACAGTCGTAGTAGGTCTGGAAATCATTCTTTTCTTTAGAAACATTCTGTTGTGCGGAGAATTTGTTGATCACTTCCCTTATTATAGCAAATGGTGGAAACGCACTGACATCCAGTCCTGTCCAGTCTAGCAGCATGGCATCTGTTGCCATTGCAAACGCACCCGGGACTGGAGAGCAAAAGATTGGAAGATGATGGTTCTTTGCCGTTGCGAAAAGGTCCACTGATGATTTGCCACAGTTTCCATAGGTTGTTGCATACTTGAAGAATGTCCACTCTGTCGGAAGGACTTCATATTTAATCTTCCCAGAACAAAGCGATTGAGAATAGTCACTCGATTTCCTTCTGCACAGAGAAGAAAATTCTTTGCTGTCTGGCAAAGGGTGAATGAATGTGTACCTCCCTGCTTGTAGATATAGGACAGGGCTGTTGTGTTGTCTGAATAAACCTCGACTATTCTCCCGGAGACTAGACGAGAGGAGTATTGGAGGCCAAGGATAATTGCCAACAACTCTTTCACGTTGATGTTAAGGGCTTTCTGATCTACTGACCATTTTCTTGACACCTTCTGGCATCCTAGGAGGGCGCCCCACCACAGATCCAAAGCATCTGAATAAAATTTCAGGTCAGGGTTCAGAGGCAAAAGTTTTTCTGCAGACAATCACCACTGAAGGTCTACCTTGGTCTCTGAGGAGATAGGGAGGACGAAGGAGTCCAGTTGAGTTTTCCTGCACACATTACCCTCAGGTAAAAACTGAAGTGGATGAATGTGAAGTCTGCCAAGCTTCACAAAGGTCTCAACAGGGGCTAGTGTTCCTAGCAGACTCACCCATTGGACTGCTGAACACATCTTGAGGGTGAGAAACTCCCAGACTGTCAGAGAGTTCAGAACCATGCCCAAATATTGAATCTTCTGGGTAGGAATTAATTGGGATTTCTTGACGTGTATTGGTTTGTTCTGTTTGTCATTCTCCTGTCTGTATATTTCTGGGTCTTCATCTACTTTAATCAGTCCTTCCCATGCACTCCTTAGGCACTTGTCTTCATTGGTTTTCAGATATTGCCCCAGTACTCTCCTGCCGATGTTGACGCAGTCCTCTATGCTTAGTAACCCTTTCCCCCCCTCCTTTCGTGTTATGTAGTCTGTCTTTGCTCTTGGATGTAGTGCTCTGTGTATTGTCATGCGTTTCCTTGTTTTCTGGTCTATGCTGCAGAGTTCTGCCTTCATCCATTCCACTACTCCTTTGCTGTATCTGATTACTGGTACTGCCTATGTGTTATGGCTTTCATCATATTTCTGGTGTTGAGTTTTGACTTTGAGTATCGCCTTAAGTGTCTGCATATATTCTTTCCTGCTCGTGTCCTTCATCTCTTGGTGGTTTATATCCTCTCCTTCTATTATTCCTAGGTATATCCTGTCTCATCTATGTCTTTGATGCTATGCTCATCTGGTAGCTTTATCCCTTCAGTCCTTGTTACCTTGCCTTTTTGTATGTTGACCAAGGCACATTTTTCTATTCCAAACTCCATCCTGATGTCCCCAGATACAATTCTTACAGTTTGGATAAGGGTATCTTATTTCCTTGATGCTCTTACCATACAGCTTGATGTCGTCCATAAACATCAGATGCTTGAGTTGGTACCCAGCATCCATCTTCAGCAGTACTTTTGTCATGGGAATCATGGCTACTACGAAGAGTAGTGAGGACAGTGAGTCACCTTGAAAGATCCCTCTCCTAATGTTAACCTCTGATAGTCTTATCCCAGAGCCTCCTAGTGTTGTATTCCAGTTGCGCATTGTATTTTTGAAGAAGCATTTAACCATCCCTGGATTTCATGGGTTCAATAATAGGAAATCCTTCAGCACAGAGAAGACAAAGTCATGATCTTCAATCTAGAAGTAAACAGAATATTGAGGCACCATATTTATAATAAAAGAACTGCGCTAGATAAGAATATGAAAAAAGAAAAGCATGGCATCTATTTTCCAGGCGTCTCAAGAATACAGCACAAATTTCAAAGTCCCCAATCACGCTGTCATATGTCCACTGATATTTAGCAAGTTCATTACCTCCTTCACCTATGGCGCAGAGGGATAATTGTTGATAAAAGCAGTCAGTCTGACCTTTGGCCAACAACTTGACTTAGCCTTCTTAACTGGCTATCAAGAAATATCTACTACCTTTCCACCCCGTATTCCTTCTACTCCTTACTACGATGAAAAATGAAAAAGTTCAAGGCAAATAAAGCAAGAACCATAAGGAACTGTTAAGGTACAGACATGGAAGTCATCAGACGTCAATATGAACTACCATAACTAACATGAGGAGGAATTTGATTGCTCCCAAACCACCAGAAAATGAGACACCTGACTGAACTGTCCAACTCGCAGGAAGGTCATGAGTTATTGGTTTTCCTTCTCCAGTAGGACAATGACCACTGTATTTACTTCGGTATGGATTCCAGCAATGAGGTCCTCAGATAAATATCTCTTAAGGTTCAAACTAGTAGGGACTGACTAATAAAAGATACTGGCTAATACTGCAACTTCAGAATCACTGTTGGACTGGATTGGATTATCAAATTTAGTCAAGATTCCTAGCGCTGGGACCTATAAGGTCATTCAGTGATGAAAGTGGTGTTGAAACATTCGTTGGGAGAGGATGGAAGATAGTGATCGTGAACAGAGGGACAGTAAAAGGAATGGAAGGGGTTGCAGCTGGGGGCTGAAGCTATGTTCACTGTAGGCAATACTTAATGCCTACAGTGAACAGTATGAAGTTCACTGACAGCACTTCTTGCCAAATAGGAGAATCACTACTCTATACAAATCAGGACTATTTTCAAGCAACTCTACATGACTGGTTCCTCAAAAGCCTGAAACAACCAGAGCCTTCTCCTAACGATGGCCACAATCCTTCGGCCACAATCCTTCCCTCCTCTTGCCTGGAGGCTACCATATGATCTCTCAGTGACTCTGAAACAACCTTATTGATGGCCTCCTGCGCTGCTTCTGAATCTTGGGCACAGATCTTTCTCAAACTGACACATAACTGAATATGAACACTGTCTGCTCTCCTCGCCTTTCCATGTGGTGTCATATACGTACACAAAGTGAAACGAAGACTCTCAAAGGCAAGAGCCAAAGGAAACAGTCCTATCCTGGAGAAGGAAAATACCAGAGTTGTCTAGAAAAATCTGGATCCATTTTTTCCTGACAATCCTACGCAACGCTCAGGTTTTGCAAGCAGAACTGTGAAGCATGAAACAGAGTTTGTGGTTCAAATTTATCTGTAAATACGTTCAAGAAAAATTCTTTTCATGCAGTTTGACTGCACAGGCAGTGTTTTGAATATTAAAAGGACTCTCCTTTCGATCCTTTATAATATCATTTGGACAAATTGACCAATGCAGAATCTTTGAGTAGTAATGCAAAGTGACGCTGAATCATCCATAAGTCCCCTCTGCCTCTTTCTCCCAGGGGCAAGGTATACCACCATAGGTAGGACTGTGTAATTGTCTATCAATCAAGAGCTGGTTTTGTTGTAAAGTAAATCAAATGTTCACTTATAATTCTTTTGTATTTTTGCCACGATAGTTTTGGCTAAGGGTTTTTTGAATGATTGATCTCATTGTCTTTATGTACATTGCTGGATTCATGGGGTCAATTGTTTCAGAGTTTACTTCCTTTGTAAGTTGTCAGTTAGTGCGAGTCCGCCTTTAAGTTCATGTATTTGTTAAACTTGAATAGCTTAGTTTTATAATAAAAATGAAAAAAAAAAACACCCTCATCTTGCTGGACCTTCACTTAGATGTTTGTTGATTTAACCCTTAATGCCAGGCAGTAATAGTCCTACACCATCTTGGGACAGAACCACCCAGCAAAAGAAAACATTTGTAGGGGAAAAACAAATCAACAAGAGCAAAACTGACTATTAAATCCCAATAAACCATGCACATTTACATAGCAGTCAGAGTCTGCAAGAACAAGTGCAAGAACTGGGGTGGTAGAAGCTGGTTCCTCTTGTGAAGTAGCAGATGAGACAGAAAGATGGCAGGCTGAACCTTAACCTGTTGCACAACACCTCAGGTCACAGGAGGAAGCAGAGACAGCAATTATGCAACAGTAGACAGCAGACTCCAACACATATAACTGTACTAGGGAGATTACAGGGTTTGACGGTTCCTGTTTCAGCAGTATTACCTTAAACAAGGAATTAACCTTGGCTGCTGAGGCAGTCTCGGCTGACGAAGAGGCATGAGCCGAACAAGTTACAATCAAGGCAGCATGAACTGGCTCCTAAGGGAATACAGATTTTTAAAATTTTGTCATTTACCTCACAAAATGAAGCTGTCACAAGAAACACCTGACAAACAGCAGTTGTAGGGATCTGCTCATCTGATGCACCGTAGACTCAAAAGGGCATTTCATGAGAAATTCCGAAGTTTAGCTGACAAAAGGAATGGCGACTGAAAATGGGACACATTAGGACAAAACTGAATTTTTCCCTTGTGGGGTTGTTGTTGTTGTAGTTGTTGTTGCTACTGTTCTTCTTCCCCTTCGTTTCCTCTGGAGCACTTGCTATATTTAGCTCAACACACACACACACACACACACACACACACACACACATATATATATATATACGTATATATATATATATATAGTATATATATATATATATATATATGTATGTATGAATATATATGTATGTATGTGTATATATATATATATATATATATATATATATATATATATATATATATATATATATATATATATATATACACACACACACACACACAGATGGGCATGAGTTTGATTTTCAAAATCAAAATCACAATTTTTAAATCAAAATCGTGATTTTGATTTGATTTGTAAATCCCAAAATTTCAGGTGATTTGGATTTAAAATCACCAAATGTAAGTGATTTTGATCTTGAAAATACATCAAGATCACTAAAATCACTGCACAAAGGACTGAAGAGTCCAGGGTTATCCAAGTTAAACCCTGCAACTATGGGAAAGTGCTCAGTTCTTTGGAACGCAGCAGGAAAACCCAAGAGTTCGGAAATAAATACAATTATCCGTAAACAACTCTGGTATCAATGTGTAACAAGGTGGTGGAATTCTGCATATGATTCTATTCTTCAAATAGACAACTGGGAACGAAGATGAATACATTAATGCAAGAGTTAAAGCTTCCTGTGTGTAAAGAAAATGAGCTCGAGTTCTTAGAAGAATATGTAGTTGTTATGAAACCAATCGCTGTTGTTGCCTTAAGTTGCAGGAGGAGGGAAATTGTTATTACGATGTTTGATACCCACTTTCAGTAACCAAAGAATCTCTTCCAACAGTAATGCCGTATAACTTACAGTTGAGACACCTAGCCATTACTGGAAGCAGTACTTTCAGGGTATAAAGCTAGATTTCAGAAGTACTTGGATTTGGATCCTGAGATTAAGTTGAGATGAGTTTCTTTAACTAAATGTGAGAACACAGAGGAAGTAAAAGCACAAATTAAATCCGCTCTACAAATGGCTGTAAGAAAGATCACATCTTCAAATGTTGACATGGAAGAGTGACAGTGGAGAAGAGGATTTCTTCAAATCCTTAGAAGGTTCATCAACAACTCCTCACAATAAAGATTTGGAAGTATTGCACTAATTTCAGGACACAAGTAAAAATCTCTCTTGTTTACCCTAATTTACTTTAAGTATTTAAATGCTGTAATATTCCTCTTCCATCATCAGTTCCTGTAGAAAGATTTTTTTTCATTTTCAGGAATGATACACAACCCTAAAAGGACACACCTTTCTGAGGCAAAAATCGAACAGCTTGTTTTATTAAAGGCGAATGGAAAACAAAATGAATTTTAGAACATACCCCCTTTTAGCTCTTAGAATTCCTACAATACAATTTTTTTGTTTTTGGGGGAGGGTTGTTTTTTTTATTTTATTTTTGTTTTTTTGGGTTTATGGTTTTGGTTTTTTGGTTTGGAATATACTTATAAACAGAATGTGTCTTTTTTTACAACTTAATGCAACATGTTGCAGTTGCACAGTAACATTTTTAGGTGATTTTTATAGTGATTTTGAAAATGATTTTGACAATCATTTAAATTTACAGTTGATTTTGATCAAAACGACTGATTTTGCCTGATTTTTATTTTGATATTGAAATCAATGTTTTGGGGTGATTTTGATTCTGATTTAAAAAATCACTAAATTTAGTGATTTTGCCCATCTGTGCATATATAATAATATATATATATATATATATATATATATATATATATATATATGTATATATATATATATATATATATATTATATATATATATATATTATATATATGTTATATATATATATATATATATATATATATATATATATATATATGTATATATTATATATATATATATATTATATCTACTATATATATATATATATATATATATATATATATATAGGTATGTATATATATATATATATATATATATATAATATATATATATATATAATTATAAGTATATATATTATCATTATTGTATTATATATAATATATATATTATATCTATATATGTAATATAATTATATATTATATATATTATATATTATTATAGATATATTATATATATTATATAATATATCTATATATATTATATTATATATTATATTTATATATATATATATATTATATATATAGTAATAGATTAATAATAATATATATATTATAATATAGTATATTAATGATATATTATATATAATATCTATATATATATTATATTATATATATTTATATATATTAATATAATAATATATATAATATATATATTATATATATCTATATATATATATATATAAATATATATATTTATATATATATATAATATATATAATATATATAATATATATATATCTATACAATGTATCACCACATGGATCCCAGGAAAAATAAGAGACAGGGTGTAGGTCCTGACCGGTTTCGGCTTTATTTTCAAGCCATTGACAAAGGACTGATACATAGTATTAGAATTCACGAGTATATATACTACAGAGACAGTACTGACGAACATACACACAACCGTTTGAGACTGCAGATCCACCCACAGGCAAGTGTCAAGGTAGGAGTGGCTTTCAAAAATCATTTGGCTAAAATTTACAATAAATTCTCAAGGGATACTACCGCTTAGGGTACAAGTCCCACACCTGACAGGTGTCAGGGAGGCGCGGTTGAACATCTCATTACCACTACTGGCCCCTTTACTGTATTTACAAATCCTATTTCCATATATCTCTACAGCCTATCTAAAATTTAAACAGTTTACAAATTTCTTTTTATATTAAAAGATCAAGTTTATACATTCCTTGACTGATGTTCATATTATTGTTGTAACTTTCTTTTATAAAACTAGATTCAATGATATTCCTTTCCAATGCATTATTAGAACACACCAGCATTTTTTGCCCATTCCCAGTTAATAGCATGATGTTCTCACTAACATGTACAAATATACCACTATTTCCATGTGCATATCTCACACATTGTTTATGTTGTTCTATTCTTTTTTCCAGTGCTTTCCCCGTTTGACCAATATAAAAGTTGTCACAAGACTTAAAGGGGATTTTATTTACAATTCCTTTAGCAATGTCGGGGAGTTCTTAATAAGTACCTGTTTCATTGTTTTATTGTTTTCAAAAACTACATTAACACAAAAATTCTTCAGGAGATATGGGGTATCTTTCATATTGTTATTATAAGGTAGTACAAGCAAATTTTTGTTGTTGTAAGGTTCTTTTTGGTTTTGATACATGGCCTTTTTTGTTGCTTTTAATGCCTTATTTAGTACATTATCTGGATATTTCAGTTTCTTGCCTGTATTCCGAATCTTATCTATCTCCTCATCTATATATTCTGGGCTACATACCCGTAGTGCTCTTAAAAACATGGATGCAAACACTGATCTTTTAACCTTATTGTTTTGTCCAGAAGAGAAATGTACATAGGAAGAAATATTAGTAGGTTTTCTGTAAACACTATACTTAAACCCACTACTATTTCACCATATGAGGACATCCAAAAAGGGTAGGCATTCATCTTTTTCTATTTCCATAGTAAATTTAATTGATGGTACTAATTGATTTAACCTGGCAAAAAAGTTATTTACATCTTCGTTCCCTGGCCATACACAAATTATGTCGTCAACATATCTAAACCAAGGTACATTGTGTGGAATTATATTGTTTAAAATTTTCTTTTCAAAAAATTCCATATATAAATTACTTAGCACTTTGGACAGAGGGTTTCCCATTGCCAAACCAAAATTTTGTGAGTAGAATTTTCCATTGAATTCAAATTTACAGTCTTTAACATATAATTTTATCAGTTCAATTAAGGTGCTTTTAGAAAATGGAATATCCAGTTGTCTGTTTTCTAATAATTCCGATAGAAACTCCAATAAATCATCAATAGGCACTTTTATGAATAGAGATACTACATCAAAGCTCACAAGTTTCGATTCACCATTAACTTTTACCATTTAGTTTATCTACCAAGTCCAAATTATTCTTAATATTGGCATTAGAGATGTTACCTACCAATGGGTTAAGGATATCCACTAAATATTTTGCTAATTTATAAGATGCGGAACCCACTGAGCTGATAATTGGTCTGGCAGGGAGGTTTGTTTTATGGGTTTTTATCGTACCATACATATACGGTAGCGATGGAGAGGTCACACACACCCTCTTTATAAGGCTTTCGTTGCCTTTTAACAGATTTTTCACTTTTTTATTTAAATCACTATTCACACTTTCTATCGGGTTCTTATCTAATTCTTAATAAGTGCTATTATCACCCAATAGACTTTCAATTTTTTTTCAATGTATTCATTTTTGTTTAAAATTACTCGGGCACCTGATTTATCTGCTTTTGTCATGTGTATATCTTTATCTTTCTTCAGTTCATTGATGGCATTCATAAATCTTTTGGGTACGTTTGTGGTGTCTGACTTTTTCATACTTCCATAAATCACTCCCTTAATTTTGTTGACCTCTTCACTAGTTAAATCACTATATTTTTCCAAGTTGCACAATCCTTTAGTAATTTCTACACTATTTATACTTCCAGTTGATAGAGCAAAATTTAAACCATAGCCTAAAGCACTGGTTACATTACTATCCAGATGCTTGTTCGATAAATTGTGTGGACTTGTACCCTAAGCGGTAGTATTCCTTGAGAATTTATTGTAAATTTAGCCAAGTGATTTTTGAAAGCCACTCCTACCTTGACACTTGCCTGTGGGTGGATCTGCAGTCTCAAACGGTTGTGTGTATGTTCGTCAGTACTGTCTCTGTAGTATATATACTCGTGAATTCTAATACTATGTATCAGTCCTTTGTCAATGGCTTGAAAATAAAGCCAAAACCGGTCAGGACCTACACCCTGTCTCTTATTTTTCACCTGTGGATATGTGTGATAAATGAATCACGTGCTAAAGTGATTATAATCATATATATATATATATATATATATATATATATATATATATATATATATTATATATATATATATATATATATACAGTAGTACCTCGAGATACAAAATTAATCTGTTCCGAGGCGCCTTTCGTATCATGAGGTTTTCGTATCTTGGACCACATTTTACATGTAAAATGGCTAATCTGTTCCAAGCCCTCCAAAAACACCCCAGTAAATTTCATAATAAAGCTAAATTGACCTATAAACAATGAAATACTACAACAATTTGGACCATTCAATACCTAAATTAAGAATAAAAATGCAAAACCTGTAAATTAAGTGTATATTAGTGTACAAGAAATATTATTACTGTAACGTAAAATGTGGAAGCTTACCTTTCGAGTGAGGCTACGTACATACGTAACTATCCAAGGAAGATTGCTTCTGCCTACTTTTCACAATGTTCCTGTGAGCCTTTTCGGGGGGTGTCTTCTACAAATGATTGCACTTTATGAAAAGCGGCTTTAATTTCTGCTGTTTTTTTTCTTTTGTACATATGTACGTACGTACACTTTAAAAAATATATGTACACAATGTTCCTGTGTGAGCCTTTTCGGGGGGGTGTCTTCTACAAATGATTGCATTTTATGAAAAGCGGCTTTAATTTCTGCCAGTTTTTTTTTCTTTTTTTGATTTTTAACTTTTTTTTTTACTTTTTTTTACTTTTCGTAGGTTTTTTTTTTCTTTTCTTTTACAGAATTTCAACTTTCTGTTTTTTATCACTTGGTTCATTTTTTTCACCTCATGACTCTGTTGGCCCTGGTGTCCATCAAAACCCTGTTCAACCAAATGCTCTCTCTGCAACTGATTGGGGTACTGAATGTTCGGCTGCTGACCTTCAACATAAACTGAAGTGCCTTGATTATACGTACGTACTGGTATGCATGTTGTAAATGATTGGTCTACACCCTCTGTTCAGCAGGGAGTGTATATTCTACCAACCTTGCAAAGTTTCCAGTTATCCCATGAGAGAGACCTTGATCACTTATCCCATGTGAGAGATCTTGGTCACTTTTTTTTTTAAATAACTACACATTGACGATCCCGAAAAACGAATACCGCGTGCGTACTATAACAATGCTGGTACCGAGTGGCCGAAGCACGCCACCACGTGTACATAGTAGATGCATGATGGGAGGGACGCTAGTCAATAGGAGAGAAGGATTTCATGGCCGCGACTAGCATCAGGAACCAATGGGAGAGCAGGAGGATGGTGGCGAGTCTATACTAAGATGACGGCGCGTGGCGCGATTTTCAAAATTGTTATCCGGGCGAATCTCGGACTTTCAGAAACCTTTCATATCTTGAAAACTTTTCATATGTAGAGCCGTTAAATTTTTCGTACTGGGTTTGATATCTTGAGTTTTTCGTAAGTTGAGCCTTTCGTATCTCGAGGTACTACTGTATACAATATATTATATATATATATATATATATATATATATTATATATATATATATATATATATATATATATATATAAGAATAGTGTTCCCCCCGTATATTCACGCATTCTCCGGATTCGCGGACTCACACATTCGCGGATTTTTCTTTGGAACATATCTAGAAATTATTCGCGGATGGACTCGCCCATTCGCGGAATTTTCCGACGAAAATAATCACTAATTAGTGTATTTTGATGTTTATTTTCATGACTAAATACATTTTTATGATACAAAAATGATTTACTAATTTTCAAATATTAATTTTGATTAATACTGTATTAGTAGTTTAATAAGTTAAAATGATATCACATAATAAAAATAATAATTCTCTCTCTCTCTCTCTCTCTCGTCTCTCTCTCTCTCTCTCTATCTCTCTCTCTCTCTCTCTCTCTACTACAAAGATGTATGTTTTTTTGTATGATAAATAAATGATTTACTATTTTCAAATATTAACATTAATTTATACAGCAATAATATCAATTCATTAAAGAAAATACCAGTGAATTAGTAAGATTTTAGCATATAAATTAAAAAAATTATGGAAGAATGAAGGAAATCTCAGTCAGATTCTTTCTCTAACTCCAGTACTAAAAACAAAAACAGAGATACGTATCAAGTTAAGTGACCGGAGGGGGAAGGAGCTGATTTGTTGCTGCCATCAAGTGCTCATTAATTTTCCACCCCCCCCCCCTCTCTCTCTCTCTCTCTCTCTCGGATTGTAAACACGCTTTGTGTGAGCTCTCTATATAATGAGTTTTTGTGCAAGTTCTAGGGATACTACACCTTTCACCGTGTTATATAAGTTACAGTAAGACTCAGTGACCATTTTAGTAACAACAGTGTGTATATAGGATTTTTATACTACTCTGTAGTTACGATATAAAACTCATTCTCCGTGGCATACCCACTCGGTCGGCTGCGCCTCAGTTCGCGCATGCGCAGTGTGCATGTGATGTCTATTGTGACGTGAAAAGGCTGCGGCTTCACTAATAATGGATTACTCCGGACCAGCCTCTGTTTCTGAGGTTGAAAATGATCTGCACCTGACTGATGATGAGGATGTAGATATGACTCATTGGCCACCACTCACACAATCTCTTCTCATAAGCCCTCCATTTAAAAGTACTGTTGCTAATACCCCCATGAAGCACCCAGTGGATTATGGGTCAGATACTAGCAGTGCTCCACAGTCTCCTGCTGCTAAAACATCCAAATGTCAAGAGATTTTCACTAGACAAAAGAGTGATGTCACTCTGCCTCAACCCCCTACACGACTTGCTTCCTCTGCTACCCCAGCTTTTGCTCCCCGAGATGAATATGTTAGGTTGGTCTTCAAAGAAAATTTGAGCACTGACACTAAACTACGGTGGCTGACTGAAGTAAACAGAACCTTCAAACTTGATAAGGAGCTGGCAGAGGTGAAAATGTCTGCAATCACATCTAAATTTGTATATATTGCAAGGAGTCGTGAGGACATCATTGGCAGGGTGAAGGGTGGTGAATTTCTGTCCATAAGCCTGGATATTCAAGATTCAATAGACAGACCCCGTAAGTATTTAACATATCTCATTACTCGTTACCCTATTGAAGCAAACCCTAACCTTGCTAAGGAACTGCCTGGTGTATACAGTGCACGAAGATTTCTTCAAAATGGGAACCCTATTAATCGCATTGTCATCACATGGAGTCTACTAGAACCACCACCATCTGTTTATGAGTTTTCCTTCCTCCCTTGCCTCCCTCCTTGTGAATTATGCAGGATGAAGGATGATCAGCCCAACTGTTTCAACTGCTGGGGTACTGGCCATATCTCCCGATATTGCTCTGCCTCACCTAAGTGTGCCTGGTGTGCTGCAGCCCATTCCACACGCACCTGTCCATACCGTAAACCTGTTACTGATGCTTCCACCTCATTGTCAGAATCATCATCAACTCCAGAGACTGTGCATTGGAAATGCCCTCGTTGAGGTGAAGCAGGAGTTAATGTTTAGCATGGATGTTCCAGACGGTCGCGTGCTGCCACGCAGTCACTTCCACTGACACCACCACCACAACCAGTGTCAACCTCCTCGTTATGCCCTCCTGAATCAGCTGAAATTTCAAAACTTCGTAGGCTGTTGCTGCCTTGGAATCGCACTGTACAGCACTAGCGACACGCTTCTTTGATGCTATTGATGTACGCTTCGATAGCTTGATCGCTCAGCAGGCTACCACTGCAAGTAACCTCGACACACTAGTCAAGGCACAACAAGTTCTCATAACTCTGTTGCCTCACTACTGAGTAGCTAGATACTGTTGCCTCTTGTCTTGAAAGGGTCAGTGGCCTCCTGCCAGCTCAGCCTCCTACACTTGGTGCACCATCTAACAGTGCTGCTTCTCTGGTACATGCTCGACCTGTCTCTCGCAGCGTTAAGGGTAAACTTCGCTAGACTCATGCAACTACATGGTCCTTTCATGGAATGCCCCTTGGAATGAGACAATACTCCAGACTCACTGCACTCAGGACATATATTTATCGCCATCACCCACAAGTAATATTTATTCAAGAAGCCTTCCCTGGCGGTGCTCAGCCAGGTGATGAAGCTCCAACACTCTCCGGTTATGTTTCATATGTACATCATGTCAGGAATGGTCTTATTACTTACATCCACTCTTCTCTCCCTCATCAACTCCTTCGCTCATCAGCAGATATTAACATGACCTTCCAACTTTTTCAGGTTAAGATAGGTGATGGTCATATTCGATTATGCAATGTTTACTCTGCCCCTGGCCTAATTAACCTCTCGGCACCTCCTACACCTACAAAACCTTGGCATGATCTACATGGGTGATTTCAATGCCAGACACCCAGATCTTGGTGATGTCTCTCCGATTCCCAACCGCAGTGGAGTTCCTCTGCTCAACTACATCCATCGTTACCATTTAACCCGTTGGGATATAGGTGGTGCCACACACATCTGGGGGGGCACTCTTGATCATATCCTTACATCTGGGCTCGTGGCATCACATGTCTCCTGTCATTCTGTTCCCTCGCTCTTTTCTGACCATGTTGCCTTATGACCTACAGTAGCACAATACAGACTCATCCAAGTGACCCCCTATCATCGTACCCGGATCACCATTCCACCCAAGTACTGCCCAACATATGTTTCATACATCTCCTCTGTCCTACCTACCTTTGATAAACACTCTCCAGAACACCTGTATAATTCTTTGGTAAAAGCTACCCATGACTTCTATCAACTATATATTGTCAGACCTCACATTAAAAGTCATCTTGTTGCCCATGCCTGGACCTTGGATCAACGCATTATGCAAGCAGAAAGAGTTGCGGCTGATGCTGGCCTTGCCTTTCAGACACAACCGACACCTAATCATCTACTTCAATATCAGCAGGCGAGGGATGATTTAGTTGCGCTCCAGAAGTGTGTCTACACTGAGTCATGGTATAAATACACTGACCTAATTAACCACCAGACTAGCGTTGGGACCATGTGGTATCTCATCAAAAGGACTGTCAAGAAAAAAACCACATGTGCACTTCATCACAGTCCACAAGCATATGCCCAGGATCTCATCACTACTTGGTCAACCCAGTCACGGTCCAGTAATCTCCCTGTACAAATCCAAGAAACACTTTCTTCCCAGAGCAATTTACGCAACCTTCGTCTGATGGCTGCATTGTTGGAATCAGACAAGGAGGACAAAGAGCTGATCACCGAGGATGAGCTGCGACGTGCTGTTATGGGGAAAAAAAATCCTGCTCCTGGGGATGATGGCCTTACTTATCAAGTGCTTCGTCTCCTCCAGAAGGTTCCTGGAAATCCTCTTCTACAATTGTATAATCTTTGCTACTAACATGGATATGTACCTGCTGGCTGGACCATTAGCACAATTATTCCTATCCCAAAGCCTGGAACTGATAAATATCGGCCTATCTCCCTCGCCTCATGTTTTAGTAAAGTTTTTGAGCGTATATTACTAACCAGGCTAATGTACCGGTTGCAAGAAAACTTTCTCCCATTTGTATGGCTTTCTTCCTCAGAGGAGTACTCATCACTGTTTAGCTGAACTCTACTCCCGATTGTCCTCCAACAGTGTAGTTGCCTTCCTTGACCTCAAAAGTGCTTTTGATATAGCCAACAGGGATATCATTCTTGATCAGCTTGTCGACTTTGGTATCAGAGGAAACCTTCTGAAGTGGATAAATGGTTATCTCAGTAACAGAAAATCACATGTTTTTTTTAAAGGTGCATGTAGCTCCTATGAAAATTTTGAGCTTGGCACACCTCAGGGCGGTGTATTGAGCCCATTTCTTTTTAATATTCTTATGCACCGTGTACTGTCTCTCCTCCCTGCTATCCCTGGAATCACTGTAACCTGCTATGCTGATGATGTCTGCATCCACTCCACTACCCCTCGAGACCTTCAGCGTGTCCTTCAAGACTTCTACAGGTCCTGTACCTCCTGTGGCCTCATACTCTCCCCAGAAAAAAGCAGAATCTTCTCTGCCCGGAATCTCCGAGACCTGCCAGAGTTCATTATGGGTGGGAATATTATACCTCACTGCACACAGTATACATATCTAGGTGCACCAGTCAGGATCACCCCTGCTATACCTGCACGACAACGAATCCACCCTATGGTGAAAAACCTTCTTGATCGACTGGAGCCTCGCTTTACTCCCATCAAGTGGCTTGCCACCAGGGCCACAGGTATATCTATCCCCGTGGCTAAAACCCTCTATATCCTCTTCCTAGGGTCAGTTGTTGACTATTTATCTCCTGCTCTAATTCAATTACCCAGACAGGCGTTACAACCTCTAGAACTGTTCCAAAATAGAGTAATGAGGTTTATCCTAGGATGCCCTCCTTCCACTCAGATTGTCAACATGCAGACCGAACTCATGTTACCTCCATTAATAGAGAGAATTTATCCCAATGTAACTGTGTTTTCTGTTAAATGTCTACATTCTCCACAATTTACTCCAAACTTCTCTGCTGTCCTCAGAGCATCACTTGACAAAGATGCACCAAGACCTCAACTCCGGCCAGGGGGCCATAACCTAGTTAGGGCAGTATGTGAAAATCTTCGACACCTTGATATCGGTGTACCTGAGCAAGCAGTCATCCAAGATTTGCCACCATGGCGGGTTCCTATTCCTGCTGTCACTTTCACACCAACCTCTAAAGATGCCCATACCAGTCTACAGAAGCAGCTGGTTTTGGAAACAATATCCAAAGTGTCAAGTTCAGTTCCTGCAGGACACCACATCTACGTTGACGGCTCAGTACAGGCAGATGGAAGTGCAGTATGTGCTATGTTCTCCCCCACTTTAGAATCTCCTGAGGGTGGGTGGCATGGTCGTAGGTTGCCAAACTCATCCAGTTCCACTTATTGCGAACTTCAAGGTATATGGGATGCAGTAACCCTACTTGTTAGAAGAAATGTGAATGGATTGGTGATCTGTGACTCCAAATCTGCACTCCAGGCACTGACATCTTCTAGGCCCAGCTGTGGCCGTGTTGTGCGAGACATATTGTGTCAACTCGTTGCTGCTTACAATGCCTCGCTTGTCTTGTCCTTCATGTGGATGCCCTCCCATATTGGGCTTGCTGGGAATGACATGGTGGACAGTCTTGCTAAAGCTGCCTGCACGCTGGACCTTGATGACAGAAATGTTGAGCCCTCACTTCGCTGCCTTAAACATAGAATATATTCAGCCGCTTTTGCCTGTACAGTACAGCGTAGGGATGCAGAAAGGGGCACTAGTGTTTCCATACAACATCATGATAACTTTCTGCAGAGCCGTCACAAGTACCAGCGACGTGGACTCATGGTGCGTAGGCATAATGTTGTAAGTGCCAGGATAAGGTTGGGATATCGTCCTGTGTGGCAGGTTGGACAGACACTAGATATACCACACTACACCTCATGTAAACTGTGTAACCTTGCTAATGCCAATAACCTTGAACACTACTGCCTTCATTGCCCCACTGTCAGGAATCTGTTACCTCAAGGACAAAATTTACTTCAAACCTGGCAATATTTACTCAAAGATGACCACCTAGACATAATTTTGACTCGCCTTCCTCACTTTGGTGGCTGCTAAACTGTCTGTTGCAGTTGTTGTGATAATAGAATACGGTCTCATATATGTTATTTTATAACTGATATACCGATGATTCAATGCTGTAATTTTTTTTTTCTGTTGATTTCTGA